>NC_067243.1:22194070-22514070 GCF_019924925.1 Ctenopharyngodon idella
GTTTTTAGTAGTTGTGTCAAGTGACCAGTATCATCTGCAAAACGTAAGTTGTTAATTATTCTGCTCCATGGCTCTCCAGACCATCAAGTGCCTCTCGCATAATGCGTTCCAGATAGATGTTGAAGAGGTCTGGAGACAAAATGCAGCCTTGTCGGACACCAGCTGTTTGCTGGAACCAATCTGTCATATCGTTCCTGACCCTTATAGCACTTTACGTTTTCTTGTACAGATTCTCAATCAGATTGATAAGTTTGGGATGGATTCCATAGTGGGGTAGTACTTTCCAAAGGCCTTGATGCCACACTCGATCAAAGGCTTTCTTGAAATCAATAAAGATCAAGTAAAGTTATTTGTCTTGCAGTGCAAGGTACTTCTCTACTATCAATCTGAGTGAGAAGATCTGTTCGATAGTGCCTCTACCTGGCCTGAATATGGCTTGTTCCTCTACCATTTTCGATTCTTATATCATTCTTCATCCAGCTCCTGATGATCTCAAGGATCATTTTACGTGAGTGGCAGATGAGGCATTTGGTTGTATCCCCTTTCTTTGGGATGGAAACCACCAGGGACTTCATCCATAGCATAGGAAACTTACCAGTGGACCAAATCTTATTGCAAATCTTGTGCATGATACGGATATATGGGCTACGGATTCACTGCCGCCTTTGATTAGCTTGCCCTCGATGCCATCGATACCAGGAGCCTTCCAGGATTTGATCTTGGAGATGGCTGATCTAATTTTGCTCTCAAGGAGGTCCAGTTCATGCACATCTCTCTTGCAGTTTGACCAGAGTTGCTCCAGAACATCCTCATCTGCCTCGATAGGTGCATTGTAGAGACCACTGCCATACTCATACCATCTATTAAGTATATCAGCATCCTTGGTGAGTAAGGTTGCCATTTTGTTTCTGATGTTGCCGCACATCTCGGCGTTCATCACCCAGCGCGAGGACTTCGTCTGTTATCCATGGAACATGTTTATATCTTCTAATGCCGATTATCTCTTCAACTGTTTTCTTTATCATGCCGTTGATAATGTCAAGTACATCATCCAAGCTGGATTCTTCTATCATGTTGCCAAGCACCTCAAAACTGTTCTTGAGCTTGATCTCGTAGTGCTCTTTGACTTCAGTATTACGCAGTCTTTTGGTGTCCAATTTCTTGCTATGTGTCCTCTTTTTAACCTTGAACCACATCCTGAAGTTCCCATTACGAGATTGTGGTCACTGAGCACGTTTGGTTCTATTGTGCTTGGGAAGCTGCGAGCATTGGTGGTGCAGCTTCTCCGTCTCTGATCGATCATGATCAATTATCTGTTGCATTCTGTCACTCAGCAAACACCAAGTCCATTTCCGTGATGGTTTGTGGCTGAACCAGGTGTTTGCAGTGTTCAGATTGTTGAGCCTACAAAACTGTTGAAGTCGCTCACCTCTATCATTCATAGATCCATAACCAAAGCGTCTCAAAACACCTTTCCATGTAACGATGTCCATGCCAACCTGTGCTTTGAAGTCCCCCATTAAGATCTTAATGTCCCTTCTTGGCATTTTATCGATGGTATGTTGTAACGTCTTATAAAAGTCGTCCACAGCATCATCTCTAGTAATTGGCTCTAGTAATTGGCTAGTAACTGGTACATATGCTTGGATAATAGTGATGCTATAACCCTGACCAGTGACTCTCACACTGATTAGCCTTGAAGACCTCGGGTTCCAATCGATTAAACTCTTGGATGCCTTCTTTGAAAGAAGCAGACCTACACCTCCTTGATGGGTCTTTTCTTCACTCGAATACAAAAGCTTATATCCAGCGTGTTCTACTATGTCTTCTTTCATTCTACACACCTCAGACAGACCACTGATGTCCCATCTGAACCACTTGTTAAGTTGGCTGACAAGTAATACAAGGCTTCCATCCTTCCAAAGTGTCCTTACATTCCATGTGCCAATTGACGCCAGGTGTTTGGCATCAATTAGCCTTACCACATCTTTGTTCGTTCCTTGTAGCAAATGTTTGTAGCTGTTGTAGCCCTAGACCTATGACGGGGCACTTGTTTGTCCAGGAGACCACCCAGCTGGCATTTTTCACACATATTTAGTCGTCTACTCATGGTTGTTTCTTGTGGATTGTTTCACGAAGCACTTCCACACTCCTCTCTTGGCTAGCTAGTTCTCTAGCATAGGTAATGCCGTTGACCTCATTGTTAGGTTCGTATGCCGTTTTAGATAGCTTTTAAGTATCAAGGGTATTACCACACTCTACTCACAACTAGTGAGCTAGACCAGTTACTTAACCGGTGTTGGTCACTCGTGTTCAGGCTCAGTTTAAGGTCATGAACTGGACGAATATATCACTATAAACTGTACTATATATCACTTTAAAATGTTGCTGTAAAGTAGTTACTGTATGCAAACAGATGTTTTGTTTACATTCTGGTACCTTAGTTCCTTCACTCTGTCATTATTCCTTTCAAATGGTACTAGGTACAGATGTTTCATGCTCATGTGGCATCTTTTCAGCACCCTGGCGATAGTTGAGATGCTAACAGATTGGATGTTTTTCAAAGACATTGTTGTAATGGCACTCTGTATCTCCTTTAGTCTGATGTCATTGTTTGCTCTGACCATAGTGCAAATAGCTTCCTCCTGTTGAGGTGTGAAAAGATGTCCTCTGCCACCTTTTAACAATTGTTGGATTTACTTAAAAAAGAAGTGTCAAGTGGTTCCACACAACTACATTGAGTAATCTGTACACATAACAATTTAGTTGTATGAACAAAAGAAATTCAAGTAAAGCTTGACAAAATTTCTTTGAGTAAATACAAATCATTTGAATGTCACTGTTACATAATATTTATATGTGCAGTTTACTTAATAATGTTATGTTTATTACGTAAGGTGAACACATTTATTGACTTAATTTACCTTAATAAATTATCTATTTTCTCTACAAAATGCACTCAATAAATAATTATTTAAACAAACTCAATTGAATTGAGAGCAGGAATTCCATCCTAAACGCATATATGAGGCTCACAGCCTAAACACAGGTGACACTCTTCTGCATAATGGTAACCACAAAATTCAAAAACATTACAGAAACTCCTCTAAATGTCCAACATAACTGCACATTAAACACTAACATAAACTAACAACATCTTTCCCTTTACTGAAAAACACATTAAATAACACTTTAATCCCTTAATTTACTCTCTTAATGCAGTCCCTTGCAAAGCATGCTGGGAACTATGGATCTCTACAGATGTCAACATTAATTTGTGTGTTTCACTCAGCAATGTTAAGTTGACTAAACAAATACTTATTAAGTAAAGCTGGCAATACTCGTTTTTAGTAGAAACAACGCAGTTAAATTACGTTCATGTAGTTACATGAGTTTTTTTTTAAGTAAAGTGAACAAGGATGGTTGGTGTGAAACTAACAACAGTGAAAGTTCATTTTTGTTTGAGTGTGTAATCTTACATGTGGGGAAAAATGCAGTAATGCAAAACACGATTTTTCACTCTGAAAAAAACGTGCACATATAAGTATATATATATATATATATATATATATATATATATATATATATATTAGCGTTGGGCGGTATGACGATATACTTTATATCGTTACCACGGTATAAAATGTCTATCATTAGAGATTTTGCTATACTGTGTATATTGTGGTATATAAATATATAGCACTATTAAGGAGATAATTCACCCAAAAATTGAAAAAAAAAAAAAAGTGTAAAGCACAATAATCAGTGAAAAAGAACTCAAACTGTGTCTCTCAACATGCGATCACAAATTCAGTTCTCTTTCATGTCTTATCGCACTTAAATGATTGAATACACACGCAATTATGTCAAAATGCCCATCGTGTGGAGTTTTCATGTAAACACAGCTGGTTATGGCTCAAGTGAAAGTAAACAGATGGGTATAAACCAGATGTATATCAGTATAATAGATCTGTGCGTTTGGTCTTAAAGTGATAGCAGCCTAATATACCTGCTGCTCTGTGTCATTAATGTGAATCAAACAAAAGAGAAAATAACTTACTGCTCTTCACTGAATAACTTTTTTTTTTAGCTTTAAGAATAAATGTATATTTAATTCATACAGTGAGAACTATTTTATTTTGTACATATGATTATTAAATTTCTGTACTAATTCTAACTATGTTAAATAAACCTATTGTACAAATAAGAATTTGGTCATATATATATATATATATATATATATATATATATATATATATATATATATATATATATATATAGGACAAGGTTGATCTCCTAATATTCGGCTGCACCCTCTGACCCGCTTCGGCCATTGTAAGGCCATGATTGACAACACGGTCCACAATAGTGGCCCTTATTTCATCTGATATGTGTGTCCTTCTGCCTCTTCCTCTGGTTTGCCTCTGTACCCTTCCACCACACATCCTTACTCTTCTTCCCAGTTGTTGACCTTGTTTGTTTCCTTGTTGTTCTTCCATTGTCAAAATTTTTAACACTCTGCTCTGTCTATATATGCTTGCCAATTGAAGCTTCATGAGATGCACCTCTGAGCTATTTTAGAGAACTGGTTGATAACACTTTACATTCCTTTCATTAGTGAAATATAAAATTCACCTGTGCAATTCATCAATTCAGGACATATTTACAAAAAAGTCTAATACGAATGTGTAGAAAACATGCTTGACAGTATAATATATTTTGATCAACATGACATAAGCAATAGGAAACAGAAGACAGTTGTACATGAATGTACCAAAGCATTAGCAATTCTTTCAAAAGGATAAGAAATTGCTTTTATGGTATGCACAAGTGACTAGATGATGTGGAGGTTGAACAAGTAGTTTTGAGAATTTAAATTTTGATCTGAGAAATGTATTAAAGTCTTCATGTACATGTTTAAATTCCATGAACAAAGACAGCGTCAGGTTTTCTCCGAGGCTCTAACAGACCTGATCTGCAGAGTGTGAAGTATTTTGGGATTTCCCCATTGCATCATTCCCATGGAAACAGTCAAACTCCTGACGGACAGCTCTAGTGTATCCTTCAGCAGTCAAACTACTGTGCGCTGTCCGTGGTTCTGAACACGTCTCCACAAAATTCCCGCCTGGGCAGCTTGGCTCCCGCATTTACACAGCATGTCTTTAAATACCAGCATGCCAGTGTTTTCATTCACATTGAGTGGTCTGAGGCAAGGACTGCCATTGGTTTCACACTTTTTTTGGCATGCAAAATATAATCTACACCTCTGAATTTCCAATGTCTGGGCCAGTTTACTTAGATAATTCATAGTAAAAGCAACGGTCGGCACAAATGCTCTCGTTCACCCCTGGATTGCCCCAGGGAGACTAACATCCTGTTGACGTATGATAGGTTGGGCAGAGAGGCACAGGGATCAAATGCTTTGCATTAAGCTCTACATAAAGAGATCTCCTGAGTAGATTACAGCACAGGAAGTGAACGCCGCTTCTGATGACCCTTTGAAAATCAAATCAAATGGCCTTGATATTTTATCATAAAGGATATCATGCGCAAACAGTCATTGTGTCTGCTCAGTGAAAACTGGGTGTTACTGTCCAGTTTACGTCAATGAATAATTATCATTTGTACATCCCTTTTTTCCCCTGCTGAAAACAGTGTAATCAAACTTGAGTCTTGAGGTTAATAATTGTTTTAGCGGCACATATTTTTCTATTTTAATATCAGAAAAAATATAAAATTATAATTTTATTGTTGTTTTGATGTCGATGGATCAGTGACATGACACTCATCTTATTTAGTTCACCTCCCCCCTCCCAAAAAAAGAATATTCTGTCTTTTTTTTTTTTATACCTTCATGTTGTTTCAAATGTTTTTTCCCACAATGAAATACACAAAAAATGTTTTACCCAATAGCAGTTCATAATGCCCACATATGGCAAGCTACAAAGAAACAGTAACAACAAAAAAGTAGTCCATATTGCTAATACATGATATTCCACATCCTCTGATACCAAACAATGAAATATTAGCTGTTATTTGGTGAAAATCATCACTTTGGCTAAGCTATTCTTACTAAGTTATTTAAAAAAAATACATACTAATGCTTACTTTTAATAACTTATGACATAATGTAATAGACAATGACTTAAATACATCTCTTCTATGATGAGCTTATTTTAATTTTGATATATTTAATGGGGCTACAGTTACACCAAATATTCAATTGGAGTAAAAGATTATGACTTTTGATTAATAATTTATTATCATTTCTCTAAATAAGCAGTGAACAAGTTTTGTTTTAAAATCAATTTAATAATATTTGAATATTTTTCATTTGCCAAATTAAAGTGTGGTGTAACCAACATCCAAGAAGCTGCTTTGTTATAACGCGGAAAAACAAAGGTTTTCATATTTTACAATTTACTTGAAAATAATGATTGAACCATACATATATGTGTATTGAGAAGGTGCAAGTAAAGATGTATTTTTTGTGTTATACTTAGAGTCATTTAAAAAATCATTGGATAAGGTTTAAACATATTTCAAAAAAGTATTAAACTAACATGAATACAAAGAGGACATTTCTAAGAAACCGGTGCATTTTAAAATGAGCTAAGAGCTAAAACAGAGGTGAAGCAAATATCATTGATCATCTCCTAACAAGGCCACATATTAAAGGGTTAGTTCACCCAAAAATAAAAATAGTGTCATTTATTACTCACCCTCGTGTTGTTCCACACCCGTAAGACCTTCATCTTACGGATCACAAATTAAGATATTTTTGATAAAATCAGATGGCTCAGTGAGGCCTCCATTGCCAGCAATGTCACTGAACCTCTCAAGATCCATAAAGGTACTAAAGACAAACCACAAACTGGCGAATGGGTGTTGGGCGCCCAAGGCTCATTGATGCACGAGGGCAACGAAGGCTATCCCATCTGGTCCGAGCCAACAGAAGGTCTACTGTGGCACACAAATTTTAATGATGGTTATGGGAGGAATGTGTCACAACACACAGTGCTTCGCGCTCTGCTGCGTATAGGGCTGCATAGCCGCAGACCAATCAGAGTGCCTATGATGACCCCTGTCAACCGTTGAAAGTGCCTACAATGGGCATACGAGTGTCTGAACTGGACCTTGGAGGAGTGGAAGAAGGTCGTCTGGTTCTATAAGTCCCGTTTTCTTGTACATCACGTGGACGGTCGTGTACATGTGCACTTACCTGGGGAAGTGATGCACCAGGATCACTGTGGGACTACAACACTCTGGTGGAGGGAGTGGGTTCTGCTGCGAAACCCTGCGTCCAGCCATTCATGTGGATGTAAATTTGACACTTGTCACCTTCCTAAACATTCTTGCAGACCAGGTGCACACCTTCATGTCAGTGATGTTCCCTGGTGGAAGTGACCTCTTTCAGCAGGATAATACACACTGTCACACTGCACACATTGTTCAGGAATGGTTTGAAGAACATGATGAAGAGTTCAAATTCTCCAGATCTCAATTCTATTGAGCATCTTTGGGATGTGCTGGACCAACAATTTCGATCCATGGTGGCTCTACCTCACAACCTACAGGACTTGAAGGATCTGCTGCTAACGTCACCTTCAGGGATCTTGTAGAGTATATGTAACTTAATTCCTGATTGTACAAATGGTTACATATTTTTGGCAGCTCTTGTTTCACTGATTGGAAAGCCTGATGTTCTCACCATCATTCAACTTTTAGATGTCAATGAATTACAAACTCCTCCTATTTCCACTGAAACTGACAAGGATTTGTAAACATTGACATTGACTCTTCAAACTGATGTTCATTCTGTGGTTGCTGGCAATGGTAGAGGACTTAATGGAGACTGACATTTGTTCAGTCGATGTTTTAGCCGAATGGATCTGTAACTTTTTAACTCAGTAGAGATAACTTTAAGAGAAAGAGTACAGATAAGGGCTCAACTCAAACACTACAGCGGAGCATTGACACCAGCATGACGTTATGAAATACTCTTTCTAGTTTGAAGCAGTAGACAGCGTGCCATCATCCACATTACATGTTCTTCATGCTTAACCACACGTTTACCTGATGTATCCCTTGTTCTTATTACTATACATATCATACACACTCTATAAATATATATCATCCATTGTAAACAATTTACAATTAATTTACAACGTAAGAAATCATATCTATCACTACTAATAAATAAATAAATTTAGATGTGATAAAATGTAGTTCTACTTAGTAGTAAAAAAAGTATTTATGAAATAATTATCTTAATATAATTAAATAAACATGTATTTATTGTACATTTAAATGAGTTTTTTCCCCCCACAAGTTTTCATCAATGGGTTGTTTAAATTGTTCAATAAATATATGCTGCTGTGCACTGTTTGTGAATAGTCAACATTTATATATTATTATTATTATTTGCATCTAGAGTGCAAATAATGATAATAAATCTGATGCATCTATTCAAAAGTAGAGATTATTCATAGGATAGTTGATTATACAGTGAAATGGGTTTATTCAGAAATGCAAACCTCCAATTTCTACTGATTATTAACTTCCAGAAAAAGTATCAAAAATCGCCCTTGACTGTGATTGGTCCAACATCACACAGTCATTCATAAACTCAGTGAACCAAGCTGAATGGTGAACAGGAGTGTATTTCAACTGACAAAGTCAACAAGTTCAAACTGAATGAGAGAAATCTGAATGGCTGCTATACTAGACATTTACAGATTTATAATACTTCTGCCCTGATTGTGATGTTCAAGATATTCATGTGTAGCAGCTATAAAGGTTTGGTTTTATTCTACATGGTAATACATTTTTTTCACCAAGCAAGTATTAACATTTAACTGTAATTTCACTGAAATTATTTTTAGCATTGAGCACGTTTAGCAGGGAAAATAGCATTATTTATTTATGGAATGCACAGAAATAATTCAATATATTTTAATTATCATGCTGATAAAAATCATATAAATTTATGCATGACACAAGAATAAACAAACCATAAAATAGAAAGTAACTGACAAATTTAATAAAATAACATCTATAAAGATAAAGAAAAAGATTAAAGTGGGATCTAGTAAATGAAACTTGTAAATGAATGTGTGCTAGTTTGAAACTGTCTTAATGGAGTTTTACCCACTGCTATCTAAATTGAGCAATGTGCTGCCATCTGCAGTTATTGAATTGTAGCATTTCATCCATACATCAGTTGTTCCTTTAAGGCTGACTTCAATTATAGTTTTTTTTTTTTTTTTTTTTTTTTTAGTACAATGTGTTAGTTTAAATGATTGACTTTTAAGGATTTAATTTGATTCATTCTAACTCAATTCTTATATGTTGAATTTAATTAATAATATTGCTTGTAATCTGTTGCCACAATTTTATAGAGTAGATAGAGCGTATTACTTTTTACAGCGTAACTCAGAATGTCTATGTTCACAAAACATTAAAATAAATAAATTTTCTATCTATCTATCTATCTATCTATGTATATAATATATTGAGTAAATTGAAGCATTCTGGGAAATGTAGTGCTCTTCCTTATTGGTCAATAAAATGAAAGTCCCCTCACATAAAATATTGATACCAAACATTTAATCAAGTATTTTATTACTTATTTAGCATGAAAGAGAGAGGAAAATGAGAGAAAAAACAATTGAGTTGTGTAAATAAATGAGACATTTATTATTCTAGGTTGGTAATTAGTCATTTTATTCTCAAAATTTGAAAAAACAAACAAACAAAAAAAAACTATTTAACCGAGGTATTGGCAATAGTAGCCTTGTTAATTACAGAAACCATATTCGATTAATTAGTTGAAAAAAAATCTAAATTTTTATGTATACAATTCACACAATTTCTTTTTTTAATACTAATTCCTTAAAGTGAAATTCTGCATTCTGATGGCAACCTTAATTTAAATTCAGTATTTAAAACGGAACAGGATTTAAATGCACAACCCTGATTAAGACAAATAACTTCAATAAATATATTCGTCATGGAGTCGTTTCACGGCACACATTTAAACCATCAACTGTTTCTTACATAACTGGCTTTGATGTTCAGCCTGTTGTTTTTCTATTTTCTACACAAGAAAACACAACGCATAAAATAGAAAGGAACTGACAGATTTAATAAAATAACATCTCCTAAAGATAAAGAAAAAGATTAAAGTGGGATCTAGTAAATGAAATTTGTAAATGAATGTGTGCTAGTTAACTAACTGTCTTAATGGTGTTTTACCCACTGCTATCTAAATTGAGCAATGTTCTGCCATCTGCAGTTATTGAAATTGTAGCATTTCATCCATACATCAGTTGTTCCTTTAAGGCTGACTTCAATTATAGTTTTTTTTTTTTTTTTTTTAGTACAATGTGCTTTCAAAAAGAAACGCAGACATGCAAGAATGCAACCGGAGAGACAGATAAATCAGTAAATAATAATAAAAAAACACATGATAAACAATCATAATTGAGAAACAAAAGGGGCCTAACACAGACCCTTGCTACACACCATCAAGGATTTATTATTAAAGAATATTCCATAATGAATTGAACCAAATTTTAAAAAAATAAAAAATGTCCCCTTTACATAAAATAATGACTAAAATATGTGGAGGACATTAAAGAAATGGTGTGGTTTCCCGGTCTGTGCATGGGTTCACAGTAAATCTGGGTTACTCCAGACTATTGAACCATGTTCAAATCCTCAAGAATGCCAGTAAAGTAATTGTTTATTTGTATCGAGTACAAATGGATCACATGCCACATGTCTGTGACTTGTTTACGCTTTGCATTTAGCTGACCATACCTAATTGCTTTGCCTTTTATTAAAATGTGAGACATAAAAAAAGCATGTTTGACTGTGTCTTGTTTTCAGAGAAGTCATCATGTCCTGCTTGGTAATTGTGGGACACATAAACATTTGTAGGATCATAAATTTCCATCTTCATTCTTTGTTAGTTTTCAGTCCAGACCTGTGGTCAAATTTTCAGCAGCTGAAATAACAATTTCCCCTTGACCAAACGTTAAATTAAATAAAAGTCCTCTGTTTATGGAGTATTTTGACATTTGAAGAGACATTGACATTCTAGATTTTATAGACAGGCAGTTAATGTGGAAGCAATTATAATATGTGCACACACAGAACTGTATAAAAAATATATCTGCTGAACTCTCTTTGGTACAATGTTGCTATTTGACAATGCATAATTCAACGTATAGGTTTTTGAAAAATATATTTCATTGTTGATTTTTAAGAAGCCAGTAATATGATTTCGTCTTCAAAACCTTTTTTTTTTCTTTTTTCAGGAGACACTCTTTAAGGGAGGACACATGTAGAAGTGTTCCACAAGTTAACTAGGAATTCTTAAAAGAGACTAAATTAAAGAAAATTTTGATGCTCTTTAAAGGTGATTTGTTCAGTTATTTCGCTGATGAAATACTTTCACCCATTCATAGGTTTATTTCACTTTTCAGGGAAATAAACCTATCTACTCAATAAATTTGTGGCAATAGATTACAAGCAATATTATTAATTAAATTCAACATATAAGAACTGAGTTAGAATTAATCAAATTAAATCCTTAAAATAAAAGTCAACCATTTAAAATGTGTAAAATTAGCAAACACCATTACAAAAACCACAAACTGACCTAAAAAGCAAAGAGTCAAATTGCCCAACTAAATGAAACACTGATCACCATAATGGTGACCAAACATTTTCAATAAAATCAACATCAACATCTAAACCTCTGTTAATTCTTGTGCTTCTTTTTTCTTCAGTGATTCTGCTTGTTATCATCAGGTGTCTTCAATGTTGGCAATAAAAAATAAAGAGTTCTTAATTTATCATTGACATCTGTCTGTTAATCAGATATTTTGTTTAAATTTTACTTAAATGTTACTTAAATTTTAAATGCTTGACATTTAAGGAATTAATTTGATTAATTCTAACTCAATTCTACTTGTTGAATTTAATAATATTGCTTGTAATCTGTTGACAAAATTTTGCAGAGTAGATATAGCGTATTACTTCTATTCTATTCTATTTTAATGTTCACAAAACATTAAAATTAATTTATTTTCTATCTATCTATCTATCTATCTATGTATATAATATATTGAGTAAATTGAAGCATTCTGGGAAATGTAGTGTATTCCCTCATTGGTCAATAAAATGAAAGTCCCCTCACATAAAATATTGATACCAAACATTTAATCCAGTATTTTATTACTTATTTAGCATGAAAGAGAGAGGAAAATGAGAGAAAAAAAACTACTGAGTTGTGTAAATAAATTAGACATTTATTATTCTAGGTTGGTAATTAGTCATTTTATTCTCAAAATTTGAAAAAAAAAAAAAAAAAAAAACTATTTAACGGAGGTATTGGCAATAGTAGCCTTGTTAATTACAAAAAACATATTTGATTAATTGGTTGAAAATCTAAATCTAAATTTTTATGTATACAATTCACAAAATTTCTTTTTTTAATACTAATTCATTAAAGTGAAATTCAAATTTTAATTCTGCATTCTGATGGCAACCTTAATTTAAATTCAGTATTTAAAACGGAACAGGATTTAAATGCACAACCCTGATTAAGACAAATAACTTCAATAAATAAATTCATTTCACTGCACACATTTGAACCATCAACTGTTTCTTACACAACTGGTTTTGATGTTCAGCCGTGTAATTGCGCTGTTGTTTTTCTACTTCCTGTTTAAGCGATGTTGTTCATATCATTGTTGTGCATGGTCCAGTGCTCACCTGTATGCCTGATTCTGTAATGATTAATTCATCAAATCCTGTTTGTCACATTTCTGTGCATTCGACTGGGACATGAACATGCTTTTGCAGTCAACAATACGTGATTTATTGCAAAGGATTGTTATTTATTCAAAGCGTGATGCCAAGTAAGCTAACAGCTTAACGGCAGTCGATCTGATTCGTTTAATCAGTGGTGAAATAATCATCGAAAAGGATCTTTCAACACTTGTGTGATTACATGACTGTGGACCATTTGGTTGTTATTTGCTACCAACCAGCCTTAAAACAAATTACTTTGTCCCTCCTTTACAAGTGCGATCTTTACTCTGAAGTTTTGTTGTGTTTATTTCTCATAGACTTCTTTAATCTTGTTGCATCTGGCCACATATAATTTTTCCCTAAGTGGACCCAAATGTTGGTTTAGGACTTGCCAAAAACATTTCCAGTAAGATGTGAGATATATAAAGAATAACTGCAAAAAAGAGACAAATTAATGTAATGTGTTAATGTAGTGCGACCAGTGTGCGTAAGAACCGGGGAAGCTATGAGTAAAGATCATTTCTGAATGTGTAAAATATTCCTTGTGGGACTGCAGCCATGACTCGTTTTGTCTCTGGATGGCATTAAAAGCCCTTACAGCCAATGAGGATTGTCAGATCTCAATTACACTCACCTTTAAAGAAGCTGTGAAGATTTGCATGGAGTCCAATGAATCATTTCAGACTGTGGGGGTGCATTGGCTTATGGGAAAACAGACAATGAGTGTGACAACATGTAGTTAAGAATGAGTAGAAAGACAAATGTTTTCGTTTTATGTGGCATTTGATATTTTTAGTGGTTTTGCCACATTGGTCAGACCAGACGTGACACGGATGGGGGAAAGTTGAGTGTTCTTCCAGGTAGAACTGGTCCTCTTTTATCTAAGTCTGGCTTTGCCAAGCCAAAGACATTGCAAAAGCAACCGCAAGCTCATCTCTCACAGCTGAATGACAACAACATTAGCGGCCATTTTTGTCTGTGTGTGTTTTGGTCAGGAGTGGATAGACAGTCTTGTGTGGTTTGGAGTGAATCATCTAGTCAACATCCGGACTCTGGTTTATATCTGTAAAAGCTGTGCTATGTCAGGAACTGGCCAGTAGTGTCTTAACAATGTCGAGCTTCTTCTTTTTTTTTTTTTTTCTCTTTTTTTCTTTTTTTTGTTTGCACCAGCAAACTGCAAATACAGTTTTAGTTGACAACAAACATAGAAAGCTCAATCTTTCAAAGTTAAGGGAATTTATGAAAAACCCATTTCCACACAACAGTCCCAAACTTAATGTCGGCATGAAATTCAAATGATCTTTTTTTTTCTAAATGCAAGTTATTAATTGTATTGCCAACCAAATACCCGTACTACATTTTTTCTTTTTTGCTAATTTGTTTCACTTGGATGTATCACAATACAGAAGAAAAGATCTGTTGATACTGATTTAACATGAATTTAAAGGTTGAGTTCTCTATTGACATTATAAAATTTCAACTCATTTTTCTTTTTCCAGAGACTTGCTATGTGGTTGCTAAGGTGTTTTTGTAGCATGGTGTTGCTAGGCTGTTTTGGGGTGTTTAAACTCCAAAATCAAAACTAAATACACAAGCTGCGTCCCAATTCAGAGGCTGCACCCTTCGAAGGCTGCATTCAGAGGCTGATTGCGTCACAGTGGCTGTTCCAATTTGAAGGCTCCTTCGAATGCGGCCTACAATGCGTCCTTCGTTTCCCAGGCCGCATAGCATAGAACTGATGGATCCCTCGCTCTTTATTATGTACATAAATGGACCAAGATGAAATATTTAGACAGGTTGTACACCCTTGCTGTATCCAAAGTTGAATACTTCCCTACTATACAGTATGCGGAAAACAGTACTCCAAAAGAGTAGTATATCCGAATACATAATATTCAAAAAACAGCAGGCGAAAAGCAGTTTTGCCAAGTCCTTGGTTTTTGGCTACTTTAACACTGTTGCCACGGGTTGTTTTCATGTCCGCGGGTTGAAGCAACCTTAAATAACATGATATTTAGCCCCTGGAATGCGAATTTTACCAAGGGAACCCCGCCAAAAACATGAATTTTACCCCCCGGAATGCGATTTTTCCCGGGAGACCCCCCTGAAACGTGATTGGGCTAGATTTGGGCTGGTTTTGAGTAGCAATTGGGCGGGTTTTGTTGTGAAAACCTGGCAACCCTGGTGAAAAGTAATAGGTCATGAAGTAAATTCAAATGTAATACCTACGTGATTTTGGACGCAGCGCCTGTTTTGTTTTCAGACAGTTGAATATAACTTTCAAAAAAGTCCAGTACAAACGTTACTGCCGCACAGTTGCTAGGCATTGAGCAATTCTCTGTAGGCTAGACCGTCCCATTTAACAACGCTCAGTTCCACCTTTGTGGATTTCGAAAGATGCTGCCTCTGAGTTGGGACCGAGCTACAGTTCTGACGTAGAACACTGAGCCACCGTTTTGATGTAGAACATTTTTGTGGACAAAAAGTGTTCTCGTCGCTTCATAACATTAAGGTTGAACCACTGTAGTCACATGAACAGTTTTAAATATGTCTTTAGTAACTTTCTGGGCATGTAAAAGTGTTGGCCTCACTGAGCCATCAGATTTTATCAAAAATATCTTAATTTGTGTTCCGAAGATGAACGAAGGTCTTGGAACGACATGAGGGTGAGTAATTAATGACAGAATTTTCATTTTTGGGTGAACTAACCCTTTAACTGAATATCAACAATTTAAATTATAATTGTAGCATAATTTGGTCACATATTTTGTATTACAAATATGTAACAACACTACATGTTTTGATTATGAAGATGATTTGATGGCACCACCCTGGCAAAGTTTGGAAAACTTACTATTTCATTTTCAAAAGAGCTTGTTGCATTCGCATAGTACCTTGGAAACTTAGTCTTGTTTTCAAGCAGACTGATGGGGGGAAAAAAACTGCATTCTTACTCATGGAAGCCAGCCAATCAGATTACAGCTTGCCAGATTGTGAAAGTGCTTTCCAGTTATGTGTGCTCAATATGCGTCAGACTGTGGGTGTGCAGTCTCACGCACTGAAAATATTCTACGATTGGCCTACTTACGGTCTCCAAACATAAAACCGGGATATGAGAAAGTATTATTACATCGACGAAATTACTCACATCTGCTTCAAGTACAGAAATGACAGATGGGTTGAAAGACACTATTTATATCATTCATTTATACCAGAAAACTTCAAGAGGATCTGTAGGAGTAATCTCTCATTTAATGGATTTCCTCCTAACTGATCATAAGGGAACAACGCCTCCTTGGTAGTGTGATTTATCTCGATGTTGCAGTAGCCAAGTGCTTATAAGGCCTAGATGACCATCGCAGAAGCCTTGCGCATGTGTGTAAGTGCTTATGCGAACTGTTAAGGGTTTGGCCCACCCACCGGCTGGAGTCCCCAGTTCATTTGCTGAGCGCAGGGGCAAATGTTAAGCCCATCAGTGACCTGGACAGCCTGTTCTCTAGGAAGTTAGTCCACCCCAAAGCTGTGTTGAATAACTTACTGCAAATAGCTTTTACCAGGCTTTTCTAATCTACTTACCTCGATGAAATATTTTAATTTCCCATGTGGAAGTTTGAAGGTAAGAAATGTTCTGTAGATTACATCCACCCAAGCAGGGGACAGCGGATTATTTGTATATTATAATGGAGCTGATTGTCAAGGGACCGGCTCCAACATACATTCTCAGAGGGAATGCGGGCATGTTGGGTTTTTTTTTTCCTGCGCTATAGTCGCGGTGCAAAATTATTGGCTAGATCGTCAACCTGAAATGTTTAATTCGGCTAAGAGGATTAAGATTCTTTACACTGTTCAGTGGCTCAGCCGGCGTTTGGATTACCTGCACCTCAGACTTACTGTACGAAGTTGGAAAATAAACCTTGATAAAGATCCAGGGGCCAAACAAAGCAAACTCATTACCTGCAATGCTGAAATTATGAAATTTCTGCTACTTCTGCAACCCTTAATTATCCCTAGAAAACTGAGGTGTAGGCAGGTTTTCTTTGTTTTGACTAAGACATAAATTGACGTATTCAAAATATGGACCTTCTGTGATTTATCTCCTGAATTTCCCAAGACCATAAGATCTTGTTGCAAAGTACTTTTGTTTTCCAAAAAAATCCTCTTCGGCGTGATTACAGGAGATTTGGTTTTCTGAGACGTCCAAGTCACAGGTAATGCCGCGAAGCAGACAATAAACACAACAAAGGCATAGTTTCCAAAGAAAATCCATTTGAGCCTTGCCCAAAGGAGATCTCAGAGTCTCCTGGAAAAGACTTCTCTTCTGATACCTCGGAGAGTTTGCGTACGCAGCGGGAGCCGCGAGTGGCCGTGGCCAGAGCCAAGGACAAAAGATCAAACTAAGAGAACCACACATGACCTGATGAAAACAACAGCTTCATTGTGCGGCGAGTGTCCTTATCGGGACCCCCTCTCATTTGCTGCTTCCTCTTTCTTTTCCTCCCCCACTTTCTGCGTTTTTCATGTGGTAACAAATGTATAAGGAAGCAATGGTTTGAAAGATTCTTCGGTTGGAAAAAAACTCGATTTGAAGCTTTGTAATTGAAAACACACATTGAGTCAGAGAAGCTGAGCTACCAGGGGAGGGCAGAGAAAGCCCCAATGAACAAAGGTTTGAATTGCGAAAGAGACAAACTAGACTCTGCGTGACATCTGACTAAATACTCTCATTGTTTTTCTCCCCAAAAACAAGTATCGCATAACTGGTGGAGGGAAACAACAGAGGAGAGGGATGTCTACCGAGCCCAGACCTGCTGCCTTGACTTCCCCCAGTGAGCTTCAGTAACAATCCGTCCGGTATTACTGAGACGTGCCCTTCAAAACTGTTTATCCGTCTGACTCTGTGCAACAAAATAAACTTGTGAACCGTGTTTTGGAAGCATGTGTGTTTTTCAAAAGCTATGAATGGTTTCAGACCTCCTTCAAGGAAGGTTTAAGCCCTCAAAGTTAGATAATAGGGTAAGTCACAAGTGTTTATATTGTAGCGGTTGCATCAATCTGTTGCACATTGCTGGAGAGGCATAACAGGACACTGACTCTAAGCTTAAATTTCGTGGATATTAGTTCCAGATTTTGCTCATTCATGGAGCTATGACTCAAATCGTGCAGCTTGTTGAGGAGAGGGGTGCTATTTTCAAAAAAACAAAAAATCATTCTAGACCTGCAATTTTCGCCTGACGGACAATAAAACTCTGTATCTAGAGACCAGAGTATCATAGAGACTGGAGGGTGAGCTTTTCTGACTCAGGGCTGAAAACAATTGGCTAGAAACACCCTTGCAACCACTCAAAACACTAACAATCACTCAGACTCAGACTGTAAGAACCACTCAGATAGCAAATATGCTATGAGGAAATCTGACTGGCCAACTACAACATTTTTTTTGTTTGTTTTTTTTGTTATTATTTATTTATTTGTTTTATTAGCTTATATTTTAGCATGGAGGCCAAAGAAATGCAAAATTAATAAATAAATAAATATCAGTTTTTAACTGTTGGGGGATATGCATTGCAAGTAACTTGAGTTATGTAATCAGATTACTTTTTCATGTAACTAGTAATGGAACGCATTACTTTTTCAATTTACAACAAAATATCTAAGTTACTTTTTCACATTTATTGACTGACAGCTCTCCTGTCCCCATGTTGAGAGAAATAAAGTGCAGAGGTGTTGTGTGCGCTGTGTGAACATGATGGTTATTGTAGTTCTAGACTAAATGTGAACATGCATTTACTCATCGCACTCATTCAGTATTCCTCAAAATGAATAAAAACAGTGAAATGTAATCTCAGAATTTTACGCAAACATGTAATAATTAACTATATTAAATTACACAAACATACTTTATGTATTTAATCTCAATTTATTAACCAATGTCTTTGCTGCCGACATTCACTGATCTAATTCAACCACAAACAGAAGTTCAAAAAGTGTTGAACTTCCTTCTCCTGTATCCTATTCTTCTTTACTCCAGAATGGCAGCACAGCTGAAAGGTTTGTTTGAGCTGCGCCCTCTACTGTACAGGCGTAAATATGTATTTCCTTCAGCCCGAGGCTTATTCATTTAACTTTTGGGCCCGGTTTCACAGACAGGGCTTAGCCTAAGCCAGGATTAGGCCTTAGTTCAATTAAGATATTTATGTGTCTTTTATAAATGTACACTAGAAAAAAAACATTACTGATGTGCATCTTGAGACAAAACAATGACACTGACATATTTTAAGATATGTCAGTACAAGTTGCTTTCAGTTAAAACAGCTCAAATATGAATTTTAGTCTAGGACTAGCTTAAGCCTTTTCTGTGAAACTGGGGGATAGTGTGAAAGGGCCTTAACATTTACCAAAAATAGAACTTTTTTGTTGTTATTAAAAAACAAACAAGCAATCCCAGCCCAGGTGAGAAAAAGTACGCAAAAGTAATGTAAAGCATTACTTTTCATAAAAAGTAACTAAGTAATGCAATTAGTTACTTTTTTAGGGAGTAACGCAATATAGTAATGCCTTACTTTTAAAAGTAACTTTCCCCAACACTGTTTTTTTTTTTGTTTGTTTGTTTTTTTTTTTTTTACATTTCTTTAATTTTTAAATTCTGCATTAAAATTCTAATTTTTATATTTTAATTTCTTTCTTCATTCTTAATTTTTTTTTTGGATGATATAAATTTAAAAAAATGTCAAGGTGATACAACTTTCCTGATATTGTGAAGGAAAAAAAAAGCCTCATTAAAAGAATGAAAATTTTGAATAGAACTTCTTAAGTAGTTTGGCATAATCTATTATTTAATCTGTTTTTATTACTTGTTTTACCATTTTATTATTGTTTTTTGAAATAACTAAAATGCTTTAGTGTTTATTAATATCTGAAAAACTTTTGTCTGCCAAATCAAAGGTTGTAAAATGTCATGTTAGTGTGACTTAGCATAAACTTTTTTTTTTTTTGAGTTAATAATTCATATTTGTTAAACAAAATACCTTAAAAATGTGTTTTGATATGTACATTGAAGTGTATTCTATGTGTAAGAAAAATATGTTTACGTTTTACTTAATAGTTATACCACATGACAGTTTTTATAATCATTAAACCTTGAAATGGTATGAGAAACAAGCATGAATACATTTCTAAGAACTTAGTGGACCTAAATTTTTCCTTGTCATTATCGTAGACACTCTTGTATGCCATTGACGCATCTAGAGTCCTGTTGCTGACAGCTTATTGTATTAAAACTTATTCAGTCATTAAAAAGCTGTTTTGTTTTCCCAGGAGACCAGTTTCTTATTTAATGGCTGTTTTGGAGCCCATTTGCTGACTGAAAGACTGGTATTTCTTTGGCATCTGTCCTGAGATGTATTGTTTTTTTGTTTTTGTTTTTTTGCATTTTTTTTTTTTTTTTTGGTCTCAAACATCCTATTGAAATGCATGAGTCAGATTTTGAAGGTTTGGCAGACCAATGAGACAGTTCATTCCCGCCTCTAAAACGAAGCGCCATTGTAACGTTGGTCTAATTGCCCTGGTATACGCTAGAACTGCATCTGAAAGGAAGTGGACAAAAGTTCACAGTGGGTCATTTTGGCTTGCTAAGATGAAAGCCGCTTCCATTTTTAATGAGGATTAACCCAAAAGGTCCCTTTTACTCACAACTATGGAGGCTGGCAGTGTCTTATGCATGTCTTCTCTCACGCAGAAGTCCCCTGAGCTGTTGGAGGCCCCCACTCCATGTGACCCTCTCCCCCCATATTGGGCTGTGCGGCCCCCCACACATCATACACAACGTGAGTTAAATGAGTTCAGTGCACAAATAGGGGCCTTTCATCCTGGCCTCTCAATCCCGTACTTGTTTGGAGGTCAATGTGTCAATTTGTGTAATGGAGGTCCTCCATGATCCTGTGTGTGAAAAGTGTGTTCGATCTCTCTTGATGCGACAAACACTTTCAATTTCCGTGTGTGAAAAACAAATACTGACACTTGTTTTGCAACAGTGATATGATGAAAAATGCACTGAATGATGTGTCAGATGTGACTATGAGTTGCGTAAATTGTATAACTGCTCATAAATTTTGATCTTCTCTGATCTCCCATATGAGTGCAATAGCTTTCCTCTTGAGTAAGAGATGTCAATTATTCATTTAAAAGAGAAATATAATAACATGAAGATGGGTGGAAATGTATTCAGTGAAAAAAAATGTGACATTCATGGATTATTAGCGTTGCTTACTAAGGCAAACATTACTTTTATTGCTCATAATTTGAATGTTTGAACCTCAAATATTCAACTTCAACATGGAAATTGTTTCATGCAAAACTATAAAAATGTTTTGCTAAACCGTTAAGATCCTTAGCCCATTCTTAACCTTAATCTAATTCATACTACAATGTCAAACCTAAAACTAACCTTTACCCTCACTTTGGAAATGTTCAAAAGTAAAGTGTTCATCCAGAAAATCAGGTCAAACAGACCCCCAACCTGAACCCCAGCACACACAGACTCTCTCTGGATTGAGGGATGAACAACTAGTGTACAGAAGGGGAGGGGGAGTTTGTTTATGGAGGGAAAGACTTGAAATGCAAATGTTCGCCACAACAGCAACACAAGACATCAGGACACAAACTCCGACTGACCAGTTGAGACTTGTTTACATCACTTTTGCTACTGCCTCTCATCTAACAAGTAATAAGATTACCTAGCCTGATTTCACATTAGGGTTATATTGTTCTTTATTATGTGAATTTACTTAGGCACAGTATCTATCTATCTATCTATCTTGCTGAAAAATCCAGCATAAACCGTCATGAATTACATGTTAGTCCAGGCTGGTTGGAGCTGGTATATTCCTGGTCTAGCTGGTGGACCTGCTGTTCTCACACAAAACTGAGCTGGTTTATCTGGTCCACAAGCACTCCTGCTTCCCATGATGTGGACCACCAACCAGGATCCCATGCTGGTCCCAGCATGCAAAACATACTTTATGCTGGTGACCAGCAATGGTGGATTTTTCAGCAGGGATCTAGCAAAGTTTATTACAAGTAGCTTTTCCACAAGCTAAGGTAAATATTGATATATAGAAGGTGCACGGTGTCACAAATACAAAACACCATCATAGACCACCCATGACACTAAAATAATGCAGTAAACATTCATTTAACAACATAAGATTCAATATGATATCCTAATGTACATAACCAGGGCTTTGTATTAACTTTTTTGCTCACCAGCCACTGTGGCTAGTGGTTTTCCAAAATTACTAGCCACTTGGAATTTTTACTGGCCACAATTTTGACATCAATACCATAGGAAAAAAACTCTCAGGTTACGTATGTAACCATGGTTCCCTGAGAACTGGCTAGCGAACGTAGGAACTAGCAATTTCAACTGAAATGCCAAAATCACTCCCCCTACGGGTCACACATAGTTTGTCAGTGACAGCACTCCCTATGGCCAACAGCCCAAGCTATAAGCCTCTAAAAGGCCTTCCACAGAAGGCCTACCAAGGCCGCTCAAAGGCTTCTGGGACCAAACTTCTTTTCAGAGAAAAGAGGGTACCTTTAAGAGAATGTGGCCAGGGGGCCCAAAGGAACCCTAGCCAGTCACTTGTCAGGGGAGCGTACTCGACCCTGATTGCCACCAGGGAGGTCAACCTGGTCTCACGGAAACCTAGTCTTGGCCAACGACCTGTCTTGAACACAGAGTCTCAATTCACATTCTTCAGAGAAGATACTTAGTAAGAGTGACTGCAAGAGGCAGTAACTAACTCAGACCAGAACGTAGAGACGGGCATCCTGGAGAGCAGGACTCAGCTTAGCGCTTTTTACCCTTACCAATGAGGGGAGTAACACTCTGCTCAATCCTAGGATCTACTCAGCACCTGATTATTTGCACTGAGGAGGCTGTGCACTCTAGAGGGACCCAGACAAGGGGAGTACAGCCAGCCTAGGGGCTGATCTTAAACAGGGAGGCCTCAGAGAGGCCTTCAACCACTGACCAGACTTAGGGAGCTAAGTACTATGCAGAAAGGACTAGCTTAAAGGACGGCCTGTGAAGGCCACACACCTAAAGCAGAACCCACAACCTGGGAACTCGTTCAGATTGAAATGAGTTAAACTAGCAGAAAAAGACTGTAGAGTGCCCACATAACAGTCTACCTCAACACAATCCGACAAGCAGTGTGCTCAGTAAAACACCTTTTACTCTTTAAACAAGAGGAGTACAGACTTATGCCATCATGTTCTGAAGGAGGCCCAAAAAAGGGCCTACAACTCCAGAAAGACATGTGGCGTCAGATCGTGGCAGCCAACATGATAACCAAACTCTCCAGTGAGGTTAACTACTCAACCTGAGCTAAATTCAAATTCAACACATCCCAACAGGCATGTACTCAGTAAAACACTTTTTACTCTCTAAGCAAGAGGAGTACAAACTACGCCAATCTGCTTTGAAAGAGGCCTGAACAGGGCCTACTATTACAGAAAGACACAGGCGTCAGCCGGTGGCAGTGTCTAAGCTCAAGGAAGCCAAATCTGAGAACCAAAATAACCAGTGAGGTTAACTCGGCCTGAACTAATTTTCTGTCAGGCAATGTACTCAGTAAAAACACTTTTTACTCTTTTAAGCAAGAGGAGTACAGACCTACGGCATCATGTTCTTGAAGGAGGCTCAGCCAGGGCCTGCGACTTCAGAAAGACACGTGGCATGAGCTCGTGGCAATGTCTAAGTTCTAAGGGAGCAAAATGAGAACCAAACTATCCAGAGAGGTTAACTATTTAACTCAACCTGAGCTTAAATCTGTCCCACACATTCCAACAGGCAATGTACTCAGTAAAACACTTAACTCTTTAAACAAGAGGAGTACAGACTACGTCAACGTGCTGTGAAGGAGGCCCAAGCATGGCCTACTACTCCAGAAATCACGGGCGTCAGCCAGTGGCAGTATGTAAGCTACAAGGGAGCGTAATCTGAAACCAAACAATCAAGTGAGGTTACCTAACTTAACTCAACCTGAGCTTAATTCTACACATTCCAACAGGCAATGTACTCAGTAAAATCACTTTTTTACCCTTACATAAAGGGGAGTACAAGGGATATACGCCACCATGCTCTAAAGGAGGCCAGTACCGGCCTACTGCTTTAAAGATTACGGGCATAAACCTGTGGTAGTGCTAGTTTTAAATGAGCAAACTCCAATTAAACATCTACCAACAACTTGTGAAACAACAAGATATTGTATTATGAAGGAGGCCCAAGACGAAGCCTTCTACTCCAACAACACAAACAGACTTGTGGCAGTGTTAAACCTATGCATTCCAACAGGCCATGTACTCAGTAAAAACACAATTTTTTACCTTTATAACAAGGGGAGTACAAACTTAGTCACCATGCTCTAAAGGAGGCTAACACAAAGCCTACTACTACAGGGACAGGTGCTGACCTGTGGCAGCAATAGAGTTATTGGGCTCACATCGTGTAGGGCAAAATCTAGAACTAAAGCATTAACAACCCTGAGAAACAGGGGAGCGCCTTCAAAGTCCTGACATTGGCCTGAAGGGCCTAGAGACTGTGGGGCCTGTGAAATTAAGGGCGGGTGTAAGGGAAAGAGGGGGTGGGGGCAAAGAGGGGTCTAAGTCTTGCCTGTCAACCTGAGGTGTTGCAGTTTCCCGTTCCAGTGGGAGGAAGGTATGTGGCAGATTTCCACTGCTTTGTGGGCAGACTGGGGTAGGTGCAGCTACTTTACAAAGATGACTAGCGTGCCATCGGGGACCATCCTCCAGGAGATAAGATGCTCTGCCTATCTGACGAGTAACCAACAAGGGAGTAGACCAGAACTAGGCCAGTTTATTCCTCCTGTGTGGTCTGTGAATTCTTTGGCACATCTGAGTCTGTCAAATCGCTGTTTCATCTAGTGCTGCTGGCGAGTGACGTGAGTTTTAACCCCAAGGGTCCCTTGGCTGTGGAGGGATGGAGTCTGTCCAGCGGCAAAGTGAGTTCCCTGTCCAACATTAGGAAGGCTTGGGAGACCCCAGTGGTGCCATGCTGCGAGGCCCGGTAGTGTAGCAAAGTCAGACGAATGGCTTGGTTGAAAGGGCACCCTTGTGCCAGGTGTGCCCTAAAGCCATTTTTCAAAGACTGGTGGAAACGTTCCACTCCCCCTGGCCTGGGGGTGGTAAAGGGTGGTGCGGATGTGATGGATACCCTTGTTCTCCAGGTAAGAGAAATCCACTGAGACAAACTGAGGGCTGTTATCCATTGTAATAGTTTGTGGAAGGCCCCAACAGGAGAACAGCGAGTCCAGAAAGTTCACAATGACTTGAGTGGTGACTGAGCCGGTGGTTAGTTCTGGCCATTTGGAGTGCAAATCATATGCTACCACCAGGTATCGCTGGTTGTGGGGAACCCCGTGAAATTCACCACAGATATCCATCTGCCAGGGCCAGGGGTCGGAGGGGCGGGGGAGGTGGGTTGCCTATTTTTCCACTCACAAGACAGGTTGGACAATCTTTAACTAAAAGTTTGATTTCTCTGTCGATGCCCGGCCACCAGACTCTATCCCGGCAATGCTGTTTGAGCTTCACTATTCCCAGGTGCCCCTTGCGCGCCATTTCGAGCACACGCGCGTGAAGAGGCCCCGGGACCACAGTACAAAGCCCACATGCCACACATGTGTCATTCCAGCAAGATAGTTCATCTTTTATGTGGGCAAATGGCTTTAGCTATTGTGAGACATGTAAGGGCCAGCCTTCTCGGATGTAAGTGCAGCGCGCACAGCCTCCGTACATGCCTGCATCCACACCCAGGGCTCATCTTTCCGGAGTAATTGCCGCAGTGGGGCAGTAGTGGCCAAAAACAGAGGCAGAAACTCTAAGTAGTAGCCTGTCATCCCTAGAAAGGAAGCCACCTGAGCAGGTGAGGTCGGTTCAGGGATGGACTGAATGGCCTCCACATTAAACTGGAGTGGGGAAATGCCCTGTGCTGAAAACTTGAGCCCCACAAACTCAATGACAGGTACAGCAAAAAGACATTTCCCACCATTTAAAGTTAGCCTGTGTTTGCTTAGTGCATCAAAAACCCTGTTGAGGCGCTCATCATGAGTGTGTGTTGTGGGCCCATGCATGCCAGTATCATCAAGGTAGATGACGGCGCCTGGTATTCCCGCTAGCACAAACCTTGGAAACATTTGTCATTATGTTTTTGCCTTTTGTCATTACTTTTTGGAAACAGGAAGGGGCAGAGCTAAGGCCGAAAGGCATCCTAGTATAATGAAAAACTCCCTCATGTGTCACAAAAGTCATCAGATTTCTGCTGTCAGAATAGAGGGGTACCTGCAGATAGCCTTCTCTTCTCATGGTCAATGAGAGGCTGGTGCATAAATGAGGTGATACAGCTCAGCCCATCAACAAGGCATTGGCTGCTGTTGCTGTCATATTGCGGTCACATCCAGGAAAGCAGCCCCCTCCATGTCCACTAGGGCGAACCCCAGCGTGGTGAACAAGTCCAGTCCCATCAAATTTGCTCCTTTGCAGGCCACTTGGAGGATGAATGAAGGCAATGTCTTTGCACCGTAACACACCGTCAATTTAAGTGAACCCAGCAGCTTGATTTTGGAATCGCTGTAACCGCACAGGGCCTTAGAAGGCATGGCTAGGGGAAACGCACTGAAGAACTGAATGTAAGTGCTTGCATTGAGCAGGGACACACTGGCCCCCGTATCCAAAAGCAGTGGAACACTCACATCATTCAGGGTGATAGTGCATGATCTGAATGGCACAAGACCTGAAGTTATATTGTGGATGATGGCAGGTGGGGACTGACTGGTGCACATCTGTGGTTTAGTTGGGGCTGAACGGCAGACACTAGCAAAATGATTTTGTTTTCCACAATTATGGCATGTCTGGCCCTGGGCTGGACAGTTTTGGGCTCTTGTGAAATGAGAACGAGATTCACAATTAACACAGGGCTGTTGTTGATGTGGTTGTCTACGCTGTTGCCGCGTGAGTTGCATTACTGAGTCAGGGGCATCTGCAGCCGGTCGGGTGGCTGCTGGGCTGGTGAAGTTGTTTCCATAAATGTCAATTGGCTGTGTGTTGACTTATTTTGATTTGTGAGAGTAGCCACACATTCAGCAGCGCTTTCCACTTGAAATGCTACCGCAATTGCCCTAGATAGCATCAGGTCATCTGGCTGTAACAGCAGGATTTCTCTAATTTTGTTATCATTGGTATGTTCAATCAGCTGATCGTGGATTATTTCATCGCGCAGCCCTCCGAATTTACAAGAATTCGCTAGCCCTCTCAGTTTGGCCACATACTGATGCATGGACTCACCAGGGATTTGTTGGCGCCGGCGGAATACGAACCACTGCAGCAAAACGCTCTGTGGAGCAGCGAAATGTTCATTCAGGGCCATCACAGACTGTTCATAAGTGTCTTCACCACTGTCGCTAATTGTTCCAAGCACAGTGTTGGAGAAGTGCTTTTTTCCGTGCCACACTCACCTCTGTGAGGCCAGCTGCGATGAGATATGTCTCAAAAAGACCGCAGCCAACAGGGCCACGGAATAGGAGGTTCGCCTGGGAGAGCGAGGAAAGGCGGCGGCAGTGGTAGAGAAAAATCAGCCATCCTTGTCGCCAAAATGTGGTGTAGAATAAACAACCAGGCCAGAAAAGCAGTGAACAACTGTCTGTTTACTCTTACTCTCCGAACTCTCTAACACACACAGAACTAGGCAGAACCAATCGCCCATAGCTCAATCAGACTCATTGTCATCATTGTGATCACAGAACAGTCTCTCTTTTTCACAAACAGTGCTTTTCCACCCTCTAGTGGACACAACACACAGGCTCTGATGTGAGGGCTACTGCGGGAGTGCTGCATTCCTCTTCCGCTACTCCCACAGTAAAAGCAGAGCGGCTCAGCTGCAATGCTAAGTTAATAGAATTCTAGAGTCTAGTTAGTGTCTTGCAATTGCATGCTTGAGATGAGCGGCTCAGATAGCCCCAGATAGCACCTCCATTTTAGTAAAATTGGTCAGTTCAATAAAGTCTCTCACATACTCCTCGTTAGAAAGTTGTCCTTGACGGAGATGCATGATCTTCGCTGCTGGATTGTTCTTCTGTACCGTTTGTGGATCAGTTGTTCTATAACTTTTAGGCAAGGACGAAGAGAGGTGGGAATCCAGTTGCAGCAGTATTCATTGAAAACAAAAACAAAGACAATCCACATAGAGGGTCAAAACCAGGAGCAGGAACGTGAAACATAATTAAAAGAGCTGAAACACAGCTTCACACAACATGCAAAGATAACAACCAACAAATCAAGACTGTAACACAGGGGAATATACATACAGGCTAACAAGGTAACAAGGGTGTGGTAAATTGTCATGGGAATACTGGAGGGTAACCAAGGGAACTAACAAGACACACCTGGGGAGACTAATCAACATGAAAAACTACAAAGAACTACAAAACATGGTACAAGACAGGAAATAACAGAAGTCCTCACACAAGACAGGGATGTGAGAATTCTGGGAATGTCAGTTTACAGCTTTTCACTGTAAATTGTAAGATTATTTGTTCTTTTTTACTTCCAAAAACAGTACATTTAACAGTATTTTACTCTAAAATTACATGAAATGTAAGGTTATATCTATTACAGTTTTTTTCTCTTTAAAGTAAGGGAACTTACCAATTACATGTTTTTACTGACTATACTGACACCTTAGCAACCATGTAGTTATTTTCAAACTACACTTAACGTATATTCAAACTTCAAATGCCTTTACAAATTGCCTTTCTAACCTTCAGAGAACCTTCAGAGTTTCAGAGTTTGTCTTGACTAATTGTCATTTTCTCATTAAAATGTGCAAATTGTCTTGAGGCGCAGTCACATTTACTGTTGTTCGTCGTTTTTTTTTTTTTTTTTTTTAAATCAAAAATCCAGACTTTCAATATGAATCTACTTGATTGAGAATTTCACATGAGGGAAAACAATTTCCTCAAGCAAATTTCGCATCAGGTTCAAGTTGGTCAGGCAAATTTGCTGCGTTGACCAACAGAAAACTGCTTGGTTCGAAAGTGACTTCTGTGGGAGTTTTTATACACTGTCTTTACACACTGCTACGCTACTGACAATAGACATTT
The DNA here is from genome assembly GCF_019924925.1 of Ctenopharyngodon idella. NCBI lineage: Eukaryota > Metazoa > Chordata > Actinopteri > Cypriniformes > Xenocyprididae > Ctenopharyngodon > Ctenopharyngodon idella. The sequence goes on from NC_067243.1 coordinate 22,223,071, forward strand.
TTCACCCACAAAATTTCACTGAAACATTACTAATCTGACCGCACCTTTGTAGCACACATGGCACTTTAAGGAGATGAAAACTGTACAACATAGCAACTGAGAATTTTAATGAAAACATGAGCTGATTCATGATGATCCAAGTGCTTTAAATGGTGCCCCCAAACACTTCGGACATATAAGTCACACATATTTTTAATAGTATTGCATTAGAAGTAAAATTTCAAAGCAATATCATTGCACACAAATGCTCTCTTAGCAACCACATGTGTTGTAAACCACATTTATTATGGACATGGTTCACAGCACATTCATTCATTTTTAAGCGTGTTTCAAGTGTCCAATACTTTTTGGGGTCACTGTTTGGACCCTGTGAACTATGTCTAGCCTGTACATGTGTTTAATTGAGATAATATGATAATGCAACATTGATTTCAGAAAAAGTATTTGTTTTATGTTTTCTGAGAAGCAAGGAACATGGCAGAATCGTTTAATTGGACTAACACTGAATGTACTAGTCAGGAACACTAGTCTAATTTCCAATAAAACTATGAATAAATCCTTTGAGTAATGGGAAGAGCTCCCTGTTTCCCACAAGGACAAACAGCTTTTGTTTCTCTCATGCATGCTCAGAGGCAAAAGGCCTTTATTGGAAAATGGTTGTGGTGTTTTTCTGAAAGATCAATAGGACTCATTAAAGAAGTCATTATAAAAGTAGAAAAAAAGCATATGACACATTGCAGTGCAGACAGATGACCTATTTATGGGGTGACTTGTAGTGCATCTATAAAACATATAATAGACTTTTCATGGATTACAACTCACAATTGCTAAATCCATGAAAGTGGAGGAAAATATGAACTAATCATGCTCCAATCTGACATCACAGTGGGGATGTGTGAACTGGATGACAGTGTGAAAAGTCAATAGACAACATGATATTTTTATGCGTTTTCCCGATAGCTGCAGTAGTTCAAAGCAGATACCGAGAATTCCATTTACCAGCTGGTTGAGTTGATCAACAAACCAAAATTTTTTTAACCCTGGCCTGCATTAGGAATTTTTATTGCTAGGCAAAGTTAAACTAAACAACGAACAACATTCCAATGTCTGTGACGCAACTGATAATGGTAAGTCACATAATAATGACATCATGGCGAACATAGTACATCTGGGTACATCTGGTATATAAAACAGGGGTTCTCAACTCTGGCCCTCGAGATCCACTTTTCTGCAGAGTTTAGCTCCAACCCTAATCAAACACACCTGAACAAGCTAATCAAGGTCTTTAGGATTACTAGAAACAGAGATCGTCTTATTATTAGGAGAGTCCATGGCTCTACCATTGGAGAAAGCGTAACGGTCAATTTGGATCATGTGTGCCCAGCGTTGGGGTTATGTAATCAGATTACTTTTAAATTTACAACAAATTATCTGAGTTACTTTTTCAAATAAGTAACACTTTGTTTTCCCATTTATTGACTGACAGCTCTCTTGTCACCATGTTGAGAGAAATCGGGAGTAAGTGCACAGGTGTTATGTGCGCTGTGTGAACATGATGGTTATTGTAGTTCTAGACCAATGTGAGCATTAATTTACTCATCTCACTTGCTAAAAAACAGATTCAGTATTCCTCAAAATGAATAAAAACAGTGAAATTCAAACCTGCAAAATGTTAAATTACACAAATATACTTTATGTATTTAATCTCACTTTATTAACCAATGTCTTTGCTGCTGACCTTCGATGATCCAATTTAACCATACAAATATGCAATTTTTTTTTTTTTTTTTTTTTTAATTGCTGAAGAAAGTGTTGAACTTTCTTCTCCTGTATCCTATTCTTCTTTAATCCAGAATGGCAGCACAGCTCAAAGGTTTGTTTGAGCTGCGCCCTCTACTGTACAGGTGTAAATTTGCATTTCCTTTTGCACTTTTGGTGGTAAAGGGCCTTTACATTTGCCAAAATATAACTTTTTTTTGTTGTTGTTATTAAGAAAAACAAGCAAGCTCAGCCCAGGTAAGAAAACGTAACTCAAAAGTAATGTAACATATTACTTTCCATAAAAAGTAACTAAGTAAAACAATTAGTAATGTTTTTAGGGAGTAACGCAATATTGTAGGCTAATGCATAAATTTTTAAAAGTAACTTTGCCCTGATAACCAATTACAATACAGCCTTGACATAAATGAATTTAAATCAGAATTTTACTACAGTCAATCACTGTTTGCAGATACCATAGAAATGAATGAGAATTACCGTGAACTGAATCTAACCTGTTGCAAAATTGTATGTAACTTCTCTTATCTCTAACAATACATAGATCCAGAATTAATGTTTGTTAGCAAACATGTTGAAGATTAGCTGATAGGCTGTCGATTCATTAAATGATCATCTGTTTTCCCACAAAAGCATTTTATTTATTGTAGTGAAGCCTGTCCTTCGTTGAATTATGCTATTCTTTCTAACCTTGAAGGCTTGCCTTAAAGCAGCTTTGCTAGAAAGCTACAGGCAGGTGAGTTTGATCAGGGTTGGAGCTAAATTCTGCTGGATAGTGGGCCATGAGTTGAGAACCCCTGATATAGAACACACTGTACTTTTTTAATGGTCGCAAAGTAATTACTTATTCAGTAGAAGTACAGACTCAGAGAGTATGAGATTTTGGAAGCAGCCTATTCTGGTTCTCAAGCTCAGCTCACTGATTTAATGATTCAGTTGCAGTGGTTTACTGAGGGGGAAAAGTTAGAACCAACAATTGGTTTACACATGTGCTCTTTTTGTTGGGTCTGATAGTGCTCATCTTTTGAAGAAACTATCATTTTGTTTTTGGGTTCATTACGTACTTTTTTTTTTTGGAATTTAATGGAAAGAAAAGAAATCTTAAATGTTATCCACTGTTGGACATGCACTGCTTAAAAATTCAGCATTGCTGGTCACCAGCATGAGGTTTTTTTTGCATGCTGGGACCAGCATGGGATGCTGGTTGCTGGTTTGCTGGTCACCAGCATGGGAAACAGGGCTGCTGGTGGACCAGGTACACCAGCTCAGGTTTGCTTGGGAACAGCATGACAATACTAGTCCACCAGCTAGACCAGCATAAACCAGCCTGGATCAATGTGCAATGTTGATTTATGATGGATTTTTTTAAGCAGGGCATTGTTACTTCATAAAAACAATAGTAATTTATACATTGTTTTCTCTCATATTTTGTTGTATATCTTTCTTTTTATGTCCAAATGTCTTTTGAGGAGGCACTTCATACTCATAGAAAAGTCCCTAAGTGTGCTGTTAAGTACTTGCATTGTTGAAGATGAAGACCATTTACCACAAGCTTTTGTTGACATCATGACAGCATTTCCTTTGGCCTTTGTGCCGATCAGTAGCATGGTTCTTTCGAGGAAATGGGTTTGGTCAATCCCACTAGCATTCCCAAGATGTGAGACACAATTAACCATCTAACAACCTCCTCTGTATTCCACTCATCAAAATGTCATTGAGATTCTCTCAGAGTCCAAAAGAGAACAAAACGAAGCAACAAATACATTCATGTGGTCGCTTTTAAAGGTTTAGTTCACTTCAGAATTCAAATTTCCTGGTAATTTACTAACCCCCATGTCATCCAAGATGTTTATGCCTTTCTTTCTTCAGTCGAAAAGAAATGTAGATTTTTGAGGAAAACGTTTCAGGATTTTTCTCCGTATAGTAGACTTCAACAAGGTTCAGGTCCAAATTGCAGTTTCAATGGAGCTTCAAAGGGCTCTACGCGATCCCATTATTACGCGATTTTTGTATTTTTAAAAAATGACTTGTTTAGTTAGACAAGACTCTTATTCCTTGTCTGGGATCGTGTAGAGCCCTTTGAAGCTGCGTTGAAGCAATTTGGACCTTCAACCCATTGGTAACTGTTGAAGTCCACTATACGGAGAAAATATTTTCCTCAAAAACCTTAATTTCTTTTCGACTGAAGAAAGACATAAACATCTTGGATGCCATGGGGGTGAGTAAATTATCAGGAAATTTGAATTCTGAAGTGAACTAATCCTTTAAGGAGATGCATGAAACACACCCTACTGGTGAACTAATAGATGCCGAGGGGTTCACTAGCAATTAGTTGAGTATCTTTTTGTTGGTCCTAATGAACACCACAGTTAATGCCGTCACAAAAGCTTGTTTACAGTTAAAGACAAAACAGCTTTTATTCTCCCTTACTGGCTCTCTGACCTTGTAAACAAGAAAGCCTTGGCACCCTTTACCTCTCGGCACAATGATGAAGAGTCCACCAAATCGGGTATATTCCGTGCCTGGTCCTTTAAGGTCATTTCATCCTGATTGGATACATCATCCAAATTTAATTTGGATTTTGCATCATGCATAACGATATACAAAACTTAGCTGTCTGAATTCATAAATCTGCAAAGTTTCAGAACCATCATTTTGCATTCACCCAGAATACAGAAAAACACATTTAAATTGGCATAAATGCACACTCACACACTCCACATACCAACCATCCCCCTCTGTTCGGCGGGTCTGGTGCCTGTGAGAATGCCAGCAGTTATTAAAATTCCTGGATCTGAGACATGTCCAATCATATAGGCCCATTGATCCTCACACAATGAATGTAATGATGGGAGAAATTGGTGTGAAGATCATATGAATAAGACTTCAAGTATCGTTTAAAGGGGCCACACTTGTATAACGCTCTTAAATCTTTCATAATTTAGTTTACATCACCATTTATAACCGTTTCTGACCTTTAGAATTAGATCAGTTTTTGCTACTGTACAATGAACATGACGCATACCGTTTTTCAGTGTTTTCATCATAAACAACATTTATGATACCATTTATGTCAGATTTTATTGCTGTTTAGAAATATGTTATTGAAATGAGAGTTTTGCGAGCAGTTTTTGAGATTTCGTTATGTCCCTATTCATTTAGACAGGAGCTTTATGCATGTCTGAAAATAGCTGTTCTATTGCAGCTATTACATTGCCTCTAGCATTTTTCCACAACTTCAAAGTGAAATGTCAGTTTGAGTGTCGCTAAAAGCGCATTTAACTTTCTCTGAAGATGAACAGATGAATGTGAATCTGGCAACATTTTATTGTGTAGTGAAGGTGACACGACGTGTGGCCAGGTATTGTGTCCAATTTGTGCTCTGCATTTCACCCGTCCAAGTGTACGCACACACAACAAACACACACCCGGAGCAGTGGGCAACCGTTTTTGCTGCAGTGCCCGGGAAACGATTGGGGGTTAGGTGCCTTGTGGGTAATGAGAGTGGAAGAGAGCGCTGTTCATTCACTTCCTTCACCTACATTTCCTGTCGGTACTAAGACTTGATCCCGTAACCTTCAGGTTACAAGTCCAACTCTCTAACAATTAGGCCACAACTGCCCCAAACTGGATGGGTTATTGTTATTATAGCAGAACAAATAAATTTGGTTTGGAACAACTTGAGGGGGAGTAAATGATGACAGAATTTTCATTTTTGGATGAACTATCCCTTTAAGTGACATGTGAAGGCCAAGTATGGTAACCCATACTCAGAATTTGTCCTCTGCATTTAACCCATCAAAGTTAGAGCACACACACCCAGAGCAGTGGGCAGCAGTGTTGGGGGTAACGCATTACAAGTAACTTGAGTTACGTAATCAGATTACTTTTTCAAGTAACTAGTAAAGTAACGCATTACTTTTTCAATTTACAACAAAATATCAAAGTTACTTTTTCAAATAAGTAACTCAAGTTACTTTTTCACATTTATTGACTGACAGCTCTCCTATCCCAATGTTGAGAGAACTATATGAAATTACACAAATATACTTTATGTATTTAATCTCACTTTATTAACCAATGTGTTTGCTGCTGACCTTGATCTATGATGATCTAATTCAACCATACTAATAAGCTAAGAAAAAATGATTTTATATTAGATTTAGAAATAAGAGTGTTGAACTTCCTTCTCCTGTATCCTATTCTTCTTTAACCCAGAATGGCAGCGCAGCTGAAAGGTTTGTTTGAGCTGCGCCCTCTACTGTACAGGCGTAAATATGCCTTATATACAGGTGTAAATATGCCTTCAGCCTGAGGCTTATTCGTTTCGCTTTTGGTGGGCCTTAACATTTGCCAAAGATAGAACTTTTTTTGTTATTAAAAAACAAAAAAGCAAGCCCAGGTGAGAAAAAGTAACGCAAAAGTAATGTAACACATTACTTTCCATTAAAAAGTAACTAAGTAATGCAATTAGTTACTTTTTTAGGGAGTAACGCAATATTGTAATGCGTTATTTTTAAAAGTAACTTTCCTCAACACTGGTGGGCAGCCGTTTTTGCTGTGGCGCCCGGGAAGCGAGTGCCTTGCTCAAGGGCACCTCAGTCATGTCCTGCTGGAATTGAGACTTAAACCCACAACCTTCTGTTTGTCCGCTGATTAGCGCTAAAAGGTTAATGCTCTATCACGTTTTAAAATAATGTACCATTTACAGTAAACCTTACCTTAAACATAACCAAAAGTAAGAGATAAAAACGCATTTTCTGAGCCCCCATACCTTCTACAAGTCTTTGAGCTCTTTTAACATCACTCATGTCTAACGGGACTCGTCCCTGACTGCTTTGCATTTCAAGTGCAATGCTGTACCAGGTGAGCAACCGAGCAAGTTTACTTTGTCAGAAAAGTCATACATATGGAGCTGGTTATGTGATGCAAACATCAAAATGTATTTGTTTACAACTTGCCTTGAAAGGGACTTTGTTGAGGTATCCTTGCTGCCGCTTAGCCTAAGGATTATACAGGATATTGACATGCAATTGGAGGGGAAAACTGAGAGGTACCTTGATCATGAGTAGTGGCTATTTGCACGAAAATGGTTTCTAAATGGGATTAGGTGGAATTTTTATATGTTTACTTCCTTGTTATTGTGTTATTTTTGCCAGGATAATTATCAAAAGTAAAGTCTGTAACAGTGTTGTCTCGCTGCATGAGAAGTACTAAACCCAGGGTCTTCTGTGCCAACATATAAAATAGCATTGGCACACACACACCTTGACAGACTTTCTGATGACTTTCTCTTCTTGTTCACTCTCTCGGACTCTTGCCCACGTTTCGCTTCAGGCCGCATTTCAGATCGTTCTTAATTTTTCATGAGGACCTTTTCGTTCTGCTCCCCAGAGCTGAGAGGTCTTCCTCTGCCAAGAACATCAATTCTTTATTTCTCTGCATCATCCGCAACTTTTCGTGCCAACAGCTGTCACTTGTCAGATCCTGAAAAAAAATATTGGTTTCGGTCACAGATTCCTTCTGTTTGTTCTGGTATTTTGATTTATAAACTCTATTCGACAGTTGTGTCTCAGGGTGAAAGTTTGTGAAAGAACACATATAGACATGGCAGCTAAAACAGATGTCACTATATACACTAGAGTTTGGATATTAACAGTAGACAGTGTGTTCTACAACAGAATTCACTACTAATAATACGTCAGCTGGGAATTTTGGGTGGTGGGGAGAAAAAATAGACATTTCAGACTGAAACAGTGATAAACTTACAGACTAGCATGTGTACATGCTGAAATTTCAAAATCCCCATGTAAAACAATTACCATCTGAATAATGATGCTTAAATTGCTTGATTTTTTAATTTTTTTTTTTTTTAGATATATCTTTTCAATGAAACAGTTGAGGCTGTTCACAAAGCCTGTGTGAATAGTATGTTCATGAATAGGACTGAATTGTTCTTGAATCAAATGAATCCTTCTGAGTAGCTCTTGAGTCAACTCATTGACTCATTCAACCAAGAACCATTTCTTTCAAATCAATCATTTTATTGAGGAGGGAGAAATAAGTCACTTTAATAGCCAATACCCAGCTAACAAAATAGTCTTGCTAACATTCCCATTAAATGACCTTGACATTGCTAGCACTGTTTGAGCTACAAAAATGCTGATAATGTTGCTTTAAATAAACGTATCAGAGCATGTAATATGCCATGATGTCCGAGACCACACGTTGACTTAAAAAAACCACTGAGCTATTCTGAACTATTCATGAAAATAGTTCAAACTTCCATCACAACTTCACTTTAGCTTTTGCACCTATAGTATAACATATCTCGTCTTTTTCTTCTTGCTTATTTGAGTTCATTTTTCCTTCCCATCGGGTCACACAGGGGTAACCGCCACAATTACTGCCACGCCTTACACTGCGTAAACGTCAGAGTCACTCACAATCATATGAGAAATTTATGTTTTCTTTTTCCCCCTCTTCTTTGCGTTTTGGAACTGATATTAACCGTCTATCTAAAAGCCACATGGCTCATCAACGGCGTTCGGCTGGGTTCAGCATTTGGCTGAGGACACAGATGAACAAACCCTTTATCCCTTTCCTAGCTCTGTTTATGGAGTCGCTTCCAGTCTTTGATACGGTTGAGACTACGAGATAAAAGCGATGGAGAGGATGCCAAGTCCATGTGTCTGTGATGTGAGCTTAAGCTCAGTCTCCTGCAGATTGGCTATTCTTTGAAAAGAGGAGACAGATAGGCAATTGCCTTAATTTCTCTGATAAGACAATGAATCACTGGAATTTGTCAGAGATAATTGAGTTCTGTGCTGGTATGCTCCTCGCTGTAGTTAAGTGGAAATCCTGGTCACACCCCCTTCAAATCTTTTGCAGATGTAGAATTGCTATTATAAAAGCCTCATGGTTTGGTGGAATAACTCAATTGCTTTAAATGTGTGCAAAATTTTAATGTGGATTCAGATGAGGTTTATGGTTGATTTGGAATTTGAACTCTGGAGTTTGACACAATCATAAAACGTGATGTGTTGACCTCCTGAGAATTGCCTGTGAAAATAAAATAAAAAAATTCATTTTATTCAAAGGGTGCATATCATACATTTATTTTACTATTATATGTATACATATGTATGTGCGCGTCATTTCCAGTGATAGTAAAATTAAGTAAATGATTAAATAAATGAGTAAATAAACAAGTAGATAAATAAACAAGCAACAAGCTAACTTAAACTCATTTGCTTAAAATTTCTGTGAATAATTTGCTGATGCAGGTACAAAAAGACTTTTTTTTCTTGCTTTTTTAATATATATATATATACTTACAATTTAAAATAAATGTATTCTGTTTTAATATATTTTAGATAAATTTATTCCTGTGATGCGAAGCGAATTTTTAGCATCATTACTCCAGTCTTCAGTGTCACATGATCCTTCAGAAGTCATTCTAATATGCTAACTGTAACATATGAGCAAGGACGAGAAGGAGAAATTTGCTAGCACAAATTTATTTGAAAAACACAAACATAAATAATCCAATCCTGGAACAAATGTACAATCCACACAAATTAATCATGAACATAATCCACACAAAGAAGCCAGGAGAGCAACAACTTGGAACACATACAGGATCAACTACCGACAAAAACAACGGAAACATCGGGGTTTTAAATACACAAGGAAACCAAGGGGCTAATGAGGGACAGGTGTAGGCAATGAATGGCCATGGTAACAAACGAGGGTAGCTATGGAAACAGACAAGGGTAACTATGGGAACTAACAAGACACAAGGCAAACAGGAACTGCACACAGGAAAAGAACGTAGAAACAATAGGAACAGTAACACTTCGACATAAAAGTCCATAAACATGAGACAGGGGAATACAGGCTGGAATCATGACACTAATTTGCTGATGAAGAAAGATTTCTTATTATTATCAATGTTGAAAACAGTTGTGCTGCTTAATATTTTTGCACCATCAGCAGCTGTTCAGTGGTCGTGTACCAGCAAAACAGCTTCATCTCGGCCAGTCCTTGAGGAATTTGCTGCTGGCTCTTATGTAGATAGTGTTTAATCATGAGGTATAATTCGTTTTGGGTATATCAAACGGGCAATCTTCGGTCTTATAAATCTATTACTTGTTCCAGAGCTAATAGATTTGGCTTAAGGGCTATATTAAGTTTCATAACTTTATGGCCCGGTTTCACAGACAGGGCTTAGACTAAGCCAGGATTAGGCCTTAGTTCAATTAGGATATTTAAGTAGCTTTTATAAACGTACCCTAGAAAAAACATTACTGGCGTGCATCTTGAGACAAAACAATGGCACTGACATATTTTAAGGTATGTCAGTGAAAGTTGCTTTCAGTTAAAACAGCTTAAACATACATTTTAGTCTAGGACTAACTTAAGCCTTGTCTGTGAAATCGGGGGTAAATGTACATTGAATCCTATACTAACTAGAGCACTGCTTTTGACTGAACTGTTTGCTTGTGTTTATTTCCTATTTTACTTCTTATACTGTTATAATGGCTAATGTTGTTAATTTAAATATTATTGTTCAATAAATAATATTTTATAAAATTACATGCCATATTTTTCGGTATTGAGAAAGAGTCCATTAGTGATTGTGATTTCAACTTCAGTGAAAGTTACATTAATATGCCATTAGATGGCGGCAAAGACTGTCTTTATGAGTGAGTCAGTCAGTTGCAAAGACTTTTATATTGAAAGGGACTGAAACATGGTTGTAAACAAGATCGTTGTTTTTACTTTAAACAACATCTTAAAAGTCGCAACTGACATGCATTGACTAGCGCTCTCACGGGAAATTCCCTTCAATGTTAAAAGTAGGGATGCACCGATCCGGCTTTTTTTGCTTCCGATACCGATCCGATACCTGGAATTCAGTATCGGCCGATACTGATCCGATATTCAAGTAATAATAAAAAAAAGTGCTAAATTGCCTAATAAACTGTATGCCTCACTTAGGGCTGTGACGGTCGGCATGACAAAAGCACCACCGCGGTCGTGGAGTGTCACCGGCGGTAGTGTGACGTGTGCATATATATATATATATATATATATATATATATATATATATAATCTCAAAGGTCGCGTTAACCGAAAACTAAATATATTTATATATAAATATAGGCTATACTATAAAATTAAAAGACATTTCTTTTAAATTTATAGCGGAGTTTTTTTTTAATGAGGCAGCAACATATGATAGATAGGACAGAACAAAAAAAAATGCTATTAACAATCTTTCATTGCGCAAAAGTATTATACTATGAACGGCCCCCATACAGAGCGGTACAAAGCGCTTATGCGCATCCCGTGTGCAGAATGATGCGCTTGAAGCATCATGGAGTCACAGCGCGCAGCGGCAGTGCTTCGCATTGAAAAGTTCAAAGCACAAAGTGAAGATATATTGATGCGTATTGCATTAACGGTATCGTTATCTACAGATGAAGTAGAAGTAATGAAGTAGTAATAATAGAAACATGGATTCATCTTGGAGAGAGTTTCATTGTGTTGACTGTTGTAACCGAACGCAACACGCAGTTTGAATGCTGAATTGAGAATGACTGACAGCCGTAGCGGAGGGAGGCATTTACGTGAACTTTAATTTAACGACTTAAATATTTATCTGTACCTCAAATTAAACTATGGAATGGCTTCAGAACACTTGGAATATAGTGCACAGAAACTTTCTGGTGCTTTTTAATGTTTTTTGTGCCTTTTGTGGAGCCTAACAATAACACAGACTATATATTACAGCCATATACTGATATGTATCGGATTTGGATCGGTCCCGTCCGGCCGATACCCGATCCGGCAAAAATGGCAGTATCGGAGCCGATACCCGATCTGAATATCGGATCGGTGCATCCCTAGTTAAAAGGACAAAGATATCGCTTTTCTCAGTGGACATTCAAACTGATTTTGTAATCATGACTATAAGATTGACCTGAAGAATATCAGCTAGATGCAGGTAATGAACTCGCTTAGTCAATATCTCTCTCTCTCTCATAATACTCTACATAATACAATAAACTTAAATGAAGCAACTCAGCTTTCCTTCATTGCTAGTTCTAAAGTGACGTTTTAGAATTAGTAACTGAGGTTTGGTCACAACTGTTAAACTGTCAACTTGAGTTTTGAATCTGAGTATAGTTTCTCACAATAGAGTTTTTTTTAAAGACATTCCATTGTTGTTTCTTATTTATTTACACACTTGTACTGTCGAACTGTTGTATAAATGCAATATCACACTCGTAGCTGTACAATATGACTCTATTTCGCGGCTGTAGGCTGATATACTGTGTGTCCAGAATAATTAGGTACGTAGATTTTCTTTTTTTTGAAAATTTTATTTTGCTTTTTTCAAATAACAATGAACAGGTACGTAGATTTTCTGATCATATTTTTTTTCCAGGCACATCTTACCAATTCCAAACCACATTAATCTTAATAACTACTATTAATTTTGTATTTAATCATTTATAAGTGATATATAATTGTTCATGAAGGCTGGAAATGAAAAACACCTTATATTCAGGTGTGCAGAATTATTAGGTACATTTTCTTTTACAGATAAAATGAGCCAAAAAAGACATTTAACTCAGACTGAAAAGTCAAAAATTATTAAATGCCCATGAGAAGGATGCAATACTAATGCAATACTAGAAATTGCGGTTAAGGCATGACCATTGGACAGTGAAATGCTCATTGGGTTAGCAGGGTCAGACAAAAACAGGTGGAGAAGAAAAGCCACATGTTAACTGCAAAACATTTAAGAATTAAGGTAAAGAAATAAGTGTGAAACCATCAGGAACCCTCTAGTCTCCAGCACCATTCCAGAACTGCAACCTACCTGGAGTCTCCAGAAGTGCAAGGTGTTAGGATCTCATAGACTTAGGTTAGGTAAGGAATCCTAAAAAATGACCCCCACTTAATAAGAATCACAAGCTGAAGTGTAGTAAAATACATGAAGACTGATTTCTTATAGGCTTTATAGACAGACAGATTGAGAGTGACTCTTGAAGGACCAGCACCACATCCTCTTGTACTGCTGTTTGAAGAATTAATCTTCCAGAATCTGGCAGTAAGTTTTGGGAGTTAATTTTTAGTCCATCTCTGTATGAGATGGACTAAAAATGAATTCCTAAAACTTACTGCCAGATTCTGGTTTTTCATTTCCAGCCTTCATGAACAATTATATATCACTTATAAATGATTAAATACAAAATTAATAGTAGTTATTAAGATTAATGTGGTTTGGAATTGGTAAGATGTGCCTGGAAAAAAATATGATCAGAAAATCAACGTGCTGAATAATTCTGCATACACTTTAGAACGATATTGCATGGCTACTCATGTCGTTTTGCTTATATAACATCATTCTGTTCCCTTACATTCTGTTGCGTGATTCTTGTGCTGCATCTGATGGATCCAACAATATATTTATAACGATATTACCTCACTGTAACCATGTTTCTAATCACGCAATAGACGTTAATTGACGTGTAAACATGGATGGTCATTGATGTATCTGTATGACGTCAAGAAGTTGCAGAAGTTCAAAACAAGTGGTTTTGGCAGCATATTAGATGCTCTTTTTGGACTCAGGAGGAAGTTTTAAGTTCTGAAAGTTATAGTGTATTTTCCTCCACCAGGCTTTTTTTACCAAAAAGATCAAGGAAAATTTGTTTCCCCGTGAGGTGATCTCATAAGTCTTTGTTTCTCTTTTGTTAATCATACAGTTGTTCATAGGGAAACCCTCCAAAGACCCAGCCATCTCCCCTGACCAACATCACAAAAGACATCTTGCTCCCAGACCCCAACAGCTGTTTCTTTTTTCTTCCGCCACACAACCTTTATTCATTCCATCCATGTATCCGATTTGTTTGCAATATAATCTAAAAGGAAGAAAACTCCTGAGGAAGTGGTGTGAGAGCTAGCTACTTTCCCTCAAGAGGGGCTATTATTCTTTAACAGTGTTTAGAGTGTAAGGCCTCTGTTGTTTTTCATTACGAAAGGAATCACCTTGGCTTTGCCAAGGATCTTGATCAAAACCAGCCGCTTATGACTTTTAATTGAAGCAAGCTGGACCTCCGTGTAGAGCTCAATACACATAATGTGACAAGTTAGCCCATCTCTTTAACAGCATTTCTTGAAAACAAGGCAGAAAGAAAAACACACCGAATGGCTTTTCTATTAAGGCAATCTGTATTTGTCATAATTCAGCGTCTAGATTATAATCAAGGAAACATAAAGCTAGTTTGGCATTTGCCACGTCTCTGGGGCAGCTGATTGCGCTCTTTTGTGTTCGTTATTGACGTGTTACGTTTTTTTGTGCTCCCTCAGGTCAGCTACACAGCTAGAGTGAAAAACAAGCACAATCTAGTTCTGAAAGTCATTAAGTTTTGAGAAATAAAAATCACAATTGCTTTGTTATTTCTCCCAGTCATTCCCCTGCTTCTCAGGTGTTTCTCCTCCAAAAACACACCAGCCAATGTACCCACGATGTGAGCCTTGCTATCAGCTCTATACTTTCAATTTGTTCTGTTGTTATTTTTAAGAGAAATATCTGAGACAAAGCTGTTTGACAGATGTTTTCTTATTCATGACCAGAGAAATGACCTGAATTTCCTAATTTTCATATTGTTGTACCTTGTGGTCCCTTGACACGTCATTAAAACTAGTGTGGTACCCAGCACCTATGACCATAACCTTTGACCCCATTTTTTGTGTATCAAGATTTAGCAGTGTGTGAATTACTCAGTGACTTTCAGGGGTGGTGACTTTCTACCGGATTGCATATAGGTTATTTTCAGCACACAAACTGTTTGTCTTGCACAGTACAAATTGTAGTCTGCCACCACGAGCACAGTTAGCCAAATGTGAAGACTTTTCAAACAAACATCCATAAAACTGTGACGAATAATAACAGAAGTGACTGTGGCATCGTTTACATCACAACCAACAGTTCTGCCAGTTATAAAGTTGTAAGAGTAACAAAAGTATGTTTTAAGAGTGTTTAAGTACTTTTAAGACCTCCCCACCTTTTATTTTGACTTAAGCCCAGAGTAAACTTCACTTTTTACAGGTAGGGTCTACTGATGATGACATTCATATCAGTATTGGACCTTGCACAGTATCCTCTTGCCAATAAGCAAGTCCAGACTGGTTATTGAACCAAAGAACCGGTTTGAAATTAATGAATACAAAAAGAACCGCATGAGTCAGTTCTAACTATCAAAATTTTCTGAGATTATCCAGAGGAGGACTGGTCCCACGACTGAGCCTGGTTTCTCCCAATAATTTTTTTCTCCATTTCTGTCACCTGGTGGAGTTTGGGTTCCTTGCCATGGTCGTCTCTGGCTTGCTTAGTTGAGGACACTTAATATTCAACAATATTATGATTTGACTGTACTGACACTATTGGATGAGAACTGAAATGAGCTGGACAATGACATCACTGTTTTATAGCTGAATTAAACCAAAAACTATAGAATAACACAAGACGCGTCACTCGTATTGTTTGAATGGGAAAAAGTGCAACTTGCAATATGGCGGAATAAGTCCCGCCTTCTAAATAAGAGGCAGTCACCGAATGGTAAAGTCATGGTGTCACTGCAGTGGCCATTAGAAGCTCTGGTTCCTATAGAAACAGTCACTTTGACTGAACTAATTTCATAAATGATGAACTTTACACAGTTATTGAACAGAACTGAATCAACACTGTTTACTATTGTCTTTTTACAGCAGAATTGAATCCTGTTTGCATCATTGGATCGTTATTTTCCTTTTTATCACTGTAAAGCTGCTTTGAAACAATCTATAAAACACTATATAAATAAAAGTGACTTGAATTGACTTGACATTTGGCTCATTTGGTTCTTTATGAGTTAGAAATGACCAAAAAAGTTGACTTTCAATTCTGCCTGTAGGTTTGATTGGTCTGTTTCGAATTGGTTCTTTGGTTCAATAACCTGTCTGGACATGCTCATTGGCTCATTCAGTGCTTCACAAGTATGAAGTAAAATATCTAGCTTCTGCCAGACTGCCTTCCATATTCAACTTATGAAAAAAACGAAACTGACGTTGCGTCAGTTACGCCTTTTTCGTAAGTTGAATATGGAAGGCGTAGGACGTAGTGTAAGCATTTTGAACTACGAGAGGTGTTACACTTTTTTTGTAAACTGAATACAGAAGGCAGTCTAGCGGAAGCTAGATATTTTACTTTATAACTTGTTAAATATGGATATTTTTCGTACACAAATGCATTGCTTTGCTTCAGAAGGCCTTTATTGCAGTTTTGTAAGTGGAATTTTTGATTAAACTCGCCTGATACAAGACATCTGCTCAACAGTCTGTGGTCATCTTTGTCTGATTCTCCTTTTTATGATAGGCCATACATTTTCAATAAGAAACAGATCTGGACGGCAGGCAGGCCTTCAAGCACATCCACTCTACGGTGGAGAGTGTCTAGAAACCACTCTGATGTAGCATGTGCAGAATGAGGCTTTCTTCCCAAGAAAGATGTCAACTTTATGGCAGTAGATGTCTCTGTACAATCCCAGTGTATATTGCCTCCACGTCAAAGGTACCTTCACACATATGCAAGTCACTCATGCCGTTTACACTGATGCACCCCCATACCTTGACAGATGTTTGATTTTGCACCTGTCGCTGATGAAAGTCTGGATGGTCCCTTTCGTTTTTGGGACTGAGAACTCGATGTCCGTTTTTTCCAAAAACAAGGTGAAACGGGAACTCATCTGACCACAACACACATTTTGGATCATGTGAGATGAGCTTGGAGTCAGAGAACTCATAGCAGTCATCAAAATCAAAATTTGTGTATATTTACAAAATACAGTTAATTTGGTCTGTGGTAACATCGGAAATCTTTTCTTTGTACTTATGTTCTATATTGCCGTACTCTTGTTATCAAATCATAGTGTTACCAATTAGCAGTTATAGCCAGCTAAATTTCCATTTCTAAAAATATTTAAGCTGAGATTACAAGTTAAATGTATTCATTCATTTACTCAATTTCATTGGCTGAGACTGATTTTAACCACGCTACTACATTTTTGATCAGGAAATATTCCTGTGTCCCTCCCTCTCATAGCCTGTCTTTCATAGTAGATAAGAACCATCATTTTGAGTTAAATGTGTTCAAAAGTCTGAAAATCTGTCTGTAACTTTAAGGAATGTCACTACCAAACACCTTTTTTTCTGCAATTAAGCAAACTTTTTGGGGTGTTATTCCATAAAATGTTATTTTTATGTGAGTACAACTGTTCAGAACTGTGCTAGCTAACCATGTCTGATTAGCATCTTTGAGCTAGGTGCAAAAGTATCTAAAATTGTCACTACCGAAATAGTCAAGACTGAAACGTGAAGTTTAGATTGAGACATAATTGTTTTTTGAGTTATATCCAATAAAATTATTTTTTTTTCTGTGTACAACTGTTCAGAACTGTGCTAGCTAACCATGTGCTGATTAGCATCTTTGAGCTAGGCTCAAAAGTATCTAAAATTGTCACTACTGAAATAACCACGCCCGAAACGTGATGAAGTTTCGGTTGAGACATAATTGTTTTTTGAGTTATATTCAATAAAAAAAATTTTTTTCTGTGTACAACTGTTCAGAACTGTGCTAGCTAACCATGTGCTGATTATCATCTTTGAGCTAGGCTCAAAAGTATCTTAAATTGTCACTACCAAAACTTCACCACATGTTTCGGTTGTGACTGCATCGGTAGTGATATGATTGTTTTGGTAATGACAAAAGGGAACACATAATTTATTTGGGGGAAATAAACAAAATTTTAGTACAGTTATGCACATCATTAGAATTTTAGTATGTTTTATTATGTAAATTATTAGTGTTTTAGTATGCGAAATTGTGTATTGTGATGTGGTCGCTACCAAAATGTTACTGTCACTACCAAAAATGTGCAGTCACGACCGAAACATGGGATGTTTTGTCAAAAATAAAGTATATTGAATTATCAACTATGAAGTTATGATAGTGTTTGGTTAAATGTATATTCAATCAAATGAATCCTTAACTTTGACATTAGTATGTTAAACTTTTATGAATTTTACAAAGAAAAATTGGATTCAAAATGCAAGAAATCTCATAAATTACACTTGAAATATTGTTACAATTGTAACTGTTATTGATTTACCTGTGAAAACTTTTTAATAAAATAGCAAAAAAAATATTTTTTTAATAATTATTAAATTATTTATCATTGTGTTTCGGTAGTGACAAATTTGGGGAGACAAAAAATATTCCAAAACTTTCTAAAAAATCCAATATGACAATATATATATATATATATATATATATATATATATATATAAATACTTTGAGAGAGTTCAAGCCAAAAAATAAATAAATAAATAAATAAAATTATTAAAAACATTTTTGTTTTTGTTAACTGACATAAAGTTTATATAAAACATAAATATTGGATGAAAAACTAAACAAAAATTTGAAATGTTGCCTTGGCTACTAATTGAAATAAGTTTAATGTGAATTATTAAAATGATTAAATGCAAACAAACTACACTAAAACCAAAAGTAAAAAAATAATAAATAAATAATAAGACCTAAACAGTAATATTTAAAAAATAAAACTAATAAAAATGACAAAAGCAGATACATTTTTTTTTTTCTAAAAATGACAATGAAAAATAAAAACTGTAAATATAAAAATAAAAGCCAATTCAAAGGATTAATAAATAAATAATACTAAAATAACACTGGGTCAAAACTTTGATATTTCGCACACTGAGCTTTATAAATCTACTCTCTTGCTGTTCATGATATTCCTCCCTCCTGACACTCATGAGAAGTCCTGTGGTTTGGTTTTCACCCTTTTTGTCATTTCAGACCAAGAAGTGAGTAGGGCACCAGTCGCTTTCGTCTGTTATTGCTGTCATCCTGCTATTTTTTTGTAGTTCACTCCATCCTATTCTGCATTTCTGCTTTCACTACTCATCCATCAGAAAGCTTGACGTCCTCCAGGATGTTCTTTGAGTCGTAAACTTCTCCCAGGAAGGTCTTTTTGATGTGCTTTGTTTTTTTCTTTCAGCACGGAGCTCTCGTGTTGCTTCGAGCTGCACCGAACAACAGATGAATGTGGGAGGCAGATGAGCGGCGAACAGTCTTGGCACGTGATCAGTGGAATACACAGAGGGATTCAATATGTCCGCCGGCATTCGCCGTGGATGACGAAGCGGGACGATCGGACACACAATGCTCGGATTCTTTCAAAGATGTTCAAGTTTTCATCACCCTCTAGAAAAGGAAATGATTCATAATGGTTAAACACGAATAATTAGGCACCACAAATTGTCTCGCTTGGAAAAAAGCTGTGAAGCATCTGTAACCCCCGAGCCAATATTATCTTTTGTTTCAAGGTCTCTCGCTATCCTTCAATAGCCGATCGTAAATCTTAACGTAGAAGTGGGCCCCTATGACTCCTCCGGCATGAAAAGGAAAGACGGCCAGCGAGTCACAGCGCTCGGGAGGTTAAGCGTGAAAGCACCGTCAGGGGGAACACAACTGAGGATCACATCCAGGAAGGCCTTGGCAAAGCTTCAGGCTTAAAAACAAATGCAATGTCCCAACACACAAAGGATAAAACAATATCACTTGTGCAATTAATTTCAACCAATTAGCTTTTTCAGGTCTGACACGTCTCTTGTCTCTTTAACGTGTTGCTGACATAGACCATCACGTCGTTGTTTTCCGGGGACCGCTGTGTTTATTTCAGCCAAAATATTTAGCGACTCGGCCTAATGAGAATCAGTTGAGCAGCCAGCGACGCTCGAGGGAAGAGTTTGAAGTGGAAGTCCTCTGAAGAAAGGAAATGATAACACACAGCTGGAGGCGCGGCCATAAAGAAACCCCCAGACTCCCATCATGGACACTCACCATTCATCATGACAGAAATTTTGCTTTATACATTAGAGCAGTCATAACAACCACAAGTAGACTGAGTAATATCGTCATTCATTCCCTTCGACGCGCCTTTCGGTTAGTCTTCGTTTAACTTTTCCACATTCTACTATTTGTATCTATTAAATGTAACTGTAAACTGCACAAAGGGAAAAAGCTCAACAAAGGCTTTGAGTTGTACAAAACGGGCTGTTTGTATGGTTGTTAATGTTTTGACAGGCAGACTATTGTTGTGTAGCAACGAAGCCATTTACATAAGTTTGCAATAACGTAAGAACTTACATAACAACTCATTCATTTCAATTCAACTACAGCTCCCAGCTTGGCCCCATGATTCGGAGACGAACCGCGGCCAGCTGAAACGGCTCTCTGAACTTGTTCTACTGCGTTTACAAACTGCTCGGAACAGCAGGAATCCCAACAGGCCGTCTTAGACCTTTTGGCCTCCTCACCTATTGTGACTTTCTCCCAGTGTGGGCTCATTGAAAATAATAATAGTAAATGTCTGGTAGACATTAACTGGTAGATGACACATCCATGAACAGGATACACTTTGGTGCCCCATGACATTTTTTTTAGAGCATTAGAGGAACAAATCCTGTTTGATACGGTAGAAAAACTATTATCTGACATAAGTTTAATGTAGCGTGAAGAGTAGTTGGTTTTAACTTAAAAACATTAAATGTCTGATAGTGTTTACTGCAAAAATAATTTTAAATAGTCTCAGATTTCCATATAAAATATTTATAAACAATTAAACAGCTCATATAATGTTTTTTTATTTTTTTTTTATTTGAATTGTTATTAATATTATTAATATATTAATGGATAAATAATAAGTTAATAAATACATTCATACATACTCATCCACTTGGAAATCCAGACTTTCCGTCATTTCCAAATCAACATATTTATATACATGATAAAAGGCATATGGAACTGCATTTTTTGTACATCAACACAAAATATTATTATGCATATGTGTTACATTTATGTTCTGTTTGATTTGGGTGGTTGATTATTTCTGTTTCAATTGGTCCCTGTATTCTCTATGTGTAATTCCTGTCTCCTTAGGGTACGTTCGTAAAGTCATTTTGTAAAGTCACTACACGCCTATAGACTGCGCATGGCATCACCGTTTTCACAAATTCACATTTTTGTAGTTTATATGGAGATATTAACGGCATCGATTTCAAAAACTCGCACTTCGTTCCATTGTTGTGTAATGAACAGCCAAAACACATAAAAAGTTTTCTGTTTTTAGTTGAAAACGTTGTCCTGTAAACGGCCCCTCAGTTTTCTTAGTGACTGATTATGCCCTTGTTTGTCTCCATAGTAACCTATGATTTTTACCTGTGTCTTGTTTAGTTCCTTGTTTGCTCGTGTGTATATATACCCCTCAGGGTACGTTTACATGACAATGATGCACTAAAAATGAAAAAGTTTTCCCTCTGCAATTTTGAAAAGTTTTTCTTACAGACAACACTGTTGTCAAAACAATCCCCGTTCACACGGATCCGCGAAAACAACTAAAAACGCTGTATTATTCATGTCAGGCCAGTAGATGGCGATGTCAATTTGTAAAGAAACACTATGCGCCTATATACTGAATACGTAATACGTATACGCATGACGTCATCGTTTTCACAGATTTGCATTTTGGTAGTTTACATGGAGACAATAATGGTATCGTTTTCAAAAACTTGCACTTTGAAACCAGTTTTTAAAGGTTTGCGTTTTCAGGCCCCCAAAACGCTGTTGTTGTGTAAAAGAATGGCCAAAACACATGAAAAAAATTCTGTTTTTAGTTGAAAACGATGTCATGTAAACAGCCCTTCAGTTGTCTTAGTGACTGATTATGCCCTTGTTTGTCTCTATAGTAACCTATGATTTTCACCTGTGTCTTGTTTAGTTCCTGTTTGCCCGTTTGTATATACACCCCTCAGGGTACATTTACATTACAATGATGTACTAAAAATGGAAAAGTTTTCCCTCTGCATTTTTGAAAAGTTTCTTGTACAGACGACAGTAGCCGTGTTGCCATTATAGATTTGCACAAAACTTTTGTGATATTTTCTAAATATCGATAAAAAAAACTATGAAATGACAGCGTTTCCATTAACCAATGTTATGCGACTAAAACGTCTTTTTTTCTTGTGCGATAAGTCATTCCAAAAATCATGGCAACAGATGTTGGTAGGTTTACGTATAGCCTATCCCAGACACTGCACTAGCCATTATGTTTAATCAAAGGAGACATAGGCATGTTATCCAAGCATTTATGGCAAGAAAAGCCCCTTATACTTGGGAGCGGCCATGTATGAGGTGTTTCTGGGTGTTTCTCCCTCCTATCTGCTTCGAGGTCTTGATAAATTCAAATTGTGGCATTTCTTTGTTGTTTAGAATCCAGTAGTCCTGTAATACTTTTGTCTTTTAAGAGTTTAATGAAGGAGGGAATGGAGACGTTACATCAGCACATACTGACGAATGGGGTCGCGCCCGAGAGCCCATTCATCAGTATGTTCTGACGTAAAGTCGAACGTGACCGACTGAAAGGGAACACTCGTCTTCTGTCCAAACATACCGCATCTTTAAAGAATGATCGAATTTTACATACAGCAGGTGACCTGTAAATGCGAAAAAACTTTTTCCATTGCAGTTTTACGAAATATTCCTTTTTAGAATTGCCTGAAAAACCACCTCATGCCAGCGTAAAAAACTTCTTTGCGATATATGGGAGTTTTTGCTAAATTGACATGTTTCCATTGAGCGTATTTTCAATTAGCGCAATTTAAAGGGTAATGGAAACACGGCTAATGTTATCAAAATGAACCACGGCTCATTGAAAATGAGTAATGGGGCATTCACACCAGATGTGACTTGCGCGAATAAATCGCGCTATTCGAGCGTAGTTGGACGCTTGAACGTTTTGAGTTTAAGCCACGGTTACACTAGACTTTGAACATGCGAAATTAATTCGGTTGCTGTAACGGTCATGATATGACGTCACGGTCTACAGCGTCTTTTTTATAAACAAGAATTCAACACATAACTTAAAGTAATACATTCAAAATATAAAAATATGGAACCTACTCGACTTTACTGCAAAAACATCATTCTTTTAATTCAGCCAAGAGGTCATGCCGTGACGAATCAATCTTCTACTGGTCGCACGTCTTCACGTGATGCGAATTCGCAGGTCAGAGTTCACCAAACTTGAACTTTGGAAATTTTTTGCACAAGTTTGCGTTTCCAGTCTGATGTATTCGCATGTGTTTGAATGGAAGTCAATGGAACGAAAAGTGCAGTGTGACCACACCTCGCTCCATTCGCGCGTGAAATTCACTTCACAACAGACGCGAATTCGCGTCATGGGAGGGGCTCTCCTTTAAATATGTGTCCCTCAGACTCTTCCACTTCTTTCTGCACACTTCTTCTGAATAAACACATCAACTCGTCAGCGGGAAAGTAGTTGTAAAATACAGCGAATAAGCTCAATTTGCCGGCTTTAGCTAGCTTGTAGTCTCAATATGTATGTATATAACTCAAATTGAGTAAAGGGCGTTTTTTACAACTTACCAGATTGTCCGACCTCCTCACTCACTTTCTTCCAAGCAAGATCCTTTTTATTCCTGTTTCTATAAAAGCACGAAGATGTATCGTACAGTGACGATGATTTTGTCCTCCATTGTTGTTTCGGATTTCTGCCTCCGCACTACGTCGTAATCACGTCACTACTAGAGCAAGCTCCTGATTGGTTAACGCGGCGCGAATATTCGCCAAAGTTTAGATTTTTCAACTCATGCGTTACGCGCGTCAAACGCCCGAGACGCTCAATTCGCGCCGTGGGATGTCTATCCATATTTGCATTGACTTAACATGTAAATCACTTGCGCTTAAAGCTTCGTTTGCATCTGGTGTGAACGCACCATAGCGCTGTTTTCTGCTGCCAGGCCAGTAGATGGCGATGTCACTTTGTAAAGAAACACTACGTGCCTATAGACTGAACACGTAATACGCATGCGCATGACGTCACCGTTTTCACAAATTTGTGTTTTTGTAGTTTACACCGAGAAAACTTTACTTTGAAACCCGTTTTCAAAAGTTTGCATTTTCAGGCCCGCCAAATGCCGTTATTGTGTAAATTAATGGCCAAAACCATTTTCAACTAAAAACTAAAAAACTTTTCATGCGTTTTGGCCTTTTCAATTGTTCTCCTGAGTGCTTTTGTTTTGATAAATAAAGTTTTTGACTGCTGGAATTTGATCCTCTGCTTTGTGTCTTTGGACCACACTATGATTACGTATATGTATATATATATACACACATAGTTAAGTCTAGATGGCACTTGCTGATGGGTCCTTAACGCAAGCTGATGATTATTACAGCATTAACTTCTTGGCACAAGCTGATTGGTCCATGTATCTTAAGCAGCCAATGAGCTAAAAATCTTCC
Organism: Ctenopharyngodon idella; assembly: GCF_019924925.1. Lineage (NCBI taxonomy): Eukaryota > Metazoa > Chordata > Actinopteri > Cypriniformes > Xenocyprididae > Ctenopharyngodon > Ctenopharyngodon idella. Next base: position 22,247,309 of record NC_067243.1, read on the forward strand.
CGAGAGTTGTCATGATTGAAATATATATATATGTATCTGACTGTGAAGGCTTGCAACAACATAATTATTTTGAATTGACTTTCTTAGCTTCTGCATTCAAACACATATCATATTCTTAAATTGGACACTGTTATCTTCTTTAAATAGCTTTAACATGCCAGTAAAGGTTGAATGCGTATTGCGTACACAGAAACTGTCATATATGGTGTAGACACATTCGCAATGCTGAGTCACTACCCTCCCACCCGATGGCTTCTTATGGACACTGATATGTAGCCAGCCGTGGTCCAATATTTAAATATATCACGAAAAGGGCAAATAACTAAAACGTACATTTATCAAGTCAGGTTTTTAATAAAAAAATAGCAGTGTCCTATAAAGATGAGTTATTTATGAATACTTCAAAATGAGCACAGAAGGAAAATGTGGTGAAAAAAAAGAAAATAAACCCTTTTTTCCTTCCAAACGACAAGAAAAAGAAAAATATCCCGAAAATTTACTGGCCTTAGTGCACTGTAACTCATTCTTCGGTACAAGCAGTTCAAACACACATGAACACTGCGATATTTTTGTGAGAATTATTACAACTAGATTTAGTTGCATAATACTGTGAGTACACAGCAAATGTAAAATTTATGAAATGTAAAAAAGCCATGCGAGGGGTCTTAGGAAAGCTCTGGAACGGGCCTCCAATTGCAGATGGGCTCTGAAAAGACATAATTGCTCACATTTGTAGTTTTTTTGGCCACTGATATCCAGTTAATAGTAGAAAATAATATTTATTGGATGTTTAGACGTAATATATACACATCACAAGGACATTCTTTGATTCCAAACATCATGTCATGCTTATGACGTCTGTAACGTGCGTATTGGTAAACAGACAGATGCAATGCCCTTCCATGTGTAAGAAAAAAATAAAAATCAACAATGAGCCAGTCATCTGGGGGATGCATTTCATAGCAGTTTAAAAGGGAAAACGTCTCTAGCGGTTTGATGTGGGGAAGCCCTGTTGGTTAATTGAGAGAAAGAAAGAAAAAAAGTCTTCCAAATGTGTAGCTGGAAAATCCATGACATCATTCCAAATGAGAGACATTGAGCGGGGGAGAGTGAAATGAGAAGGAGCAAAAACAGCAGAGGGTCAAAAATTGGGCCTGATTAGCAATGGTTTCCAGTGAGGCACGCCGCGGGTTCCCCAAATGAAGGGAAACAGTGGTGTGTTTTTGCGTGGGTCTCATTTTCACCCTTTCGTCCCCCCGCTGTGTTCCAGGGGCGACTCGGTTTGAGTCTGAGGTTCATTGTGGTGGCAGCATGAGCGCTGTGTGATCTCGTCTCATTCGGAGAAGTCTGTGCGTGTTTGTGTGTGTCTGACAGGAGCAGAGGTCACGCTAAGGTTCCGATGAAGTCAGAATGTAATTATGCCTGAATGAACCAAAGGGGAAAGTAATACAAAACAGCTGGATGTTTTTGACTCTGACTCAAGACATATAGATAGGGGTATGAATAGCTCTCTCTCTGACTTGGCCACTAGTGAAAAACAGATTGTTATGATAGAAGATGTTTCTCTCTTTTTTTTCCTCGGTTTTATCATGGTATTGTCTCCTTTATTTAATAACAAAAATTCACTCAAGTTTGGATGTCATTCCAAAGTATGTATGTGTATTCAATTGACCGCAATTTATAGCATAAAGCAAAAAAAATGTTGCATTTTCAGTGCTGCCACAAGGGGCACTATGTCAGGCATTAGTATAAACTCTCTTCTTCTACTTTTCTCTTTCAGGACAACTATTTTTATAACAGTTTGATGAAATATTGTTAACAGTTTAACAGTATTTAACAGTTTGATGAAAATCTTTTAGAGCAATTCAGTTCCACCAATTTAATTTTGATTCAGCAGCTTGCGATTCGATTAAATTCTTATCTTGTTTCAATATGATTCGATTCATTAGTATGTATGTCAGGTATAGTAAGGAATAAACTTCCTTCGCAAGGAAAAAAATTCTCTCAGATAATGCTGTAAACTATACAGGGAACCCTGTCAGTTGGTACATTACTATAATATGAAAATTAATGATTTGTATACAAATGTTTGAATTGCTCATGAGGCTGCTTTTTTTTTATAATAATAACAATGTTGTAATAACTTTTTAATGATAGAATTATGTTTCGGTTAATAGTTCGGTTTTTGGAATACACATTTATACAGTGACTGTCAACTTGTTTTCATGATGGATTTATTCAAATATACATTAAATATCGAAGAAAATGTTATGTTACAAATATATAGCCTATTATAGTGAATATATTTAGCAAAATTTTCATTTTTCTAGCTAACTATCGAGCTCCGGTCATTTAATGGCTTTCCTAAGGTATCGTTACGTCATTTTAACAAGCTGTTTTATTGACATCTTTCCACAGTTTAAACACATTTGAGCGATTACATGAGACATGATTTCGATAAGTTGTACTGTATCTTTACCTTCTGATGTTTATTCATCTTTATTTCATGCTATAATTAGTATTAAAGAGGAAGAGTTGATCAGTTCACATGCGCTATGCACTGCTTTGAACTGAGGTGCTACAGCAATCTGCCTGCGCTACCTATAGGCAGAGTACGCAATTGCCTACAGGGCCTCGGGCTTTGAGGCAGGGCCTCCACAACCTTAACATCCCTGTACGCTAGTCCACTAATCAAGAAGGGCAGCAAAATACTAGGCTTTTTGTCCATTGGACATTGATGAATTGTCACTCACCTGTAATGAAACCAATTAATATCACTTTTAATATCACATTTATTATGAGTTTAAAAGAGTGCGAGCGCTGAAGCGTACATTCGTACAATGAATGAAATCGCGTCGGGAGCTGACTAGCAAAATACTGAAGCAAAAGTAAAGAAGTTCGTATTCAAAGTCAAAGAGCAAACACGCTTCTTCGCCCTAGCATGTGTCCCACTTTGGCACAGGGTCAGCTTGTTCGCATGCCTTTCACCACTTGGTTCGATCCAGGGCATCATCAGGGGCGATATTGACTGTGCGCATGTCCAGGCAGTCAAGCCACCACTTCTTCGGCCGGCCATGTGGTCGTCATCCAAGTGGTGATAGATGATAGGCCGTTTTCGCCACTGTCTCAATGTGGCTTCTGATGACGTACCAGCAGAGTAGGGCTTTTCACATCTTGTCGACTATGGGCGCCACGCCCATGCGCCGTCGGATATCTTCGTTCATCATGCGGTCGAGTCGCGTAAGGCCAAGGGACCAGCGGAGGTGTGTTGGTGTAGAGGAGCTGGATCCACCGTACATATTCTTCGGGAGCGCCGAGAGAGCAGAGGGAATGCCTGATGAGGTCCCGAGGCACACGGTCGAATGCCTTCTTGAGATCGAGGAAGGCCATGTGTACTGGCTGGTTCTTCTCCCCCCCAGTGCCTCTCCAGCAGCAGCCTGATGGCGTGAATCGCATCAGTAGTCCCGCTTCCTCTAACAAATCCATACTGATTGGGACTGATGGAGACGATCTTCCGGAGATGGGCGTCAATTACTCACTCGAATGTCTTCATGGTGTGGCAGGGCAGGCGGATCGGGCAGTAGGTGTTGCAATTGCCGAAGATGCCTTTGCCTTTCCAGATCGGGACTGTAACTCCTCGGCATTCAAGTAGCTTCCACGCCTCGGTGGGAATGTCGTCAGGTCCTGGGGCCTTTCTGTTCTTCATCTTTTTGACGGCAAGCTCAACCTCAGCAGGGCTGATCAGTGGTACCGGCCCAGGGATGGGGACGGTGCTTGTGATCGGCAGATGTGGAAATTCCTCGTAGTACGTCGAGTCAAAGTACTCTTGCAAAATGGCAGGGGGATCATGGAGGACTTGGTGGTCAGCATCTTTGATATTCATTATTTGACCGATGTCCAGGGTTGAGCGATGGAGGGCATTTGCAAGTTTGATTTGGATTGCTCCTTCAGGCGTGTCTAACTGGGCGTAGAGGTTGGCGTGATGCCTGGCCTTCATGGTAGCCACCGCCTTCTTCGCTATTTACTTCAGTCGACGGTACTCTTGCCAGTCGTCGGCCGCCCGCGAGACATGCCACCACTTGAACATGGCCTTCTTCGCCTACATGGCTTCTTGAACCTCATTGGTCCACCACCAGACCTGCTTGTCAACGAATCATCGTCCTGGCTTGGCCGCACCAAGACATTCTCTCGCCGCGTCACAGATCGTCTTTTGCCCAGAGAGTTTTGGTGGGCTGGTCGTCATCGATGGCGACAATGTGGGTGTTGAGCACGGCAGTTGTCTTCTCGGGCAGGTGCCACCATTTGATCTTCTCAGGACCGGTGAATCGGGCACAGGGCCAGTGGCTGAGGTTCAGCAGGAGGTCAAGGACTAGTAGCCGGTGTTGTGAGCGATGGTCTTGGATGGAATCACCTTGGAATCCATGACAAGCTTGAAGTTGTGGCGTCGTATAAGCCAAAGTCTGAAGTCTGGGTCGATCGTCTGCCACTGGTGTAAGTGGCAAGATGGGAGTCAAGTTTCTTGAAAAATGTGTTGGTGACCGCCGATCAGGAGATGCTCTTCGATGTTGATTGATCGAAGGTGATCGTTGAACTGATGCCAGAATTCCTCCTTCTAAGCGTCGGTGTACCCTGTATATATATATATATATATATATATATATATATATATATATAGCATCCTCAGCAAACAAATTACCTTAGTTAAAGTTTGATTAATATGGACATAGAAGAAAAAATATACAACAGATGTTGTATAAATAAAAAGGTTAGGAATCATATTTGTTTCAAGTGATTTTCATTTGGAGGGGTGTGGTGTGGGGGGCCTCCAACATAATTTTTGCCTAGGACCTCCAAATGTCTAGATAAGGCCCTGCTTGTGCCACAATTGAAGTATTTATTGTTTGTGTTGCGGGTTTTCCTGTGTGGTTTCAGTAACTTACAGCGATAGAGATATGAGCTGTATGTCATCTAAAGGTTTTAGATCCAGTTACTGTTCTCCACCGGAGCTGCTCCAGTCAGTTTTGTGTTCTATGCACGACTCAAATGTTCCGCTCTCAACCCAGATATAAACGCTGCTGTCTGTTAATGAAGATTTGATGGATGAACTCTCAACTCGATTGGACTGTTGTCGTGTCAAAGTGATAAGACTTTTCAGTTTTATGGACGTCGCCATCTTTGATATTACTTTGGTCACTGTCACTGTTACTAGTAAGAGAATACAGGCTTGACTCCCATTGCATGTTTATACAGACACTACTGTGTTACTGTAAGTTGCTGTGTGAACTGGACATTTCAAGACTCACACCTGTAAGTAAATGCAGTTATTAATCCCAAAAACTGAATGTAGCCAATAGCCTATAGCAATGACTTCATTTATGTTTTATTTAACACATCTGGTTTAACATTTGAAGAAATAAAGGCCTGTTCAGATAAAGACAAATGTTCATTGTGAAAATTTGGTGCGATAAACAGTTTAAATTGAGCAAACTGCTGTTAATGTGTCTGTTCAGACTGACACGAAAATTCACACACCTTAAGTGCAACATTTTTTATGGAGAATTCTCAAGCAATGATGTGCACACACAGGGGTTTACCTCAACTATCCATTTCATAAGTTATGAAAACATATTTCTAACCTCTGCTTGTTACCATGGCAGCGTAGACAGTGAATAAATTTAACAGGAAATGGGCAGCATACCAGGTGGTTTTACTCAGGTGATCTCGCAACTGCCCTGCTTCTTTCGGGTTTTAAAGGCCTCTTAAATTGAAGAGGGCAAAACTACATCACTTTCCAAGAAACCCCACTCATCATCATCTCCCAATCTGTCTCTTTCAGACATGTTTTCCAGCCCTTGACATCCACAGATACCGTATCCACCAACAGTAGCAGTGGAGTAGGTTGTGGGAAACCGCACAGGGAGTGCTGGGCTGTGGAGGGATGGAGAACAGAGTGATATGGATAAGCGGTTAGTGAAGGGGGGTGGGGGAGGGGCACAGTGCACTATTTGTTCCAGATAACGGGGTCCTGTTACCCACACATCAGGAAATATGGAGAATAAGAAACATATTGCACCACGTATGATCAAAAAGGACAACAATCATTCTAAACAACTACTTTGAAACTGGTTTGAAAAAAGAACAAATCATCCACATATTTTGGGAACGTTTGTAGGTGTGTGCAAAAACAGTGGGGGAAAGCGAGTATGTGGTGTTTATTGTAAATTATCTATGGTAGATGTCATTTAAATTTTGAAGAACTGCACTTATTAAATGTCAGATATCTATATATTACTAATAAAAATATATAGCTAAATATTAGGGTCAGTGATGTAAAGGAGTGTCTATAATAAAGAGGAGGGAATATCTTTTAAAAATCTACAATGAAATATATGTGCCAAGTTCTTAGGAATGTACTATTTGTATTCATTTTGGATTCATATTGTTTGAAACATATTTATACCAGTTTCAAGACGAGTGTAAATATTGTCATGTGGTGTAACCACCAAGTAAAAAGTCATTTCAAATATTTTTTTTTTTTTTTTAATAAATAAAATGTTTTCCTTACTCCTTGAAAACTCCTCCTAGTTTTTAAAACACATAACTTTTGCTATGGTTACGCCTTTCGTTTACACTACTCCACTTGAATACGGAGACTTTCGAAAATGCTGCAGAGCCCGTTTTAGTTCGAAAACGTCGGGGGTTGCGATTCAGTGTAAACGGACCAAAACGGAGACTTTTAAAAATGATAACGTGGCTCTCCACGTTCGCTCTGCGTATCCTTGACGACCATGTAAACAATAACATGGAGACTGAACTGCAATCTTTGCTGGCTTTGTTGTCATTTTTAGCAGCCATTTTACAGTTAAACGCTGAAATTTTTTGTAATACTGCACCTAGTTACCTGCGGAATAGGCAACTGTTTACACTTGTACACGCAGTGCATGAACAGTCATGTGACATGCATTTTCGGTTGTGTAGTGTAGATGGAGATTGTTTTTGAAACGCTATGGAAACGCCAGTGTAGACGAGGATAATTTTCATTTTAAAACAGTTTTAAAACGAAAACACACACTAGTGTAAATGGGGCCTAAGAATTTAATACCATAACACAGTGACCCAGGAACTGGACAATCCTATACTGTTACTATTATGCAACACAGTTAACTGAATATTACTCTGGGGAATGTGGTATAATGTCTGTCACTGCCGTGAGTTTTTTGTTAAACGCATTTGAGAAAATGCTTCAGGAAAATCTCATTCTTTCTTTCTTATTTTAACACACACTTCCAATGACAGAATGGGTACATACAAAATTGATTGCTGGCCTGCTCCACCTGAGTTTCAACAAGCTAGTTTTGTTTGTGTTCAAACAGAAGTCAATTATGCTTCCACTGTAATTATGGTAAAACTTGGGACACCTACCCTCAGCCAAACTGGGCATGGAAATCTTCAGAAAACCTTTAATTCAAGCCTGTGTAGAAGACACATTATACACAATGTTGAAATCAAGGCTTTGAAAGTTACTTCAAAAACACTAAAAGATTGTAATGTCAGGGAAATAATTCTGTGGTTATCTTGGTATTTTTATAAAGATTTTTGACTTAAGTTAGCAGATTGCCTGAGTCATGATGCTACTTTAATGTGGTGTGATCTTGGAAAACTGTGAAACTCCTCCTATCAAAGGTTGAGAGAGGGATAAAGTTTGTGGTTTATTTTTTCGTTAATGTTTACTTTCACCAATCAGTCAAACATACAATATCAATGTTTAATATTAATATTTTCAATAAAAAGAAAAACTTTTGAACTGTTTTTAATTTGATATGGCACATTTTCTCTGCAATTACTGATATATGTGATTCATTGTAATTGATTTGATTAATTTACATTAAGACAGGGCTTAGATTTAAGGGTTAGTTCAATTAAAAAATGAAAATTATCCCATAATTTACTCACCCTCAAGCCATCCAAGGTGTATATGACTTTCTTCTTTCAGTCAAACGCAATCTTCCAAGCTTTATAATGGGAGTGAATAGTAACCGAGATTTTGAAGCCCAAAAAAGCACATCCATCCATCATAAAAGTAATCCATATGGCTCCAGTGAGGTTAATAAAGGCCTTCTGAATCGAAGCGATACATTTTTGTAAGAAAAATATAAATTTTTATAACTTTATAAACTAGAATAAGTGGCTTCTGTAAGAGAGTTGATTCTGGAGGAAGAGTGAACTTTGACCTGAGGCATGACGTATTGACGAACGCGGAAGCGCAGAGGATAGAGCAAAACAAAACACCGGTTACAAATTAGAAGTTTAAAATGAGAATTTTTAAAGAGAAATGTCAGAGGAGCTTGAGTTTGTTGCCCAGCCCTGTTTGTTTGAACCGTGAGATGCGTCTACTCTCACCTAAGCTTACGCTACTCCTACATCCTACGTCATAAGTCAAACTCGACTCTCTCGTGAACACGCGGACGGACGTTACCGGAAGCTAATGATTACAGGTGCTGGTCATATAATTAGAATATCATCAAAAAGTTCATTTTTTTATTATAAATTATTTTAAAAAATGAAACTTTCATATATTCTAGATTCCCTACATGTAAAGTAAAACATTTCAAAAGTTTTTTTTTTAAATTTTGATGATTAGAGCGTACAGCTCATGAAAGTCCAAAATCCAGTATTTCAAAATATTAGAATATTTCCTAAGATCAATCAAAAAATGGATTTGCAAAACAGAAAAGTTCAAGTTCTTTAAAGTATGTTCATTTGTGCACTCAATACTTGATCGGCAGGACATATTACAGCAAATGACTTGCTCCTAGCACAAATTACTGCATCAGTGAAGTGTGGCATGGAAGTGATCAGCCTGTGGCACTGCTGAGGCACTATTGAGCCTTCAGATCATCTGTTTATTGTTGGATCGACTGTTTCTCATCTTTCTCTTGAAAATATCCCATAGATTCAGGTCAGGCATATTGGCTGGCCAATAAAGCACAGTAATATCATGCTCAGCAAACCACTTGGAAGTGGTTTTTGCACTGTGGGCAGGTGCTAAAGTCCTGCTGGAAAAGGAAATCAGCATCTCCATAAAGCTTGTCAGCAGATGGAAGCATAAAGTGCTCCAAAATCTCCTGGAAGATGGCTGCATTGACTTTGCACTTGATAAAACACAATGGACCAACACCAGCAGACGTCACGGCCCCCCCAAATCATTATTGACTTCAGAAACTTCACACTAGACTTCAAGCAGCTTGGATTCTGTGCCTCTCCGGTCTTCCTTCAGACTCTGGGACCATGATTTCAACATGAAATGCAAAATTTACTTTTATCTGAAAAGAGGACTTTTGACCACTGTTCACTGTCCAGTTCTTTTTCTCCTTAGCCCAGGTAAGATGCTTCTGACGTTGTCTCTGGTTCAGAAGTGGCTTGGTAGTCCTTTTCCTGAAGATGTCTGAGTGTGGTGACTCTTGATGTGCTGACTCCGGCTTCATTCTACTCATTGTGAAGCTCTCCCAAGTGTTTGAATTGGCTTTACTTGACAGTATTCTCAAGCTTGCGGTCATCCCTGTTGCTTGTGCACCTTTGCCTACCCAATTTCTTCCTTCCAGTCAACTTTGCATTTAATATGCTTTGATATACACTCTGTAAACAGCCATCCCATTCAGTAATGACCTTCTGTGACTTACTCTCTTTGTGGAGGGTGTCAATGATTGTCTCCTGGACCATTGCCAAGTCAGCAGTCTTCCCCATTAGTGTGGTTTCAAAGAACAAAAGATACCCGGAATTTATACTGTAGGGATGATCATTTAATGAAACTCAAATGTAAATATTCTAATATTTTGAGATACTGGATTTTGGACTTTCATGAGCTGTACGCTCTAATCAACAAATTAAAAAAAAAAAAACTTTTGAAATGTTTTACTTTACATGTAGGGAATCTAGAATATATGAAAGTTTCATTTTTTTAAATAATTTACAATAAAAAAATGAACTTTTTCACGATATTCTAATTATATGACCAGCACCTGTATAGTCTATAAATATGGATATCTTTCTTACAAAAACCCATCGCTTCGCTTCAGGCGGCCTTTATTAACCCCCTGGAGCCGTATGGATTACTTTTATGATGGATGGATGTGCTTTTTTGGGCTTCAAAATCTTGGTTACTATTCACTCCCATTATAAAGCTTGGAAGAGTCAGAATATATATTTTTTTTAATTTAACTCTGATTGTGTTTGACTGAAAGAAGAAAGTCATATAAACCTAGGATGGCTTCAGGGTAAGTAAATTATGGGATAATTTTCATTTTTGGGTGAACTAACCCTTTAAGCCAGGATTAGGCCTTAGTTCAGTTAGGACATTTAAGTAGCTTTTAGAAATGTGCCTTAGAAAGAAACATTTCTGGTGTGCATCTTGAGACAAAACAATGGCACTGACATATTTTAATATTTTAATGTTAAAACAGCTCAAACATGCACTTTAGTCTGGGACTAGACTTAAGCCTTGTCTGTGACAAGGGTTAATTTTCTACTTTTCAAGCAACTGAGAGCCGTATCAGATAGAAAAACTTCACAATCATCACAATCAACTCTTCGACTTCGGTCAGGTCTCATCACCTCCAAACATTGCGAGCCGTTCAGAGTTTCCCTAGAGTTTAGATGAGGACAAAGAGCCCCTCAGGCGATCTCAACAATGGACGGCTCCTGAATCCCACCAGCTGCTGCCTTGCTGTAAACTTCCGACAAATGTATTTGTAAAGACGGATCCATGTAAGGTCATCAGTGTAGTTGCTCTGTTTTGTGTCTTAATGGCAACTATCCAAACATGGAGCTCTTTTCTCGAAAAACCTTCCACCATGAGACATAATATGTATCAACATGTTTAAATTGAATCCTAAGAATTTTATTACTGTAAAAATAGACACCATACATACTATTGGGGATACTATTTGACTCATGGAGTATCATCTTCGTACAAGTAAAGGAGGAAGAATTTCACCTTTGACTAAACTGTAACCTTTCTTTTTATTAAAAAATGAATTCCAATCATTCTACAGCAATTCAGTGAAAAATTGGGGGGGCGGGGCTACCTAGTTTTTCGACCAATGGCAGAGGTTGAGAGTGTTTGGGAAACATTAATCTGTCATTTATATCCAATGTGACACTCAAAACAATTCTGTTGTTAGTCACATATATTTTAGAGTAGGAATTGTTTTGCAAGTCTAAACGTTTGGTCAGAACACATCATACGCCCTTTTGGGTTTGACCTATTTTTACTACATTACTTCAATGTCTGGCAATAACTCTAAAAGCAAAAACAACGTGTTGGATATTCTCATTGTGAGACCTTAAACTTTGGCAGATTTTCTCTGAGCGTCAGAGCTTTTGGGGTTTCTTAACAATGTCAAACATCAGCAGGATGAAGAACGTCTGATAGATGACATTTCTCTGTTTTTTCATAAAGTTGCAAAGCCAGGGTGAGTTGTGTCTGTGAGGTCAACAATCTGTTTAGTTTCTGTCAAAAACAAAGATGTCCGACTGAAGCTTTTGCTCTGTGAGGGTGGGTTTGTTTGAAGAAAGACAGCTTTGAGTGTTTTTTTCTAGGAATTCCTGGGGGGATTTCTAGGAATTCTGGATGTGGTAAATTTGCCGTCCCCTGGAGGGAGTTTGAAGACTTCATGTCATTAAAATGTTTAAACAAAAACATATATTTCTGTGGTTTTTGCCAAAATATATATTGTGCTAACCTCAAAAAAATTATGGAAATTATATAGTTTTGTAGCAATAATAGGGTAAATAAATGATGACTTTAAATTTTGGGGTTAAACTAATTCTTTACGTGAATAAAGAATGCTGTGCGTTCTGAGGTAGAAATGCTGTTTTATGAATGTCAACCCTTTCAAAAGTTCAAGTGCTCTCTGCTGAGCTCCTTTACATCAGTTTTTCCTCATCATGATACAAAAAAGGCTTGTTGCCAGTAAACAGCACACATGAATCATTTACTTCTATTTGTAATGCATGATCTGGAAGCTACGGTTAGAGATGTTGGTAGAAGTTTGTACGAGTGATTTTTATATTCACAGTAAAGTTATGCTCCACTTGGAGAAAAGCAAACCCATTTGCCAATTCACAATTATATGACTTCACATTTAATGGTGTGCAAAACATTGCGGTACAGGAAGAACTATTTTACATTGTTTTTGCCCCCATTAAATGTTTAATGTTCTTGTAAAAGTGGGGGGGTGGGGGGTGGGGGGAGAGGTTTAAAAGCACTCTTCAATCTGCTTACAAGGGAAAGCTGAATCATCTGACTCCAACCTGAGTCCACATATGACACGTAGATTCAGCACGAGTGTAAAATGTGACACGTGAACAGAAAAGATGGCCGCAAGCCTACAAACTGACAATCAAAGATAGATTTAGTTGACCTAGTGGAATGTCTACTCGTGCACTTTCCATATAGGAAGTCTAATATCTAAAGATGCGATAACATTTACCATTGTTCTGCGAGTTTTTGCTGGCAAAGTCCAGTCATTTCAATCGGAATCCATACGATTGGAAATTTCATTGAATCAAGCTCGAGTTTGTCAAGCGAATTTGCCATGTTGACCAACAGAAAGCTGCTTGGTTTGAAAGTGACTTCTCTGTGAGCTTCATACATCGCTACACTATTAACAATCGACATTTTTTGTTTTGCTAATATGACAGCACCGGTGAGGTCCATTTACTGTTGTTCGCAAATTTTCATGGGCAAAATCCATCCATTCGTTTCAATAGAAATCCAGGAATTTTGTATTTGGGTGAAAAAATTCCACACATTTTGCTACAGAATCGTGTTGGTCAAGTGAATTCTCTGCGTTGACCAAAAGAACACTTTGCTTGGTTTGAAAGTGACATCTAACCCTCCTGTTATGTGCAAACTTCAGCAATGTTTTTAATATGTGGGGTCAAAATGACCCCAGACATCACCGATTGGGCCAAAAAGTGTAGCAAGATGTGCATGTTTATGAATTGTAATAAATTCAGCAAAAGATTCAAGGTTTAAAAATACAATTAATAAATTTTTCAGAGATGGCAAAGTTGCTTTGGGGTCAAATTACATCACAGGAGGGCTAAACTATTGACAATGGACAGTGAACCTTTTTTTTGTCTGCACAAATTTTGCTAATGTAACCTCATTGTAACTGAAATGGAACCTCATAGGTGACTAACTGGGAACATTCTTTATAGTCAGCAAATCTTTATACTACATCAATAGCATGTGAATTAAAGGCATGGCTCACTATATACTAGAATTTGGTGTTAGCGTGTTGAAAGCTAATGCCGCAATAATAAGCAGATACAAATAAAAGTCCTTTTAAATCTAATTAAATAATATATATTTTTATTAGACTAAACTATTCTAATCAATATTTTACAGTAGTAATGCATTATGGGACTGCCTTCTCAGTAGGTATTGAAAGTGTTTAAGTGCAGTACAGAGACTGAGGGTTTGCCAGAAGTTGGGAAATGATCAGGAAATACATACTCAGAACCTAAGCTAGATGGATGAAATAAAAAAGGATGTGATGATTGTCATGGTTATCTGGACTCATTAATCTTTAGTTTCATTTTCATGGACTTTCAGTTTGTGTTCATCAGTCACATGTGTTTCTTTGTCTTAGTTTCCTGCCAGTCATCAGTTGTCATGGACACTCATCTAATCATCACACCTGTTCGTTATCACCTCATTATCACTGTGTATTTAAGTTGCTCTGTTTCACCCTTCAGTTGCCGGTTGATGTTTGTGTGTTCACACACGCACTGTTTAACCTTCTGTCTGTTCTTGTGTTTATTGTATTATTAAAATCACTTCATATTGGATCCTGTTTACCTTCGTCTTCTTCGTCTTGTGACAGCTCAACCGACCCAAAAAATGTATTATGCAGCCAAGTTTTCTGTGATTGCCCAGCAGGGCATTGATTTTGTTTTATGTTTTGTTTTTTACCAAAAACATTTGTCATCTTGCTATCATCAGCCCCTTTGATGATGAGACCCTGGAATCTTTGTTCTGGATCGGGGCGAACTACCACTACTCTAAACTGGAGGGATGCTATCATCCGGTGTCTAGAGAGTGTTTACCCCTGGTCCAGAACACAGCTGGACCCAGAGCCCGTTCCACCACCATCGACCACAGAGGAAACATGTGAGCCCCCCACAGACAGAGAGCTACCACCTTCCACGACGCATCAGCCAGTGCCTGAAGATAAAAGGTCAGTGTGGATTCTCACCCCGGAAGAGGAGCCCCCAGTGAGTCTGACCAGGGGTGTGAGCCCACATCAGTTGCCGAGGGTATTTTGGTGGATTTTGAGACTGAGGACAGACTGATTGACTTCAACTTGAAGGTATTGTCTCCCAACCCATCCCACCCCATTTCAAGTATTTCATTGCTGTTCCTAGACAGCACCATGGATTGTTTGAACTTTTTATCTGTTCCTTCTGAAGCTTCATCGCTGTTTTTCGACAGCACAAACACCTGCATGGACCATGTTGTGTTACCTTCAACCCTGTCTAGCCTTCATCTGCCTCCGTCACCGCTCTGCTCAGCCAGTCCTCCAGCCCCATCTCTGCTGGAGGTTGTCAGCCCTTCACCATCTCCTATGATGCCAAGCAGTCACGTCGAGCTTCAGGTCCTACAACCACCATCAGTGCCTTAGTGGATAGAGCCAGTGGCTCTGCCTCCGGCCTCATATCGTCTTGCTCCGTCTTGGCCCGTCGACCTGTCAGCTCCACCTTGGCTCCTTCCACCTTCGGCTCCACCAGAAACCCTCAGCCTTTCGGCTACACCGGGTTCCCTCATCCCACTGGATCCCCCTTGGTCAGTCTTCACTCCACCTTCACCACGGACTTGTGGACCTTCCGCTACGTTCTGTTCTTCCACCCCTACGTCTGCAGCGGGATCCTCTTTCCCTTCGGGTTCTCCTCAGTCCTCCATCACACCGGAGTCACCTCAGTCCTTGGGTAGTCTGGCTTTATCTCAGATGATTGACGCTGCGGCATCGCCCAGGCCTCCTGTGCCAGCGCTGTCGCTCTTCTCCATTGGCTCTCCATCTGCGTTCTGGGATCCACCGGCTCTGCTCCGTCGGTCGTCCCCCAGTTGACGGCAGCCTCCATGCCACCTTGGCTCCACCTTCCCTCGACTCCACTGTGGGCTCATCTTCTCTGGGTTCTGGGTCTGTGCTGTTGGACGCCCTTCTCATTGCCGCCGGGGTCTCATTGTCCGGATTGCACCATCCCCTCATCTTCTATTGTCTTCACTGTGTCATCGCCTTGGCCACCTCCTAAGCCTCTCCGTCCCTCCCTCAATTTCTGCTGGAGGGGGCGCTCTGTCATGGTTATCTGGACTCATTCATTTTTAGTTTCACTTTCATGGTCTTTCAGTTTGTTTACATCAGTCTCATGTGTTTCTTTGTCTTAGTTTTCTGCCAGTCATCAGTTGTCAAGGACACTCATCTAATCATCACACCTGTTCGTTATCACCTCATTATCACTATGTATTTAAGTTGCTCTGTTTTACCCTTCGGTTGACGGTCGACGTTTGCGTGTTGTGTGGGTTTACCCCTGTTTCACACATGCACTGTTTAACCTTCTGTCTGTTCCTATGTTTATTGTATTATTAAAATCACTTCATATTGAACCCTGTTTACCTTCGTCTTCATCTTGTGACAATGATATTGTAAGTGCAATAAGATTTGTATGATAAAGTCATCATAAATCATGATTACTGCTCGATGTAGTACGTTCCCAGCCTCAATGTGTCCTTAACTGAGGTACAATCATTTCAGAGGCTTTCAACTTTCAGTCAAAACAGATGGATTTGATGTCTGAATTAAGACATTATGAGGCCGAAAAAGAAAAACATTTTAATTACAAATAGATTGGCTGCTATGATGTTGTGTGGTCTTTTTGTAAACACCAAAGATTTGCTTTGAGACTAGATGGAGCTGTTCCCTTTGTCTACCCTCCAAAAAAACAGAATTACACAGGGCCAGGCCAATGTTTGTACAGAACACCAAACTCAGGACACCCCAGGGGCAGAAAATGTTTGGTCACATGCCTTGTTCTGGCCTCAGATTAGCGTAGCTAACATTGTTTTTCCTTTTCTTGTTACTAAGCCCAAAAGTCAAGGATTCACTTACAATAACATTAAATAATAGGCCGCTGTTTTTGATCTCACTAGCTTTACCAAAAAAATGTCTCATTGTCTGACAATAACAGCGTGAAACACATTTACAGTATGGGAAGAAGGCCAGTTGAAATTTTATAACTTAACCTGCACAAGAACTTTAAAAGATTACGATCTTCCTTCTAAATGCATAAAATGCAATAACAGTACATTTCGATTATCTCCTGTGTAGTTTTTATATAATATCATTAGATTGTGGTGTAGCTCACCATCTTGACTTTTCAACCCCTGGAAAGCCTCAAAATAAACATCCTCTCCATTTACAATCCAGCGTAGACCTGCTGGTGGTGTTTTTACACATTGTGACATCAGTTCATCAAAATAAAGCTGAAAAATAGAATATGATTGGTTCTTTGGAAACTATTTCCCCTTAAAAAAAAATGAATACAGACATTGCATTCCTACAAAACAAACATGTAGAGGCCATAAATATACAGTAATGGCATGTGCTTAACTGTATTAAAATTTACCCAGAGAGAAATTTAATTGTTTAAAAATTGTTAATTTATAGGTCATAACTATATTCTATATTTATGTCTAATTTAACCTCATATATTTTTCACAAAAATTCTGATGAGAAATAAAAAAGGAGAAAGAAGACAATTGTTGCATTCGTCAAAAGAAAATATTAAGAACATTTTATTATTATTTTTTTTCCATAGGAAAGCCATTGGGGTCCAAAACAACAATGGAATTTTATTGTATAGGCAAACACAGTCAAAACCTTCAAAATGTCTTATTATGTGTTCTTCAAAAGAGAAAGTCATCCAGGTTTGAAACGACATGAGTTTGAGTGAGTTGTCATTTTTGGGTAAACTAATACAATCTAAGCACAGTTTGCAATGTTGGGATCTCTTCTGAAACCTCTGAAGCGGAGATTTCTCAGGTTTTCTCAGAGTACCTGAAAACCATACTTGATTGAAAGTACAGATACCTTACAGTGAAAATCACTCCATTGCAAGTTGCAAGTCACCAATTCCAATACGACTTGAGTAAAAGTCTTACCCCCAGTTTCACAGACAAGGCTTAAGCTAGTCCTAGACTAAAATGCATGTTTGAGCTGTTTTAACTGAAAACAACTTGCACTGACATATCTTAAAATATGTCAGAGCCAATGTTTTGTCTCAAAATGCACACCAGTAATGTTTTTTTCTAGGGCACGTTTATAGAAGCTACTTAAATGCCCTAAATGAAATAAGTCCTAATCCTGGCTTAGCCTAAGCCCTGTCTGTGAAACCGGCCTTAGAGTATCTGATTTTAACAGTACTTAAGTATTTTACTGATACTGAATGTAGGCTCAATGATGCACTAGTCCTCAACAACTAAGATAGCCAGTGAAAAACAAGAAACTGGGCACGCTGGTTTCAGCTACAGCCATGTCCTCATCTATTGGACAAACACATACCATTTACAACTACCTGCTAATGCACTTGCATAAAGTAGCCTTGCTGACAAGTTTGGGTAAGGCCAAAGATATAGTACCAATGCCCTGTAGCTGTTGATATCGCTTCTTTTGTATCAGAAATAAACTGCTGCAGAAAAAGTTAGGTGGCATGCAAAATGTAACAAACAATTGCATTACTAATCACAAACGTATTAAAGTAAAGAGTATATATACTTATTTAAAAATGTAGTCAAGTAGAGTGTAAAAGTTGCTAATGTCTTTGATACTTCAGAGTATCCAAAAGATACTTAAGTACAGTAACTAATTACATTTACTCAAACACAAACATGGGATTAAGAAAAAATCTCCATTCACTCTCCATTTAATCTCATCGATCTCTAAGAGAAACAGTTGAAATTTATTTTTCTTTCCTATAGGTTTCTGATACATTTGTTGAAGGAGAATAAATCTCCTTTAAAATGTGTTTTTACATAAATTTCTTCATTGTTGTTACTTTATTTCACCTTTCCGAGGTTATTATGGCTCCCATAGTCCCAGCAAAGCATCTGTCTGAAGATGTTAAGCTAGAAAGATGAGACCTCAGTGTGTCGTCCAAGTCTGACATCTCACTTCGCGTGTGGAGAAGACAATAAATGAGATGGTTTTCACAGAAAACGAGACGTTCTACAAAAGAGAAGCCCATTCACTCCAACGACAACAGAATTGACGCTAACTCCCGGGCACCGTGTGTCTACACCAGGGACTGCATGGCTTCTCACACAACAAAGTGCCAGCTGAACTAACATAACCTGGATTCAATTCTCCTGTAACCATTTCCCATCCAGTATCCACTGTGCGCAATTAGTACTGAGGCGTTTCGCCCTGGCCAAGAATTGTGAATTTTTTTCCCTCTATTTTTTTAACCATACCAAACCCCCCAGCCGCCAAAAAAACAGTCCAATTATAAGGAACAATTCATCAAGTTGCAAGCACAAGTCTTGGAATGGCGACAGCTACAGAAAAACAAAAAATGTGCTTCTAACAGTAAGGGAAAATCTGTCTTTACAATCCCTAGGCTTCTCACTGCCAACTTTGTGCTGGCTGTTGGGTGAGCGGAAATGAAAGCGTGCTAGATTCTGCCCCCCGGAGAATAACTCTAACCCTGCAAAGCGCAAATCAAACATACAATCGACGTCACAGGAAACCATTTTGAAGCCTAAAACCTCCCAATGGAAGATCCATTTGAGTGCCGCGGGTATGTGCGAGCCGCTACGCCTCCCTCTTTCAAGGCTTCAGCCGCAAAATAACCCAAACCATACCACACCGCCAGTGGTCTGAGGACAGAACCCTTTCTCTTTCCCCCGCTCCCTCCCTATCGCAGTCGTTTTTTCTCACCATCCCATCTCTCATTCTTGTACTTGCTTCATCCAACACACGCAAAACTCCTCTTCTTCTCCCACTCTCTTTTGTTTGCAGCTTATCAACAAACACACAATTGTTTTAAACAAAAAGGCAATTGTGGATCAAGTTTATGCAGACTAGAGATTGAGGAATAGCAGCTCTTGATTAGAAGCACCAATTTGAATCAGGAGGTCTTTTTTTCGAGACTCCCCTGCCCACAAACCAGGAGTTCTGGAGTCAGTAATGATCTGTATCTTATTGTGTTTAATTATCCAGGATCTGTGTGAGGCCTGGTGCCAAACCCTTGAGATTTTGCCTTAGAGGACTACATGACCCCCCACGCCTGCCCTTCCAGCCTGTTTGACATTTGAAAAATGGGTTGAAAGGTCAGACCCTAAGCAATCAAAGAAGTTTGTTTTGGCACTCCCCCCCATCCCACTGGCTGGGGGAAAGGCCTTGCCATCACCTCGCATGCCTCCCTGAGAAACAAATATGTCCTTAAAGATCACTGTGGGTTGAGGCCACACATTTGGATCAGTCCAGGGTAGGCACCAATCTTCGCTGCTGCGCTAAAGGAAGTGGATGCAAATGAAAACCAGGACACATCACAAGGTTTCCCTCTGAGCAAAAGGTTGGCTGGGATTTCCAAAAATGTACAATTCATACATCGTCCCTACAAAAACCCTTGAGGGGTTTTGCATTCCAATCACCTATTGGTCCCGCTTGAATGAGATCAGAGGATGTGTGTGTGTGTGTGTGTGTTCGGGTGTTCTTTCAGTGATTAACAATGCAGTGCTGCTTAAACTATTCCCAGCAATCTGTTTGAGTAAGGCCAGGGGGGCGTCACATTTCCATTAAATAAAAAACCACAGCATTCTCAGACGTTTAAGAATCTCTAAAAGAAATCCTTAAACATTTATTGTATTTCCCACCTGATATCACTTAATTAGACTCTAATATATCAAGTGATGTAATTCAATTAACCTTTCAGGTTCTCCAAATGGCTGAACTCTAACTTCAGATCGTTGTCCTGCTGTTTAGGTCGAATATTAAGGCTCCTAGTTTAACAGAATCAAGCTTATATTTGGCATAAGCTTGGATGAGGAGAACCTACAGTTTTGCCAGTCACTGTAAGAAGAATGAACATTGTCTGAATGATTCTCATCTATTGATTATGTATTTCAAAGGAGCAGGTTGGGTGGCCACATACTGTCAAGACTAAAACTCTAGTCTAAAACCCATTTCTATCACATTCAGGACATCAAAACAGCCCCCACCCCCTCCTCTTTGAGTTTCATTATGATTATTAGCTTGTTTAAAATGCAAATGCACTTCTTGAACAGCTGCTTTAGACAAAGACCACCCAGTAGGTATAAGGCATTGTTGATTGCAGATAAGCAGTAATGGGGTGTCGAGGGAAATTATTTGCCCCTCTAAAGCACACCACTATGCAGGAGACTTACAAATACATCACTGGTAAAAAGATAGTGTCCCCATTTGACATGATATCCGTTTGTCCAGACATCTTTTTCTGTGTTGAAATGTGCAACAAATATACAGTTCTGAGATTTGACAGATTAGCTGATGTTTGGGATCTGCTAGCTCTGGTTGGAAGGGTTTTTTTCCAAGAAATAAATCAATGCAGGATGTGTTGAATCAACTGGCCATGTACACACTGCTGTTTAATTCAGTTATCGCTATTGCTTATTCACGAGTTCTGTTATTTACAGAAGGGACAGCCACACTGTACAACCAAATTTTTATTAAATTTATATATTACTTATAGAACCAAACTGAGCAAGATTTTGTCATAATTTAATCTCATGTCATTCTAAACCTATAGATATTCTGAATAATATGCTGGTCATTCTTTTTCACGCAATTACAATGAATGGGGACTGATACATTCAAGCTTCAAAAAGGACACAAAAGCAGCTTAAACGTATTATAACAATACGACTCTTGCTCTACATTTCAAGTCTTCTAAAGTCATAAGATAGCTTTGTGTAAAGAACAGCTCAAAAGTTGTTATTCACTAATAATTAGCTTGAGAAATACTACAAGTAGATCATTAAGAGTTGATTCGAATGAGAGTTGATGTGAATGAATGAATCATTCAGTCTTGTTTTGTGTACCTGATCAACCATTTCACTGAAAAGATCTGACATTACTACCCAAAGTTAGACATAATTGTCATAGATGTGGCATAATGGAAAGTTCACATGCTTAGATGTAGCATCTGGCTTCAGTAGAGTTTATGTGCTGTTGATCTGAATTTGAATCTAGTTTTGGCCGTTTCCTGTCCTGTAAAAAACAGTATCAACTTAGGTTTGACTAAATGGAGAACAGGTGCTGAAAGCGTGTATACAGCTGTTTTTTTGTTTTTTTTTTTTGTGACAAATCTTAAGGATTTTTGGTTTACAGTTGTGTTGGGTTTGTTTCTTCTTTTGATTCTCAAAAAACATTGCACCCGTCTGGGCAAACTGTTATGGTACGGCACCAAAAAAACCTGCTATTGCTAACTGCTACTGATATCCATCTGACAAGCCAGTTGTTTACATTAGATAGTCGTCCTAAGGGGGGAAGTTCCTTTACTATTGTTATTTGTAGGCTACGGTATATTAATAATATAGGATGGTGGATCGTCCCCCTGCACATCTGTGCAGCTGTGCACATGGGCACTTCAACAGAGCTTCCAGCTGGGCTAAAAACACTGCTGTTTGTGCACTAGGCCACGACAGAAAATGTGGGGTGACAGAGTGCATTGGCTGAGCTCAAATGAACCAACAGCAACCTGGGGGTGTCAGGAATGTCTATGGCTCCTGTCCAATACTCCCGCTCACTATGGGCCTGCTCTGGTTGTCTTAGAGAACATCTTTCAGAGACGCTAAAATGCGTAGTGTGTGCAGGGTTTTTTTTTCCCACAAGATTTGCTTCGCGGCTATTTTTAGGAAGAGTATTTATCGGCCCATCGTTTGCTGGAGATCACTCAAGGTGGCACCATGCCCTGGAACTAAAGGAGCATCAATATATTTGCTTGAGTTCTTGAAGCTTGCCAAAATCAAAAACTCTCCCATTAGCTTCATGATCAGCACTAAAATGAGTGTTGTCAGCAAGAAATTCTGCCGGGTTTGAAGCTGTGAGGAGATGATGTTTATTTTAAAGACCCAGATGTGTCTCTCCAAGGTTTAAGTATCACTGAAAAACAGCCACATCCATGAGTCAAGAATGACAACATATTTTATTATCAGGGGACAGAGCCCCTATTACAGTATGAAACAGCAGACCACACAGGATGCTTGCATTTATTAAATGGACAATAAACGTGATGTATTCATATTGTTGAAAAGGTTAGTTTATCTTTTTTGATAGATCTTATAAATTCTACTTCTCTGAGAGAAACAAGCTACAGAGTTTGTAATAGGTCATCCGAGTAATGCGTATTTGGAGAAAGCTTGAAGATACTCCCTACCAGAAGACACTTTGCAGGTATGCACTGACATGAAGCCAAAAATCTGGCCCATTTGCACAATTTTAAGGAGGAAGAAAAATGGCATTACAAACAGTCAATCTCATGTTACAGCTAGTAAAGGGAGAGCACAAAGTTTTGTATGTGTCATCTTCTATCTTAAGCCTATGATGTCATGTCGGTTCCAAACTTGGTGTAAAAAATAGGGTCATGCCCACTTTTCTTACAAGAGCCTATATGAAAAGGAAAGGCAAAGAGAGTCTGTGTTAAATATTCAACCCTCTTCCATTAGCTTTTCATGGACGGGCAGCTCACACGGCTCACACTGTCAATTTCATAAGACATTAAAGAACCGAGAAGGTTACAAAGGAGATTAGAAGGGAAAAGAGAGCATGTGTGCATAGAATGGATGGCCCATCTAGTTTTCAATAATGATGCATCTCCCATGATCCCTCAGTTTGGCATTCTTTTCCTTTACCCTCTAAATTCTAATGTCACATTTTGTTTTTATCACCAGTAGGGGAGCACCATTTTAAAGACAAAGCATTAATCCTGGAAAGCAACCATATTACTCCTATTACTGCTGGTCTGAGATCAAGGATCAGAGGCTTCCCAAATCCAGAACATTATGGCCAAAATCAGTGTGTTAGGAACATTATGTTAACAAATCAGGAAATTCATGCCAGCTGTGTGTGTAAAGTTTAGTTAAATGCATTGTGTTTCAAGGTTTTTATAAGGTTTGGGCAAGAGAAGGGGAGTTGATTGGGCTGTCAAGGGGAGGGATGCTGGGACGAAGGGGGCCAACCTTGGCAACCATTGCAAGACTTCCCGAATATAACGTGGACTCTCCTCATTCATTCAAGCAATGAGGATACTGGACAAAAATCCAGGGTTCTTTCTTTGTTGTCCATTTGCTCCCTTACAAGGCTTTTTTTTTTTTTTTGCCTTAAATCAAAATGCTTTATTGCAATGCAGGGGGTACTTGAGTATAAGCACAAAACAGTGGGCAAATGTTATCAATATTGACATTCTCCTTGGCGAACACCAGGTTGGCTGGGTGAGGTAAGCCTCTCTGGTATGAAATCTGGCAAGCAGTTATCCAACACATCTGTGGGGAATAGCTAACTCTAGAGCTAACAGAGTTGAAGAAAACACAAAAACAAGTCATGTTGTACTGTTTTATTGGAAATGAAGTATGCAGGTTTTTAAAAAAGCATGAGGAACAACATTAACAGTATGATTTTGCATGAAGAACTGGAGTCACTTCATTAGATTGACAATTTTACCGCAACTAGTTCATGAACTGTCTTGAAGTTCCGCAAGGGGAAAATGAAAAAAAAAATAACATTTGGACAAACTTTAAACAAAAGGAACTGTGTGTGCTCAAGAACTCTGCAAGGAAGACCTTTGTTCAAGCAAGTTTCTGAGACCTGTGGGAGGAGAACATAACCTGACTTTCATGACAAGGCAGATGCTCAGGAGTGATCGTATGCTTTGTAGACATTAGCCTTCTCTGACAGAGCACATGATTCTATTGGAGTAATGGGTTTCCAAGCCTTCTCTCAGGCAGTCTGTCTTTCCATCGAGTCAGATCAGATCACTGCAAACGGCCCTCTATGGACATTTGTCAGATCACTGTAAATTGCTCTTCCTGCACAAATACATAATCTACAATACACCACATTCTTCATTCAGCTGTTGCCTCTCTGAAGTCATTCTTCATTCAACACTTGTCTGTCTAGAGGCCAAACCATTCAGTAACTCCTCCTCTTCTGGGATCTGGTTTCTGCCTCTGACGCTCGTCCTCCATGAACTTCTCCTGCATCTCCTCAGCAGAGCCCTCCTCGTGCTTCTTATCCTTCTCAGGAAAGATATCTGGGAACTGGAAAGTTTGCTGCTGAGCCTGTAAGAAACACAGGAATTGTTAAAGGTTTAAAGGAAGATTACGAAGACTGTCTGTTTGTCCTAAACATAGGTTCGCAACAGGTTTAATGTCACTGATTTTTTTAATTGGCTACTTCAGCTTCATTGTCCAAATTGTGTTGGGGGAAGGGAATGAAATTAACATTAAGTGGGTAGGGGGTGTGTGCTTGACTATTGCTTATGATGTATGAAGAAAAGAAATGAAATTGTTCATCAATTTCACTTCACTGGAGAGCACACTGTGATCTTTTCCGGGGACCTGGTCTCCAACACTGCCCCTGAAACACTCCAGGGGCCTGGTCCTTGTAGAACAAATGTCAATTTTATTAAAGGAGACAGGAAGGAGGCATAGGGCTCGAATATGACAGCAGAGAGACCATGTGCTAATGCCTCTAATCCGCCTCCATCCAGAGATCATCAATGTTGTTCCAAAGATAAAAAAAGTTGCGGCAACAGCAGGAGTAAACAAGGATTGCAGTGAGTAACAGCTAATGAAAAATAGTGCCTTTCCGAAACAAATGCTTCTATTGGGATGAACTATTATTTTGGCCTATTCTTCTAAGTGTGAAAAAAAAATCACCAAAGAATAGTGAAAGAAAAAAAAAAAGAGAAAAAAAAACAAGTGAACCAACTAAAATCAACAGCTTGGCCTCCAAGACTCTGCAGTGGCGCTCCATCCCTACCAACTAGAAATGCAAAACCCCACACTATAAACACAGAGTCCAGCCAAGTGAAAGTACAAGAACCAAACCTATTAAAAACAGGACCTTAGTAACAGAGTACTAAAATGGATGCCAAAAATGTCTGTTCCTTCACCTGTAGTAAACTCTCCTTGAAAAAAAAAAACTAAATAAAGACACTGTGACTGAAGACTGGCAGGGGGACCCGTTCGCATGACAATCCAAGAGTGGAGTTCAAAAGCTTGGATGTTCTAGCCCTGACAGAAAGAAGGCTGATTAAAAAACAACTCACCACATGACTGTCCACCATATTCGGATCAAAATAACATTAATGGCCAGCACGCATGTTTGTACATGTTGTGTACAAACTCTTTTCTTAGGCTACGGCGAGCACTTTCAGGTTTTTTTTTTTTTTTACAAAGACAACAGCATTAATATTATCATTTCAAATGTAAACGCATCGCTCAATATTTATGTATATTGTGTAATATTACGGAAATGTGGACAATTAGTCTTAGGAATAGAATGTAATATATTATCCTGAAAAGTGCTGGAAGCATCGATTGAAATGGCCCCAACCCCAATGTGTAAAAAAGAAAAGTTACAGAAAAAAGGAAGACTAAAGCATGGAACAAAAATGTTGTTGTTGGGTTCAACCCAAAATCTGTCTCTGTTATACTACCCCTCCCTCCCCCCACTCCTCTATAATTCAGGCCCTGAACTTACACCATAAACTGTACATTCAGTGGCTTAACATCAGGCATAGACATGCTTTCTGAGCCCTGTGTGCAAGAGAAGTTAATTATTATATTAGATAATTAATAACTGAAAAACAGCAGTGTCAAAAACATGTAAAAAAAAAGAAAAAAAAAAAAAAAAGAACAGGAAACAATGAATAAGAGTTTCATTTTAATCTTTTGCACCATGGTTTGAAGACGTGAAGGTGTATAGGGGCTTTCGCACCGGAGGAACCTTTTCATAGTTCCTAGAACTGGCGAAAGTACCCGGATTTTGCCGTGTTCGCACCGCAGGAACTAGGAACGATTTTAGTTCTAGAAACTCCTTTTGGGGGAACTACTGTAAATTAGCTCCTTCTTCAGAGTAGAGTCTAAACTAGCACTATAGGAACTACCAGTGACGTAAGTGTATGTTCATTGGCCAAATGCATGTGAAACACGGGCACCCGCTATTTTTAAAAAAGCCGTGTACACATAGTTTATAACCTATATATTTACTCCACAAACTAAATCTTCAAACATGGAAAACAATGATAGATGGACCTCTCGAGTTAAGGAGAAAATCCGACGCAACTTTGAGGGGACCAAGCGAAAGATATTAGACAGACTGTTAAGCAAATCGTAAACTAATGAAGACAGAGAATGTGAGCGCTGTGTGCTCAGGCAGTGGCGTCAAAATAAAGGTCCTCCACGCCGTCAAAATAAAAGTCACAACAACAAGCGCAGCTCACGTTACTTCATAGCTCCTACTGGCGGTGGGAATGCAACTAGGAAAACGGCCCTAGGGGAACTATTAGTTCTCGGGGAACCACCTTGGCGGCTAGTTCCTAGAACTACCCGGTGTGAAAGCCCCTTATTATTGCTTAAAGAAATTGGTTAAAAAGGACTCAGACCTATTTTGGAACTTTAGTCTAATCTAGCAACTAAAATATATAAATTTGGGGGTGGGCTTGCGCCTGTAAGCAAAAGCAACCACCTAATAATGCCCTAGCAATTACTGAGAACACCACATCCAAGCAATCATCCTGTCCCAGAACAACTTACAAACCACTCAGGACACCTATTAGAAAATATTAAGGTGGAAGGGGAGTTTTCAGGAAACCTCTTTGAAAGCAGTCCCTATTTTGGCAATTCCGCTTGGTGATGACAGTGTCATAGAAATCACACACTTCAACTTTCATCTGATATATGGCCCACCTTTAAAGATTCTTAGAGCAAGTAACCACCCTAACACTAGTACTCTTGGTGAACTCTAGTGACTCACATCCCACAATCACTACCACAATCAGTCAAACAGGAACAGCTGGCATGACTTGGGCCAGTCTGAAAGGATTAGCAGTAGATGGGGTTTCCGTGCATAAAGCACCACCCTCTCCTCTTTAGTCACTGCCTTATCTCCACTGTTTGCTCTTTGACAATGATGGCTGAACTATTAGACAGAAGCAGAAGCTCCAATTTACAAGCAGGCTTTCCTATTCCAAAACAGGGAATATCAACTAAGAGTTTTTAAAACTCAAATGTACTATCGAGTTCATTAGCAAAATCCTTCTGCCAGACAGGTATCAAGACCTGATATCTCCTCAGAGACATTAATTTTTTCTTCTCATGTTTATATATATTTCTCTTTAGCCAATCACAGCTGCAAGAATGAAACTATGACAATTGTGATTTATTTTGCACCAATGCCAGACAAAATGTATAACTCGTTCTATGTATGTGACTGCATTTTCAGGATGTTTAATGACGAGGGCATATTTGTGTTATGTTGGAAGTCTATTAACAAGTTCATTACCATACAGGGGAGCAGGAAATGCATGGAGATGCTTGTAAACAGCACTCTCTGCCAGTCTCACTGGGTGGGCCACACTGCTACTTCCTCTGAGTCTACAGTCTTAGCTGACAACCAATACTCACTAACCACAGATATTTGGCTGCTCTTAGATACCTCATATCTCTTGGTCTTGACACATACTATACAAAAAAAAAAAAAAAAAAAACGTGAATCAAGCCAAAAGAGACAATGATGGTGGAACAGTGGGGACACGCTCCTGATAAAAAGATGATTTGTAGCTTTAATGGTTCTTGCGATTCACAGTGGTAAGTTCAGGGCAGTTATATGGCTAGACAGAAATTCCAAGGCTAGTCTCGGTAGCGAAGACCCAGGTTGGGACAAACAAATGGAAAAAAACCAGTTGACCACAAGGGAGGAGTTGGATGTTCTCAATGTGAGCTTGACCTCTACTCCATCCCAATAAACTCATTTAATTCGACCTTTAAACCACAGTGACCAACAAAATGCTATGTGGATGGGTTTGTTTATGTAAAAGTATGATTGTGTTTAAGTGGAATGCAGCCTATGTACAATCCAAGAAAAATGTAAAAATAACAGACAATGGGACTATGTGGGTCTATTCTAGCATTTTATATTTGATCTGAATTTGCGTCATATATTATGTCAGAGAAACACTAAAATCATATATTTGATTCCCAGGGAACACATGAATTTAAAAAATGTATACCTAAATGTAAGTTGCTTGGGATAAAACCATCTGCCAAATTTGTGAATCTACAACCCGAATTGGAAATGTTGGGATGTTTTTTTTTTTGTTTTGTTTTTTAATTTGAATACAATGAAAACTAAAAGACTTTCAAATCACATGAGCCAATATTTTATTCACAATACAACATAGATAACATAAATGTTTTAAACTGAGAAATTTTACACTTTTATACACTAAATGAACTCATTACAAATTTGATGCCTGCTACAGGTCTCAAAAAAGTTGGCACGGGGGCAACAAATGGCTGAAAAAGCAAGAAATTTTGAAAAGATTCAGCTGGGTGAACATCTAGCAACTAATTAAGTTAATTGATATCAGGTCTGTAACATTATTAGCTATAAAAGGGATGTCTTAGAGAGGCAGAGTCTCTCAGAAGTAAAGATGGCCAGAGCTGTGAAAGAGTGCGTAAAAAGATTGTGGAATACTTCCAGCAGATTATCAGCGTTCAGTGCTGATTTGGCCTGCCTGCAGTCCAGATCTTTCACCTATAGAGAACAATACGTCAAAGACTACCACAAACTCTTCTGCAGCTGGAAACCTATATCAGACAAGAATGGGACCAAATTTCAACACCAAAACTCCAGAAACTCATAACCTCGATGCCCAGATGTTAGGGATGCACCGATACCGATACCAGTATCGGAATCGGGCCCGATACCAAAGACCGATACCTCACGTGACGTAACTGACAGAATTTTCCGTGCACAGAGACTCCGGCGACTTGTCCCGTGAGAAATCTGGTCACACTAGGTTGTGTTTACCTTGGTTCACAGTGTTACATTATAAACATTTGTTCTGTAATATTTGTTTAGAACTTTTTGAAAGGCAGGTAAAAAAAGACTTGATGTTTGTTTTTGTTTTTTTTTATTATGACTTTGGTAATAGACCCTTTTCACATTAATAGTTGGGTAAAATTCTATAGCGGTGAATGAGAGATTGAGTTTCCATTTGCTCAAATAGCAAAAGAAAAACTCCACAATAGTGTTTTCACAACTTTCAAAAAGAGGAAAAAAATAGAGAGCGATTGATAACAGCAGTCAGAAGAGAGAAAGATGTCATTTTTACGGTTACTCCCATAGCCGCTGTATTTGAAACACCCTCATAGCAGCGTTAACTAGTTTTTTGTAATTTGATGCAAAGGTAATATAATACTAAGTATAGTGTTATAAATATACATACGTTTTTTAAAAAATGAACATAAAAAACATAAGGATTTATGATATTGACGACCGTTTTCACAGTCTGTGAAAAGGGTCTATTATGCTCTTTGAAGGTTATTGGACACTGAAATTTGTGCTTTAAGTTTGTGACAAGCACATAAAAATTATTACTTTTTTATTGGAGTAATAATAAATAAAACTGCCACATCAACAAAAAGAAAAAATTAAATTAATAAATGTATAGGCATTGGCGAGTACCAGAGGGAAAAAAAAAAAAAAAAAAAAATGGTATCGGTGCATCCCTACCGGATGTCTTCACACTATTTTAAAAAGAAGAGGAGATGCTACACCATGGTAAACATGCCCCCGTCATAACTATTTTGAGACCTGTAGCAGGCATCAAATTTGAAATGAGCTCATTTTGTGCATAAAATTGTAACATTTCTCAGTTTAAACATTTGTTATATTATCTATGTTCTATTGTGAATAAAATATTGCCACATGTGATTTGAAAGTCTTTTAGTTTTCATTTTATTCCAATTTAAAAAAAAAAAAAAAAAAAAACGTCACAACATTTCTGGAATTCGAATTGTAGCATAAGAGCACAAAAAAATAAAATTTGACAGTCATGACAAAACATAAAGAAGCAATTATTTGTCTTGGAAACTGAAGACAATGATTACTACAGGTATGGAATGGGATAAATAACTCAAGTTTATTACACAAAGAGCACTGGTCAGTCTTTGTGTCCAAAGTTGTTGCTCCCTCTATAAAAAACAGCATGGATCAATAGCGCTAATGTAAAGCGTTTCAGAGGGAATGAAGGATCTGGCCCATCTGAGGCCCAGCTGGGCCCTTGCCAGTCTGTCTGTCTGCCCTGCTTCACTCTGACGCCTTGACTGCCTCCCAGCAGAGGACCATCGTTTGTGCATAAACACTTCCTTTGGGCATGGGTACAGTGGCCCAGCTGTCAAAACCTGACTGGCCACAGCAGTAGAGAACATGATTCATGCAATGCGTTCTCCATGCCAAGACACAGCTACCCTGCCAAACATGTGTGGGGGTCCAGAGCCTTTGTTCCCAAAACCACTCTAATGAATCTTCAACGGCAAGGAAAAGTGTGCGGAGGGAAAAATTAAACAAAACATATTATGTTTCCTCAATGAGGACAGCTAGAAGCCAGACGTTTTTGTGCCCTTACTGTAAAACAGAAGCAGGTTTCCACTGCAACTGGGGAACTGTTTCTCGTACACATTGGCGTAGACAATCGGCTGGCACATACTCTGGTTTGTTAAATCATAAAGTGGCCAGTCTAAAGGAAAGGGCAGCAAAGTCTCCATTCAGAGTGGTATCAGCCCTTATGTCATTTTAAGCCACTGAGTCACTCATTCCATGTTCGCAGTGATGACAGTTGTGACCATTCGACTTGTTGAGACTTGCCCAAGTCCCGGCTACTTTTTTGGTTCCCCAGGATATTGGACCCTGTCAACAGCAGTCAAAGATAAACCCTGATTTCGCATATAGAGTCTTGAACCTCTCCCTCAATCTCCGGTGTACAAAATACACAAAAGAAAATAGAGTGGGAAAGGGAAAGCCAGAGACAGAGATAGAAGTAGCAGGGAAATTGAGGAGGTGGTACCATAACAGGAAAAGCATTGCTAGTATGAGTAATTTATTTTGATAAATTTACCGAAATAAAACTGGGTGGTGCCTGGACATTGAGAGACCGATGAAAACCGTAATGGGGAGTAAAAAGGTCAGGTACAATCAGAGGGTTTTATGATGTTAAGTGTTTTAATTAATACTAAATTTGAGTGATTTGAAGGAAATGCAAGAAATACACAGCTTCAGTATCATCCCCTTTGCTTGCGTCTGCTGGCACTCAAAGAGGCTGTCTCGTAGTTGACATACACTGGGGAGCAGAGTGTGTGTGTGTGTGTGCTTCAAACAGGATGCCAGAGACCCCGCTGGCCTTTCCATTATTCATGCTGTGCTTCTTTCATCCGAGCACAGCCTTACAAAAGTCCTTGTGGTGGATGGAATACTGTACATTTGTAAAAATGGTAGTAAAACAAAAAATTCGTCCTAAAAATGCCCTACCCGCATGAAAAATGGTAAATGTTGTCAATGTATATTTTTTTCCACCATTGAAATAAAAGCCATCAAACATTTTATCTTTGCTATTTTACAATGATAAACTTACCTGGAACCTTTTTATCAACAATGACAAACGTATAAATCACACCTTTTTTGTTGTACACTATTAAACTCACCTCATACATTTGCTACAATGACAAACTTTCCTTGTATCTTTTCTATTCTACAGTCCAATGATAAACTTACCTCGTACCTTTTCTAAATCACAAACTTACCTTGTACCTTTTCTATTCTACAATTATAAACTTCAGTCTTGCGAAATAAATATTTCAAAACATGTTTGAAGGCACGCAACACGTGAATTACTTATAGACATGTCAGTTTTCTTCTTTCATTGCTTTGGCTTACAGTACTCTGAACTGCAAGGAACACATGACGGCAACATTGTAGGGTCCTACAATCAACACCCACTGAAGCCAAACGTTGCCATCTAGTGTTGATAAGATCACAATGTGAACTTTCACAAGCCATCAACTCAAAACAGCAAAAATTGCAAGGGTGTTAATTTGTGCATGGTATTCGGTGGGGGAGATGTGTGTAACAGGAAGGAACCCATTTGAATAGAAAAATAATAGTATGCTTTAACAAGGTTGAGTTTCAGTCAGTTTTGTTCAGTGGTAATTGAGCAGAGTGTGCTCAAAAGTTCAGGTGGAACATTGCGATCCGATCTGAAAGGTAGCCTGGCTACCAGCTGATCCAGACCGAAACACGGCGCGAAAAAATAACGACTCAGCAACAAGATCTCAAACAACAATAAACATCCATTAGCACCAACAACAGTTGCCTTGTCTTGCCAAACACTGATGCTTGCAACAAGACCCTTGTGGAAAAAGCAGGGGGGATGAATATAAACTGTTGCTGTCAACAAACGGGGAAACTTCAGTGCTCCCACAAAAACTTGGCTTTGTGGGGCAGTAAGAGCTTCAATGAGGAATGTAGTCAAGCAAAATGTCAAAAGTCTGAAAACTTATACCACAGTGAAATCTTCATTGCAGGGGGGCATGTGATTCTGATATGGTGCGTCTATACAATAACGTGCTGTGGCCATTATACCAGCCAGCCAGGGAAACTACAGACGCGACATCAACAAACAGAACCTTTATACCAGGACCAAATAGGTCACGGGCTTGCAAAGAGAAGGACAGGATATCATTGCATCTAACTAGAGCGTTACTTGCAAAGCGGTCGTACGTCAAGCTTTGATATTGTCTCAAGACTTTATGTTGCTTAAGATTTCCCTGACCCCTGTCTGGACCTCCCTGTTCTGGCACGGCTCCATGGTGCCCTCACTCACCTCGCTCCATGTGTTGACTCCATCCGCAACCCCCTCATCCTCCTTGATGAACTCTCTCTCCTTCACACTCCTCCCCACTGTGGGGAGGTCTGATGAGAGAGTGGCCGTCAAGGAACCGTACTAACACACAACTTTTTCTACGAGCCTGGAGTTTGTAAAATCTGGGGGGTTCAGAGAAAGGGGAGTTGTTCTTCGCCGTATTGCCTCTGGAATATTAGCTGATGTAGTGTGTTGGGGGATGGGCCGGCTGGGGGAACCATTGAGGGTATCCAACCACAGAACACTCCCCCACATGTGGTGTCAATTAGGAACAATCTTGTTTTTACCCACCACTGAATAGAAAGGAGGGCTTTTCTTGGGCAGTGTTTTTTCTCTTTGCAGACCTGCTGGAGGAGAAGAAAAAGGCCGGAAATTTGGTTTCATATCAGTGTTTTTTGCCACAGTCTGAGATTTTCTAGCTTGCATGTTATTCACACATAAATAAGCATGACTTTCTGAAAGATTGAACAACAAGGAAGTGATTCTTTCCTGAAATGTTGAAGGAAATATGGCAATGTGTCTGAAAGAAGACAAATGTTAGGAACAGGATGCAGCAATTCTCCGGATCCAAGTCCCTAACTGGGTTTATGAGAAGGTTAAATTGATGGCGCAAAGCCACACAGGAAGTCATTCAACTCTTGTCAAGAGGAAGTTCACCTTTAAATATTAATTTGTGTTTCGGTTATGTATCCCATTACAAGCTGCTTGGTTTTGACAACTTTAATTATTTATCCCTGCCTTGATTGATGGCTAAAAAAACAATAGTACAACAAGTACAAACAAATCTAATTCTTCTCTTGCAAACTAAAATCCAT
This sequence comes from Ctenopharyngodon idella, assembly GCF_019924925.1. Taxonomy (NCBI): domain Eukaryota; kingdom Metazoa; phylum Chordata; class Actinopteri; order Cypriniformes; family Xenocyprididae; genus Ctenopharyngodon; species Ctenopharyngodon idella. Next base: position 22,281,148 of record NC_067243.1, read on the forward strand.
AAATAAACAAAAGCAGCTTTCACGAATGAATCAAAGAAGATCAGATTCAAGTATTTTCATGCCGGCATACTTCAAACAAAGTTGGTATCAACAGCCCAGGGCTCAGCCCAAATGCAGGTGTGAACCCAGCAGTGCGGTTCGCCACTGGATCGCGACCAACGTTAACGTTCCGATGCCCCAAGAAACAACTCTCTCATCCGCCCATAACAATAACCATAGCTCTCTGAGAACTTAACTCTCTACTATAATTCCTGCATAGAATCTGTTAAAACCAAATAAAAACTAACCAAAGACGACCTCTCGCCTCCTCGGCTGAAGCCAGAACCCAAACTAACATCTTTCTCGGGAGGGCAGAATGTGTGGGAGAGACAGAAGCTAAACAAGCAGCGCTGGGTCTCAGTGAGTCGACCACAACAAGGTGAGGGTTTCGCATCAAAGAGTACCTGTGCCTCAGGATTTTTTGAGGGAACGTAAGCTGTGACAGGCCCTCAAAACAAAGAACAAACAAAAACGTGGGGTGCAAATACCCAAGCATCCCATTTCTCAAGGGTGTCTTGCTTTGTTTAATAACTTCAACTCAAAAAATGTATCTGAACCAGGCACCTCTAATCAAAAAAGTCTTGAAATGTTATTTTACAGTTGATACCTTTCACTTTCAGACCACAAGAACAGATAGGAACTTTCACAATGCATTATGGACCCTTTCAAGTGTGGGTCACAACAGGATAACACTCACCAGTTGAACGTATGCCACTTTGTAATCTGGCCTCTTCACCCGCTGGTTTAAGTGGTTTCTTTTCTTGTTTGAACCTTGGTAGGGGGAAAAAAATGGAAGTGATTAATATTTAGTTAAAAGATTATTACATCAGTAATTAACAACTGCATAATTGGACCATATCGCAATACCGTAATACAAATTTAATTTAGCATTTTATATTTAGAAATAAATCTTTTGGTGGCACTAGAGGAGGCACAAATTACATACATAAATACAGTTAATGAAAAATATTCTTGTTTTTACTTGTCCAAAATGTATTTTTGTTTAACATTTTTAACAAAACATACTGCTACAAAGAAAATACTATAAATGTGTTTTATAATATATGATTGCTTAACAATAAGATTGTTGTGTTTTGGACAACAGCTCAGATATCCATTATGTGACTTTATCCATTATGGGTTGGGTTTATCAGTTAAGAAGCCTGTGTCTTCAGTCCTGTTAACTGTGAAATGCATGTTGAACCTTTTCCCAGCTGACCATGATATAATTGCACAAAGTCTGCTGGGTAATATACACTAAAAAACCCAGAGAAAGATGTCAAGAAGTTCATTCGAACAATCACTTCCAAGAATAAAAGACAGTACACAGGGAACATAAGGATTAAATAACTAAAAACTCATGACAGGATATAATCCGCGGACACTGGAAAAAGTGTGTTTCACTAGAGATATTAAATTAGACTACCATTACCACATGACATTTTTTGAATCAATACGTAAGTTCAAAAGGTGCTTCAGAAAGTTTGAAGGAATAGTTCACCAACAGCTCTTTTTTATACTACAAGTTCATAGAGACCACATCTGTTAACACCAAAATGCAATTTTAACAGTGGTTCATACAACTTGAGTGCTACATTTCAGGTCTCCTGAACCCATACAATAACTATGTATGAGAAACAGGCCAAAATATAAGTGAATATTCACTGACTCACTGACAGCCAATTTTGGATCTTAAAGGATTAGTTCACCCAAAAATGAAAATTATCCCATGATTTACTCACCCTCAAGCCATCCTAGGAGTATATTACTATCTTCTTTCAGACGAAACAAAATTACAGATATATTTAAAAATATCCTTAGTCCTCCAAGGTTTATAATGGTTGTGAATGGGGGGGGGGGGCCACGTTTTGAAGCCAAAAATAATGCATCCATCCATAAAAAAAAAAAAAGTAATCCAAACAACTCCAGGGGGTGAATAAAGGCCTTTTGAAGTGAAGCAATGCGTTTTTGTAAGAAAATTATCCATATTTACAACTTTGTAAATTAAAATAACAAGCTTCCGGAAGACGACTGTACGCAGAATGCGCAAGTTGACTCTGCGCGATGTATGACACAGGATGTTGGAGTATTGTAGGCTTAGACGCCTCTCATGGTTCAAACAAATAGGGCTGTGCAACAAATTTAAGCTGCTCTTCTCTTATATTGAAATCCTCCAACATTTCTCTTTAAAAATTATCATTTTAGACTTATAATCTGTGGCTGGTGATTTGTTTTGCTCTATCCTCTGCGCCTCCGCGTTCGTCATTACGTTGTGCGTCAGGTCAAATGATACTCTTCTGCCACAAATCGACTATCGCATTTTGCGTATGGTCGTCCGCCGGAAGCTAGTTATTTGAATTTGTAAGGTTTTAAATATGGATATTTTTCTTACAAAAATGCATCGCTTTGCTTCAGAAGACTTTTATTAACCCCCTGGAGTCTTTTTTTTTTTTTTTACTTTTTTTTTATTATTATTTTTGGCTTCAAAACATGAAGCCCCCATCCCCATTCACAACCATTATAAACCTTGGAGGACAAAGGATATTTTTAAATATATCTCTGATTGTGTTCGTCTGAAAGAAGATAGTCATATACACCTAGGATGGCTTGAGGGTGAGTAAATCAAGGGATAATTTTCATTTTTGGGTGAACTATCACTTTAATAGCTTTAGTCACTAGGAACTGTTGTTGTTTGAAAAAGACTAAGATTCCTCTTCCACAGAAGAAAGTTCTGCAATGATATGAGGTTTGAAATGTTATGAAAAACATACAATAATGTAAAAATGTTGGGCTGAAATGTGTCTTTAAAAACCTTCTCAACTGAAAAGTTTCAATGGCAGCTTGTGTGATTGAGTTCTCTTATACATCACAGAAAGGATTGGCAGTCTTCCTTTACTAGTACAAGGAAACCCTAAACACACAAACACTCCCTCCATTTAGGGTCAACTGTACGGTCAACCCGCAAAACAGGTGAGAAGCGCTTTTGTTCATGCATGCGAACCCTGTTTCCATTCCAGTACTCCCACCCAACATTATATAGTATAAATAAATATTCAATCAAGCTCTCTTTTGAGGTTGTGTGTTGGCTGGCTACTATTATGTTACAAATCCCAGGCCTGAGGGGTAGTTATAGAAACCCCTTTCCAAAATACTCGGTAGGAAAAAGAATAGATGCCTTGAGCCCGGGGGTTTCACCCGCGCCCCCTTTTCTCCACATCCTTTAAACCATCAGCGGAGTGGAACACATGACGCAGAGCGGGACACCTTCTCTGACGTGGTCTATTTCACCTAATGGGTGTTCAGCATTTTTTTTTTTTTTTTTTGCTTTTACATTGTGGCTGTAAAAATGGCCACTTCGCTTATTGGCCTTCTCCAGTGTTGGCGTGGAAACCGCACGGAAAAATCCCAGTGGCGTAAACCCAACTGGCAGCTCGTAAAAGTGGTTCCCTCTGCGTTAACCAGACAGTAAAGCCTTTAATAACCCCTGCATTATTTACTTACCCTTTGCCGTTATTGTTCGATATATTAACATAACCTTTATGCTTTGAAAGAATAGTTCAACTTTCAAAAGCATATCATTATCTCATGTTGTTCCAAACCCATGACTTTCTCATGTGGAAAAAAAATTTAAGATTATGTAAAACTGTATGCAAATCTTTTCCATACAATGACAACTCATAGTGACCGCAGATGTTAAACTCCAAAAACAAAACTCTATGGTCGATACAACTTACGCGCTATATTCAAAGTTTTCTCAAGTCATACATATCTTCGTGTACAGGGGTGCACATAACTTTTTTGGTCTTGTTCTCAAGGGAGCACCTGGAGATGTTGCTTGGTACTTACACTTTATGCAACATTCTTGTCCTAATTTTATTTTACTAACATTAATGACACAGACAACAGCAAGAATATTAGGCTGCTGTCACTTTAAGAAGGAAAGCACGGACCGAATAACTGACACACATCCGGTTTCTTTCTCAACTGTGAAAACGGTGACATAACCGAGAGAATACTTGCCGAGACAGGTATTTTGACATAATTTTGTGTGTATGTGTCCGTTCAAGCGCAAGTAAACACGAAAGAGGAATTAATTTGGTGTTTGAGCGCTGTCTGACTCTCTCTCCCCCTCTCTCTGCGTCCACGCGTTTCAGGGGAGTGAGGCTGTGTGGCACAGATAACAGCTGGCGAGTCACGACTTTCACTTCTTCCGCTTTCAAAATCGTTTCAATGTGCTAATCGGCGAGACAAAACACGTCCAAATCATAAACTTTCACTCTATGATGGTTAAATTTAGCAGTTAATCCGTGAATCACATGCATGCCGAACCGTTGGACCTTATCCTTACGGATCACGGAATAACTGCGATCCGTTGCACACCTAATAATTAAAGAACACACTTATCATCATGATTGCTATCTTACCAGAAATGGAGAAAAATCCTACTCCAGTAAGTAAACATGTCCCTGTGAACCAGTCCTCAAAAATGCTGGTACTCAAAAGCACTTCCCTCCATGTTTTCTGATGCACATCGTTTGTTTTTATCGCGCATGCGTACCTGCGCACCACTTATGTGCACCCCTGTTCATGTAAGGAACAGACATAAAGTCTAAAGTTTCCTCTGTAGGCTGTTAACTTGCGAACGGATCACCGATCTCAGATTCATGAATTAATTGTTTGTCCAGTTTGTGAACCAGATCAACCAGTTCACTGAAAAGAAAAGGCTCAAAAAATGTATGATCTTACACCGATTATGCCTAATAAATGTGTAATGTTGTGTAAAATGACTTTTTTTTTTTTTTTTTAAATCAATTAAATCACTAAAACTCAATATGAAAAAAAAAAAAAACAGTTGATTGTGGCTTCACGTTGAAACTGAAGAAGTGACAGATCTTCTGTATTGTGATGTAAAGGGGGGGCATTCTTGTGTCTATTGATATTGGATGGAGGCAGATCTGAATGTGAGCTTGCATTGTAAGAAAACGGTGAGGTACTAAATGATTGCAGTCCAGTAAACATCGCTGGAGGTCTGATATTTCACCAGAAGATCGAGTTATGACATTTTAACTAAACAATTAAATGAAACCTGTGCAAGGATGAATTGTTCACAATATGATCAATAACACGCATTTAGGAAATAGACAATGAAATTTCATGCCGTCTTGAAATTTAAAAGGTGCGTTCACGCCATGTCATACTGTAATTACGAGATTTCAACTTGTAAAAAGCATTCACGTCCTCGTAGAGCTGGTAATTACAACTTGAAAGCTGGGAATTTTCTGAGAGCTCCTACTTGTACCACGTGACCGCTGTACATTTAGGCGTTGATAGTGTTGCCAAAAAAAAAACCTTGCATAATTCCCAGTCCGACGATGTGAACAGCTCAGAGTAAAATGTCACGTGTTGTCATCTTGAAATTACGGTATATACGACATAGTGAACGTAGCATATGTCTGATTCTTACACAAAGCTATCACATGGCTTTGGGACATCACAAGTCATATGCTGTGCTAGATTACCCAATGGGCATTATGGGCCCATGCGCACTTGAAGCCCAAGCGAGGGGAACATTTATTTTTATTTTTTTTACATTTCCAATAACGGAGTGTCTATTTGCACTAAGTATTAAAGGATTAGTTCACTTTAAAATGAAAATTACCCCAATATTTACTCACCCTCAAGCCATCCTAGGTGTATATGACTTTCTTCTTTCTGATGAACACAATCGGAGTTATATTAATAAAAAATTGTGACGCATCCGAGCTTTATAATGGCAGTGAATGGGACCAACGAGTATAAAGCTCAAGAAAGTGCATCCATTCGTCATAAACGTACTCCACAGGGCTCTGGGGGTTAATAAAGGCCTTCTGAAGCAGAGCAATGCATTTGTGTAAGAAAAATATCCATATTTAACAAGTAATAAAGTAAAATATTTAGCTTCCACCAGACCGTCCTCCGCATTCAACTTTAAGCTTTTTGAACTACGAGAGGCGTTACACTTTCTTCTCAAGTTGAATACGGAAGGTGGTCTGGCAGAAGCAAGATATTTTACTTTATAACTTGTGAAATATGGATATTTTTCAAACACAAATGCATCGCTTCGCTTCAGAAGGCCTTTATTAACCTCCCGGAGCCATATGGAGTATGTTTATAATGGTTGGATGCACTTTCTTGATCTTCATACTCGTTGGTCCCGTTCACTGCCATTATAAAGCTTGGACGCGTAAAGATATATATTAATATAACTCTGATCGTGTTCATCAGAAAGAAGAAAACCTAGGATGGCTTGAGCGTGAGCAAATATTGCGGTAATTTAAAGTGAGCTAATCCCTTAATGCCACACAAGATTAAAAAAGACATGGACCACTCAATGTGTGCCGTGGTGTAGTCCGTAGGGAGTATGGCTCATGAAAGTAGCTTTTGACGCAATCAACCAGAGTTCGAATCTGCCTTTTGCCGAATTCACTCTTTTTTTTTTCCTATCACATATCAGATCGGAATGGCTTTTTTTTTTTTACAACAATACTGAGGTGCAAATAGTATCTGGCACTATTTATGAGTATAAATAGCATCTAACAACTATTTGTGCTTATTGCAAAGACTACTTTTATATAGTGTAAATAGAATATATCACTATTTTCACTTAGTGTAAATAGCATCTATTGCTAAGAAAATATGCTATTTTCACTTTGATTTTTTTTTTATCTAAACAGAATGATATAATTGGTCAAGGCCTACAAGACATTGTGCCCAGGGGCCTCTGAATTCTTAATCCAGGCCTGGTCATATGGGCAACTTTTATGCAGAATTGTCAATTTTTTAAAATCTATTTTTAGTCATTTTTGGAGCTTGACAGACATGGCTCACTATGAACAGTCTTTGGAATGGCATGATGGTGAATAACAATGTCAAAAGTTTAATTTTTGGGTTAACTACTCCTTTAATCATGACAGTAAAAAAAACACATGGTTGTGTAACACTTCTGGCAAACTTTGAGAAGAAATAAACAGGGCAGGGCATCCTAGGACAACCGTTGATCGGACCGCTACAGCAATGGACGGAGAGATAAGCAGCTGTGTGTGGAATCACGCAAACCACTCCTTCCTTTCCCTCTCCTTCCCTCCCTCAGTGTCTCCCACTCCGAAAGCGCAATTCCCTGAGTTAGTTGCATGTTTATACATATAATTCACATGCTGTCAAGTATCTCCAAAACATCTTGTCAGTATTGATCATTCTCATTGACTAAAATGCGTATCACCCATATCTAGGTGACCGACCACCCCAGGCCCGCAAAACAAGAGACAAACACAGAACATTGGTGAATTATTGTATAAGGGCTTCATAAGGTTCAGACTAGTTGACAGACCAGTCACTGTTGCATTTACGCTGTCAGCTGAGTTTAGCATGTGTTGTTAAGTGAATAGACAACAAAACAGAGTAGGCAGAAGTGCAAAAGAGTGAGGGGGTGCTCACAGGACATGCCCTTGCTTTCAAAAACAGCTGGCTGGAACATACTGGAGAACGGAACAGAATGCAGGGGTCTTGACACTTTTTGTTTTTTATTCATCAAGCTGTCTTTAAAATGTAACGATTATGGAGCAAGACACTAAAAACACATGAGACGTGATGCAATTGTAAGTGAGTATTTTCAATTTAAAATGTTGCTGCTAGTGTCTCCAAGTGGAAGAGCAAATGTATTTTCATAAAACATTGCAAATATAAGCCAAAACATATCCATCAATGCAACTTTCGCATCGAGTCTCGTTTCTGCACACTTCCTCTGAATAAACACATCAACTCGTCAGCGAAAAAGTAGTTGTAAAATACGGCGAATAAGCTCAATTTGCCGGCTTTAGCTAGCTTATAGTCTCATATATATATATGTAGCTCAAATTGAGTAAAGAGCGTTTTTTACAACTTACCAGATTGTCCGACCTCCTCATTCATTTTCTTCCAAGCAAGATCCTTTTTAATCCTGTTTCTATAAAAGTATGAAGATGTATCATACAGCTCGGGGTATCCACATTCAGCGACGATGATTTTGTCCTCCATTGTTGTTTCGGATTTCTGCCTCCTCTCGCTACGTCGTAATCACGTCACTACTAGAGCAAGCTCCTGATTGGTTAACGCGGCGTGAATTTTCGCCAAAGTCCAGATTTTTCAACTCGCGCGATTCACGCGTTACTCGCCCCACCCCAGACCTAAGTGGGTCATCTGACATTTCATACAGTTGTTATTTTATAAACGATTGTCTGTTTTTGCTCAGTTTTCCCAATGAAAATATAAAGCCAGAGCAGAACTGTTAATCTCCGAGCAACACACAGCGGCGTTTCATTTCTGAATCCGCGTTTTGAACAAATCGAGTAAACAAATGATTCAATCGACCATTCATAAAGAGAACCATTTACTTCACTCCTGAATTAATCAGCCGTTTGAACGAATCGAATGAATGAATGACTTAATCATTAAAACAAATACTGCCACCTACTGCCAGTTTTAGTTTCTTATTTAAAGTATAATTTAATTAAAAAATAATTTCATATTTCCACATTAATTTAAAATAAATAAATAAATAAAACATGAAAGGTATAGTTCACCCAAAAAATGAAAATTCAGTCATCATTTACTCAACCTCATGGTCCAAAAGTTGAATCAAATAAAATATTTATTTCTGAAGCTACTTTTTGTAATGTCTATTTGATGCTTTACACAACAATGACTTTAAATTTTGGGGGGGTAATTTCTCAGCCAAATTTGATGTGCGATTAATTAGATTAATTAATCGCCACATCATGTAATTAATTAAACATTTTAATCGCTCAACAGCGCTAATATTATATATATATATATATAATATTATAAAATAATATATTATATATATATAATAAAATAATATTATATATATTTTATTATATCTTTTCATGTGACAACACTGAAGAAATGACACTTTGCTACAATGTAAAGTAGTGAGTGTACAGCTTGTATAACGGTGTAAATTTACTGTCCCCTCAAAATAACTCAAAACACAGCCATTAATGTCTAAACCGCTAGCCACAAAATTGAGTACACCCCTAAGTAAAAATGTCCAAATTGGGCCCAATTAGCCATTTTCTCTCCCCGGTGTCATGTGACCTGTTAGTGTGTTATCGCTCTCACTCTCTTATACTGGTCACTGGAAGTTCAACATGGCACCTCATGGCAAAGAACTCTCTGAGGATCTGAAATAAGGAATTGTTGCTCTACATAAAGATGGCGTAGGCTATAAGAAGATTGCCAAGACCCTGAAACTAAGCTGCAGCATGGTGGCCAAGACCATACAGCGGTTTAACAGGACAGGTTCCACTCAGAACAGGCCTCGCCATGGTCGACCAAAGAAGTTGAGTGCACGTGCTTAGCGTCATATCCAGAGGTTGTGTTTGGGAAATAGACGTATGAGTGCTGCCAGCATTGCTGCAGAGGTTGAAGAGGTGGGGGGTCAGCCTGTCAGTGCTCAGACCATACGCCGCACACTGCATCAAATTGGTCTGCATGGCTGTTGTCCCAGAAGGAAGCCTCTTCTAAAGATGATGCACAAGAAAGCTTGCAAACAGTTTGCTAAAGACAAGCAGACTAAGGACATGGATTACTGGAACCATGTCCTGTGGTCTGATGAGACCAAGATAAACTTATTTGGTTCAGATGGTGTCAAGCGTGTGTGGCGGCAACCAGGTGAGGAGTACAAAGACAAGTGTGTCTTGCCTACAGTCAAGCATGGTGGTGGGAGTGTCATGGTCTGGGGCTGCATGAGTGCTGCCAGCACTGGGGAGCTACAGTTCATTGAGGGAACCATGAATGCCAACATGTACTGTGACATACTGAAGCAGAGCATGATCCCCTCCCTTCGGAGACTGGGCCGCAGGGCAGTATTCCAACATGATAACGACCCCAAACACACCTCCAAGATGACCACTGCCTTGCTAAAGAAGCTGAGGGTACCTAAACCCTATTGAGCATCTGTGGGGCATCCTCAAACGGAATTTGGAGGAGTGCAAGGTCTCTAACATCCACCAGCTCCGTGATGTCGTCATGGAGGAGTGGAAGAGGAATCCAGTGGCAACCTGAGAAGCTCTGTTGAACTCCATGCCCAAGAGGGTTAAGGCAGTGCTGGAAAATAATGGTGGCCACACAAAATATTGACACTTTGGGCCCAATTTGGACATTATCACTTAGGGGTGTAGTCACTTTTGTAGCCAGCGGTTTAGGCATTAATGGCTGTGTGTTGAGTTATTTTGAGGGGACAGCAAATTTACACTGTTATACAAGCTGTACACTCGCTACTTTACATTGTAGCAAAGTGTCATTTCTTCAGTGTTGTCACATGAAAAGATATAATAAAATATTTACAAAAGTGTGAGGGGTGTACTCACTTCTGTGAGATACTTTATATATATAAAGTTATTTTATAGTGCCACAGATACACTTTTTAAAGATTTTCAAAACATCAGCAAGAAATGGTTTACTTGTAAATGTCTGCTCATATAAAGATGGAATAAACTGTGAACATCTGTCATCTGCTTTAAAAAATATCTAGCTCTGTAAATTAATTAAACATTCTTAATCAAATATAATGTCAAACAAAGATTTACTCACAGTATTGGATCCGTGTGCGTACAGCTGCAACAGGAACACTGTAGATCTTCTCTAGATAATTTCTGACATCAAACTTGGTCATTCTTGAAGAAAATTGAAATGGATAGAGGTTCAGAGTTGCCATGGAGTAAGAGAACAAAATATGAAACTCTATGGCTTTCTAAAGTTCAATCCTAGAATGCACATCATATGGAAGCATTTAATACAAAGATTCACAACCTTTTTAAGTTCATGATCCATCTTTTTAAGTTACAAAATTCTTGTGACCCCACAACCCCACCCCACCTCTGTATCTCTGGTGACCGCAAGGTTGCGAACCCCTAGTTTAACTTTAAATGTTCTGTTTTTCCAAAGGACTAAAATGACATGAAATGCATTAAAATGTTTTAGGATCTCACAAGTGGCAAATTACGTTTATCTGCATCTCTCATGAACTCAAGGATGAGAATCCCTAGTTTAAGTTTGAAACGTTCTGTTTTCCAAGGACTAAAATGACGTGAAAAGCATTTTGTGACATGCTTTCATTTCATGAACAAACAAAACAAAATTGTATCAATATGATTTCAGTTACCAAAAAACCCAACAAGAACCATTCAGAAAATATGACGCTGGAGCTAACAGGCAGAACATACTGAACTGCTTTGAAAAACAAGGATGTTTGTCCACACGTCACTCCATGTAATAAGCACCAATTTTTTCTTTTGTCAAGGAGAGGGGTTCCAAGAAACCCAACAAACATATGGTCCTTCGGAAAGAGTATCGTAAGCACATCTCTTAGAGTCAACACCAGGGTATGATGCCCAGATTTCAGTGAAGTGGAGTGGAGTTTTGGCCACGTAATTTATGTGAGAGAGGAGAAGCGTACAAGCGCACATTTGTCTGTGTGAAAGTAAGAGAGGCGCGATTCCTAGAAAGCAGAGCACTCGAGCCATAGTGAGATGAATAGTTAGTAGACCCAAGTGCTCTCTGAGATCTTGGAGTGGAGAATCTGAGATCTTTTTCAATTTTGCCCCCCTGGTGACCTCCACCACACTGCCAACAGGAAGGACCTTCCCTATTTATTTCTATTGCTGTATAGGGCTGGAGCGAATTAAAGTCTGATGTTAATGTGCAGGAGTTAGGTGTTCTGCATCAATCCCTTTTTTAGGCATTTGAGGAGGATTGGGACATGATGCTGTCTGGAATCGACCCTACATCTCCGAAATGAGCAGCACAGCTCAATGTGTCTGGAAAATGCAGTCTAAACACTAGGCCACATCTCTAAAACGTCTTCTTGGAAGGAAGAAAGACAACAGGGTTAAACTATTGTTTGATGTAAGCACAGCATCGAGCCTTGGTGCTCACATAGGACATCCAGGTTCAAGTTTGGCGTGCAACATATTCCTGCAGCGTATTTTCCTTTAAATCTTTGATAATTTCTTGTAATTTTTCCATTTCATCTATCATATAAAGCAGAGTTTCCCAAACTGGGGTTCGCGAAAGGAACTGCAGGGGGATAGTGAGTTGAAGAAAATGTAATAATTGATTAAATCATAACATTGTTATCATAACATCGTTTTACATTGTTTATATATATATATATATATATATATAATGTTATGATGTTATCTGAAATAGAAAGATTTTGCAACATTATACACTACCGTTTAAAGGTTTGGGGTCAGTAATTTTTTTTTTTTTTTTTGAAAGAAATTATTAAGCAAAGATGCATTAAATTGATCAAAAGTGACAGTAAAGACATTTATAATGTTACAAAAGATTCTATTTTAGATAAATGCTGCTCTTTTGAACTTTGTTCATCAAAGAATCCAGAAAAAAAAAATTGTACACAACTCTTTTCAACATTAATAATAATAATAATAATAATAAATATTTCTTGAGCAGCAAATCATCATATTAGAATGACTTCTGAAGGATCATGTGACACTGAAGACTGGAGTAATGATGCTGAAAATTTTGATCACAGCTTTGATCACAGGAATAAATTACATTTTAAAATATATTCAAATAGAAAATAGTTATTTTTAAATTATAATAATATTTCACAATATTTGTTTTAGGGCTGTTCAATGATTAATCGTGTTTAATCGTGTCCAAAATAAGAGTCTGTATTTACGTAATGTGTGTTTTGTGTATAATTATAATGTATACATATGTATGTGAGTGTGTGTATATATATATATATATATATATATATAAAAACACATTCATGTATATATTTAAGAAAAATGTTATATTTATGTATCAAATATTTATATTTAAACATAATATAAATTATATATATATATACACATGCATATATTTCTTAAATACATACATGTATGTGTGTGTATTTTATATATACATAATAATTATACACAAAACACACACATATATTACGTGTAAACACTTTTATTTTATTAATCATTGAACAGCCCATCATTGTTTTGTATTTTTAATCAAATAAATGCAGCCTTCGTGAGCATAAGAGACTTCTTTTTTCTTTTAAAAACATTAAAAATCTTGCCGGTCCCAAACTTTTGAATTTGAACTTTTGAATTTCTTACATATATAATCAAAATAAAACACTAAAAAAAAAAGTTTTAAATACAAAATTGTAAAGAGTGACATGCCATTTAATTATAGTTTTAAAAAAATCACCTAATTAATTCTGTAAACTATTTAGATAAAGTTTATTAGTTCCACTCCACAGAATCAATTAAATGAAGCACTGAAGGCAACAAGGTCATGACCTTCAGCAGATGTAAACAGTGTCTTGTGCCGGTGTGGCTTATCTTTTGTAAGCACTGACATCTTATAAAGATAGAGACCTCCTTGTTGTTCAATCCTCTCCTCCTACTGTGGGTTTGAGCTGCGCCCCACCCTTCACACATAAACAATCCACGCTCATCCCTAAACATGTGCGCTCACACCGCCCAATTTCAAAGGCTTTCCAAGTAGGTGACTCAGAGGTAGCGGGACAAAACACTCCAAATTTTGAGGAAATCCAAAAAAAGGGGGATCTTTTGTTAGCCGGTGACCTCTAGGTTACATTCACACCACTGGGACTATAAAGGCAGCAAGAGAGCGAACAAATAGCTTTAATGAACTAAGAAAAGATCATTAAAATTAAATTATTTAAAAGAAAAAGTAAATAAACAGATAAAAGATCAAATGTTGATGATGGATCAAATACTTAAAAGGCACATGGGATGGTAAATAAACGAGGTTAAACAAATCCTGCAAGTACAAATACTTTGTAAAGAGGCCTTCTTTCACAAAAACAAGTGCTTTGAAATTCTTTGGCTCTGATAATCACTATGCAAACCAGGTTGGTTTCAAGCAAAACAACTCCTTGCCAAAGTGGAGGGTATCTTTGAAAAGTAGAAAGTGAAGAGGGGGGTGTCTTTAATGTTTTAATGATACCTCTGTTGCTTTGTCTACTTTCATACTGTTTGCAATGGGACTGTGTCAAACGCAGCTCTAGAGGAGACAAAACACTTCTTGATGTCCAACGAGGCAGCAGTGCTTACAAAACAAGAAAAAAAAAACCTCTTCCTTTGATAGCACAGGCAAAGAAATGTTTAGATTCAGGTGACAAGGATGCCTGGTGCAGATTAAGACACTTAAGATCACAAAACAGTCTGTAAAAACAAAGGAGCAAGAGCAGGTAAATAAGAAAAAACTTCCCTTGAGCACTTGCGCAAGTGATAACATATAGCCCAATTACAAACGTGTGTGGTTTGGAACACATACTGGCGGAATAATAACCGAGGAACAAGGCTCTACCGTCACTGCCTTAGATGTACGCCCTGAGGTTCTACAGAAAACAAAGCAGACTTTGTCCTCTTTTCTTGTGTGGACTCCGATTAGACCCATTATTAACAGTCTGACTGCCTGTTTCGTATTACACCGCAGCAATGCAATAATTACGGCTGTATTTTTAGTGACGTTTAACAAACGTCATCAATAAAGGGCACGAGATGTTGGATTTTAAGTGGGTGAAAGAGCTGTAAACAAATCTGAGAGAGTCAGGGAGCACCGAGGCATCATCGGCCATGCAACCGCACACGGAAACGTCATCCCGGGTTTTGTTACGAAATGCTGTGTTGCATCTAACCGGTCTGCAATTATAGTTAAGCATCACTTAAGATGCTTTAATTCTTTGTGATCATCATGCGCAATAAGATTCCCACTCTGCAATTTACAGTGTCAGAACGAAATACATTAGTGTGATTTGTCTGCCATCTAGTGGAACATAATACAACTACATCATTGTAAATTCTGGAATTTTGTTACAAAATATGAACAGAGAAATCAAATTTCCTTGACCTTTTGACATGTAAGAGGTCATTGTACTTTAAAACACCCTGTAAGTTTCAGAACTTTTGTTCAAAAACAACTTTCATTGAAACCAAACTCCAAAGACGACTCGTTTCGGATTTTGTCTCATTGACGTAATAGTGTGATGAAAGACCGCCTCTGCAGAATCAAATCAACGCCTACTTCTACATCATCAGATCTTTGGCCCCGCCCACTGGCGCATTAGTGAGATGAGAGATACAGGATCACTTGACTAGAAATAACATCACCTTCCAAAGGATCCTAATGCTAGGAAAGTGCTTGTTTATTTTCAACTATGTGAATGTCTCAGTATTTGTTTGTTTGGTACATTTCACTGTGGATTCTTTAGCAATTTTGGCGCAGGCTTTGCAGGTCTCTTACTGTAAGATATGGACCAGACAGTAATGCCACATGTGATCAATGATTTCTGATATGATTCATGCGCAGTCAGATCAAAATCATTTATTACGTTTTATGCGTCAGTAAAACAAGTCAGTCACTAAACGGTCAACTTCACATCATTTCTCTTAGTAGCTTGAAAGTAATCTGTTATTTAAATTGTGCTTACATTTTATACAGAAAGTGATCAAAGAACGCTCCCTTTATAATCGCTGGAGCTGTCAATCACACAGCGCTAGTTTATCAGTGACTGAGTTCTGGACTCTCGGCAAAACTCCCGTTATAATCAATGAATGACGCTGTCTATACTCTTATTTACATCATGAACTGTTAGTTATGATGAAAGCATTCATGAGAATGCAGAAATTGAGCTGCAATGACGAGATCACAGCATTCATACCCGCAACAGACTGTCTGTCATCGGATACAATGTTCCGATGTAGTAGATCTAAATATAGTGCTATAATCAACACTTTTCACGATTAGTTAATAAGTTAAATAGCTGTAATAGTAAAAACGTAGTACAAGTTTTTGAGAGAGTTCCACATGTAATACATATTTCATATGCCAATCACAGCAATGGGTGTTTACATTAAAGCCTCACAGCAGACACGCCCCTTCAAACAGAGAGCTAAAAATAAGGGGAGAAAATGGCCTTTTATTTCTAAATTATGAAAATTTTTGATGTAAAAATCATACTAGCTCTATAAGTGCACCTCAGGCAAAACTATAAAATAATAAAATTTAAAAACAAGTTCACAATCCCAATCAACTAATCAATAACACAACAGTGGCACAATTGGTTTTATTGATGAAAATGACGAAATACTTACTCCATAGGAATGCGAAACTGTACTGTATCAGGTGGCTGTTCTTTGCCTGGTCTGACCAGGGTCAGGTTGAAGGTGGGTCGGAATATTCTCAGCTGTGGGTTACCCAGCTGGTATAAAGGGTATCTGAACAAATGACAGAAATGACAAATTACATAAAATTTTATATAATATTATATATATATATATATATATATATATATACACACACACACACACACACACACATATATATAGAATTTTTTTTTATATCACACTTTTGGTATAAATATGTATATCTTTATCACACTTTTGGTAATGGTACATCTACCATGGTACTTAAACGATTGCCGTATTCATACCAAAGTATTTCCATGGTACTCAAGCAAACACTTCAAAGAAGAACACTACTATCATGGTACCACGTCTTAAAAATAAACTAGTAGTATTACCCAGATGTGGTGCTCAAAATGAATATAGCATTATCATGAATGATGGCATTATTCTTGTACCGGCATTATATCATGTCCAAAAACATGATATTGTCATGGCACCACGTTCACAAACATAGTATTACCATGGTACCGCGTCTTAAACATGGTATTATCATGGTACACGCCACAAAACATGGTAATACCATGGCACCATGGAAGTGCTTGCACTAGTAGTCCGACAAGTTGAAGTATTGTGTAAATCTGCACAGGTACACATTTTGTAATTTTACTGTTTTTTATACATAAAACATCAGTTTAGATGTGCACCATTAGATAAAATAAACAAACATAAAAACACTTACAATATACGTTTCGCCATGTCCTGTAAATGTTCTAAACGTCTACAAACACATGTGCTGTTTTGATTTTATTCAAGGTCCTCGAGCACTGCTGTGCTGTGAAAACTGCGCGGACAAGAGTCTGTAAATATTCAAAATAAAAGCCCTGTTTTTTCCACACTGTGTTCCAATGCTCTCGTTTATGGACTGGACAATGCTGTTAAAAAAAAACAATTGTGGAGTATTGTAATAGATGAGAGAATAAAATAAATACACGTTTAATATCTACTTCAAACTATGGATTGTGGTTATGAAAACGAGGACAAAAGTCAGTCTAGTTTTAAAGTAAATGTTCATGTTTATATTTTCTTTTTTTTTTTTAATATGCTGTTGGAACTTTTATTTTGATTGAAATGTCAAGACGTCATCTGACGTCGTTTGACCGTTCTCTGCTCCTTCATGTCACATTTCTATTTCCGCCTTATAATGAAAGTTTCCTCTTTAGACATTTAATATATTTCCAGAATCATGTAATATTTTTGTACAGATCTATAGAGATGCGTTCAAAATGTTCGAATTGTTTACTGGAATTGCACTTTAAAAATATTTTGGTTGTGTATAACAAATATTTGTTGTTCTGTCCCCGACTGGAGCTGTCCCTGGAAATGTCCCCGTTTCACAGCCAGTTCAAAACACCCCGAAAACACACAGCAAAAAAAAAAAAAAACAATTGCCCGACAAACATGCTGGTGTAGCGGTTATTTTCACCAACAGAGGGGGCTGCAAACTACACTGATTACTTGGTTGGTCACGCGCCTCTACTTAATCAGGGTAGTCACATAAGTATTCATGCTAATTAAACTGTTTGTATGTACTATTTAACAGGCTTTGAACAGGGTGAATAAATAATGCATAAATAATAAAAAAATAATCAGCTAAACAATTACATTTGCAACAATTACATCTGCGGAAAGCACGTACTTTGTGCTCAAATCGAGGCTATACAAAATAATGGATGGGTCACTCCTACAGTTTGTTGGATTTTATGTCCCCATTAAACATTGCTGCATATTTTATATAGGCCTAAAATGTTAATCAACTTTAAAGCCAGATGGTTTTCTAGATGTAGCCTACCCCATTAACACAAATTCATGTTGTGTGTGTGTAAATATATATATATATATATATATATATATATATATATATTTACACACACACAACAGGGCTGCGTTCAGCCCCGATAAAACGTTGCAAAACGTTTTTTAAACAGAAACGGTGGTGCGTTGAACACCCTGTTCTGATGACGCAAGAGTTGTAACTATGGCAGCTGAGAAGGCCATTCTTTGTATTCTTTTTGAAGAATTTTCAGAGCCTGATGAAGTCAGTATAAATACGTGTTTAATACAGCAAAATACACTCAATGTTACAGTCACTGCCCTTGCTGTCCAGAATAAAAGAGAACACATTTGTAAACGACTTTACTTGGACCTATTGTGCGAGCTGTCTCTTTAATACCGTGTGGTTTATATACATGTTGATGCTGATTGGGCTAACATTTTTGACACACCCACCAAAGAAAACGTATCTCAAACCCGGCTGCACACTGTTTCCAGAAAACATGTCGTTCAACCCGGAAACCGTAGCAAAACGTTGTGCACCGGTTTGAGCTTGAACGTGCCCCAGTTCTTTCTGGTTCTCGAATCTGATTGGCTGATAGCCATGCAATATTTTAGTGATAAGAGCACTCATACCTTTTCACCGTTTTGTATCACTCCGCTTGAAGCGACTGTCATGGCAGCCGAGCAAATCTACTGTAATTTTTGCAAATACTACACTTGTACCACAAACTGTTGTTTTAAAGGTTTTTTAGGCGAGAATGTAGTTGTTTAGACCTGAAATATGTGACTCATATTTAATCATATTGCCTATTTTACAATTTGTTTAGACATTTTCGTAGGTGCAAGCTCCAGGCCATCAGCGGCCATTCAGTGCTCATGTACCCGCCGAGAACAGCTTCATCTTGGCCAGTGCTTTGGGGATTTGCCGCTGTGTCTTACAGTGGTTAAACATGAGATATAATTCATTTGGGGTACATAAAACAGGCAATCTATGGTCTTAGTAATCTATTACTTGTTCCAGAGCAAATCAAATTTTGCTATGTTAAATTTGATCATTTAATATTAAGGCTATATTTAACTTATATCCTTTATAGCATAGCATATTAGCTACAACTAGACGGGAAATATCAGACGAAGACTCTTCTCTGCTCTTCAGATACATAAAACATTAGCCTTTATAGACATAGTGTTTCTTGAGCAAAGAAAACGCTGTACTTTTTTTTTTTTTTTTTTTTTCAAACATCAGTTCTTTATTTACCTTTGCATTGCAAACAAGCAGAGATCTCCAAACTGCGTGTAGCACTTCATTCACAATAGAGGTGGGGTGGATTTATTGTGTTAATGTGTAAAACCGTTAAATTAGTCTCTCCATTAAGCTGTCTCTCAAACAGTCAGTCCTACATTGGTGCTAATTGCCTTTTACATGACTTGCTAGAAGTGAAATCATTTCCTTAGAGGGACAGCAACTCTAAGATCAAAGTAAGTATCAGTCATGAACTTTTCTCTCTTTTCCTCATTTTTAGAAGACTTATTTAAAACATACGCTTTAAAACATAAGGATAACAATATTCTTTTATATTTTGGTTGTTAACAAACCTTTCTTTTGGTATCTTCATTTTAAAGGCACATTATGGTTCGATCCCAGAGATATGGGGATCTCAAAGTGGCTACATGATTAAATTGTACACATTTTCAGTGGTCAAATACCAAATGTGGGTAACTTTTCATAAGGCTGATACTTTTTTTCCTTAAAGAGGAATGTCTGAAGAACAAATAATGTTGAAACTAGAAATATATTGTATCCTCACAACAATTGCCTAGAGTTCCAAAAACATTCTTTTTCCAAAGTTTGTGTTCCTGTAACTCAAGAAGTCAAGTCAAGTCAAGTCATCTTCATTTATGTAGCACATTTCACAATACATATTGTTTCAAAGCAGCTTCACAGTGACAATAGGAAAATTATTATCGAGCTAAAGTTGGTTTTTGATTGAATCACTTCCGTTGTAAAAATTGTTAATTATTACTTTAGGGGCCATTTAAATGACACCTTTCCTACTGAAAAAAACCCTGAATCCCTTTAATGCATTCTTGCCGTTCATTTACGTGTTTAGTCTATAGGTTTGCGTGTTTCAGTGTGTATGTGCGCAGAAGCTTTTTTTAAAAAAAAGTGATGTATGCCAAATTACTCGTCTGGTTTGCATAATACAGAAAAATGTGTTGTGTCCACGGATCTATGCGAACTGAAATAATTTTTATAAAGTTTTATCTATGCATAGGGAAAGGAAAGGGAAGGAGGCCTTCGCAGGGGATAATTTAGTTGAAACGTCAGGGTTGCGTTATTGTATGCAGGTCCTTCATCTCATCTGGATATGGCCTGGATCTGGCAGGCTGCGGCAAACCTCGGGATAAACAGAGAGAGACTAATATTAGACACCATTCTTTTTATGATGTAGCGAGTACATCAGGTGTTATGGGAAGTGTTCCCGGTTCCGGCTGACCTAATCTATGCAGCCTAACAATTTACATGATTTGAATTATAGAAATAGATAATGTGTTATGTGTATGCAAGTTTAAACAGATGTGTTTTTAGTCTAGATTTAAACTGACAGAGTGTGTCAGGTGCTAAATAGGAAAAGGATCTGCCGCCTGCAGTTGATTTGGATATTCTAGGTATTATCAACTGTCCAGAATTCTGAGATTGCAATAGACGTGAAGGACTATAATGCATTAAGAGCTCGCTCAGGTACTGGGGAGCTAAACCATTTAGTGCTTTGTAAGTGAGTAGCAAGATTTTAAAATCTATACAATGTTTAATAGGGAGCCAATGCATTGATGACAAAACCGGGCTAATATGGTCATACTTCCTGGTTCTAGTAAGAACTCTAGCTGCCGTGTTTTGGACCAGCTGTTGTTTGTTTAACAGGCGAGCAGAACAAACACCCAGTAGAGCGTTACAGTAATCAAGCCTTGAGGTCATGAACGCATGAACTAACTGTTCCGCATTTGTCATTGAGAGCATATATCGTAGTTTAGATATATTTTTAAGATGAAAGAACGCGGTTTTACAGATGCTAGAAACATGGCTATCAAATGAAAGATTGGTATCAAAGAGCACACCCAGGTTCCTAACTGACGACGAAGACTTAACAGAGCAGCCATCAAGTGTTAGACAGTATTCTAGGTTATTACGTGAAGAAGCTTTTGGTACAAAAATTAGAATCTCTGTTTTTTCTGAATTTAGTAGTAAGAAATTACTGGTCATCCAATTTTTTATATCAGCTATGCATTCCGTTAATTTTGTGAATTGGTAAATTTCGTCAGGGCTCGAAGAAATATAGAGCTGAGTATCATCAGCGTAACAATGAAAATTAACACCATGTTTCCTAATGATATCTCCCAAGGGTAGCATGTACAGAGTGAAAAGCAATGGTCCTAGTACTGAGCCTTGCGGTACTCCATATTGAACTTGTGATCGATATGACATCTCTTCGTTTACTACTACAAAATGATAACGTTCAGATAAGTAAGATTTGAACCATGCCAATGCAATTCCACTAATGCCAACATAATTTTCAAGTCTATTCAAAAGAATATTGTGGTCGATAGTGTCAAAAGCAGCACTGAGATCTAGTAACACTAATAGAGAGATACAACCATGTTCTGATGATAAGAGCAAATCATTAATAACTCTAATGAGAGCAGTCTCAGTGCTATGGTACGGTCTAAATCCTGACTGGAAATCCTCACAGATACCATTTCTTTCCAAGAAGGAACATAGTTGTGATGAAGGTAGATTCGAGATCGGCCTGTAATTGACTAATTCTCTAGGATCGAGTTGTGGTTTTTTAATAAGAGGTTTAATAATAGCCATCTTAAAAGTTTTCGGTAAGTATCCTAGTGATAAAGATGAATTAATGATATTAAGAAGAGGATCTATGACCTCTGGAAGCATCTCTTTCAATAGCTTAGTCGGTATGGTCTAACATTCATGTTGTTGATTTTGATGATTTTAGTTTAGACAATTTTAGACAAGTTTAGACAATTCTTCCTGTCCTAAAGCAACGAATGAATGGAATTTTTCCTCAGGGACACTACAGTGCACTGCCTGACACGATACTGTAGTAGACGGTTGCATGGTTATAATTTTCTCTCTATTATTGTCAATCTTGCAAGTAAAGAAGTTCATAAAGTCATTACTGCTGTGCTGTTTGGAAACATCAGAAGTTGAAGCTCTAACACCAGAAGCTCTATTTCTCGTTAATTTAGCCACTGTATCAAATAAATACTAGGTATTGTGTTTATTTTCTTCTAAATGATTTGAGAAATAAGCAGATCTAGCAGTTTTTAAGGCCTTTCTGTACTCAATCATTGTCTCTCTCCACGAAATGCGAAAAACTTCTAGTTTTGTTCTCTTCCAGCTGCGCTCCATTTTTCTGGCAGCTCTCTTAAGGGCCTGAGTGTGCTCGTTGTACCACGGCGTTGGATTAGTTTCCTTAATCTTTTTAAGCACAGAAGAGAAGTATTAACGATATCACAATATTCTTTTAGATTCTGGTTCTTAACAAACTTTTCTTTTGGTATCTTCATTTTAAAGGCCCTATTTTGTTCATTCCCAGAGTGTGGGGATCTCAATGCGGCTCCATGTGCAAATTGTTGAATTTTACTCATTTTCAATTGTTGAAAACCAAATGTGGGTGACTTTTCAAACAACTGAAACTTATTGTATTTAAAAAGGAATGTCTGAAGGACACTAAAAATGTATCTTTTTTTTATTTAACTTCATAGATTTACATAGATTAACAAGTGACATTTGCTAATATTTTGTTCACTGAACTAGAAAATATCCCCGTTTCAAAGTGTTTCCAATTGAAATTTGGTCACCTTAGTTTTTTTCTCTTTTAAAAGGTTATTAATATTTACAACATGAAGAAGACTTCTTCTCCAACAGGTCAATGAACGAGTGTCAGCGGTGTAAATCCCCTTTTCTGACAAAAGAGGGAAACCTTTCCACACTACAATGATCTGCAAACCTGAACCAACATTGACTCAAATTTCTATGGGTGTTATAATAACTGTCTTCTAACAAGTACACTTGTCAAGGCCTAACATTCCTCACTGTTATTATGACAGGATCATTTTCACCCCAACCAGTAATTTCACATTTAGTTCTTTCATTTGTTTTATGCCAATTTTATTGATCAAAAATCTCACAAAGATTCTTTCAAGCAAAGACAAACATTACCTGGTCCTCAATATCATTGTTTATCGAGTACCTGAGTGAGATTAGAAAGAGCTCTTGGGTTTAAGACAGTTGGCTGAGGCTCTTGTAATTGAATCACAGCCCAAGAGCTCTTTGTCAAGGTGCCAATGTTTAGCAAAGGGTGGGCTCGGGTGGGTTAGAGGAGACATACTCATGCAACTCGACTCCTCTCAACCTTCAAGCAAAGGTCTGTTCACACACTGTTTTCCAATGCTGCCATTTATAGATTGGACCAAGCAGTTTGTTTGTGACTGAAACTGATGCCTGTTCTGCGGTGGGGTAAAATATAAAATGATTATTTCTCATGGAATACATCTTAATTAGCTTTATTATTTATATGGACTTGTTTAGATTACTACTATAAATCAAAGTACTTATAATAATAGACTCACTGTTGGTTTGCTCTTTAGAAAAGATCATTCAAGTGATTCAGTAATGTATTTGATTCATTAATGTAAGTGATGTCCACACTTTTTCCTTTTTAATAAAAAAAAGTGTAAAACGATTGTAAATTAATTAGTAAATAACTAGAAATTAATTCTAAACTCATCAGTTCTGTAGCACTGCATTGCCACCATCACACAGTTCAACAGAATTCTATTACAAAAGTAGTCAAATAGTCATTTATTTGCATGGAAAATTGGTAAGGCGATCAGAATGGAAATTTGTTTAGCAAGATAAAATATGTTGACCAAAAAAAAAAAAAAAAAAATAAAGATTGGGGTTAACTGTGGTGGAGACGCCAGGAGTGCAGGCGCGAGAAAAGCTATGGAAACTTTCCCAGCTTGGGTTATATTAAATATCCAAAGGGAAATTGTAAATTGAAGATCCAGACAGGAAGATGGAAAAGTCTTTTCGCTTAAAGTGAATACTTGTGCTTGTAAAGGTCTGTAGGTTTTTTTTTTTTTTTTTTTTTCTTTTGTCAAACAGCATTTTATATTTCCTTGAGGGACTGCCATGCCACTCATATTTTCCGTTATTGCATTGACTGGGATATTATGTTACATGAATGTACATGAAAAAGATCTGCAACTGTAAAAATCAAGGTGGTCCAAAACATTCCAGAAGACTTGCTCCATGAGAATAGAAGAGATGAATGTATGTGCAGATGCAAACAGTTGAGCAGTCTGACACTTTCAATAATTTAATATTGCACTCTCTCTCCGTGACTTTATTGTATCTCTGTTATAATGACATATAGTGACATATTTACATTAAAAATCTTATTTATTGCCCTTTTGCACTTCAACAAATAAAAAAATATTAAAATAGTATTATAAATATGTGAATAAATATGAATAAATAAATAAATTCAAAACTAAAAAAAAATTTAAAAAAATAATTGTTCTGCCGATAATATCATTTAAAGTGAAAAAGGTTGTATTATTAATTAATTAATTTTAATTTAATTTATTTTATATTAAGTGCAAAAGAGGAAAATAAATAAATATAAAAAAATGGTTCTGTTGATATAATTTAAAATGTTGTATTATTAAATTTAATTGTTATTTATTTATTTAGGTTACACTTTATTTTAAGGTGACGTAGTAACATTGTACTTAAATAAGTACTGAGTAATATTAATTAACTACATGTATTTACTATAGAGTTACGGTTAGGGTTAGTTACTTGTAATTATGCATAATGTACTGTTATTACTATAGTAAGTACATGTAGTAGCCTAATGTGTAACTACGTCACCTTAAAATAAAGTGTTACCTTTACTTATTCAAGTGCAAACGAGGTAAATAAATAAATAAGTAATAAAACAAAGTAATTTTTCTGCTGAAAATATCTCTTAAAATGTGAAACGGAAGTATTTACACTGATGGTCTCTAGCCTTTGGACCACACTGTACAAATATACCAATCAAAATTTAGTGTCATTCACTGAATCATTTATTATATATACTACCGTACTTCACGCTTCATGCTCACAGTCTGTGGAAAGCAGAGCCAGCCACCAATCATTCAAGCTGTTATTTATAGCACTTCTCAACGGAGTCATATAGTTGATGTGTAAATTGAGACTCTTCCTTTGGACATGGCCCCAAAGCATGCTCAACTCTGACCCTGAGCCAAGGCCACTGTAAAGTTGAACTTGGCATAGTCACACACACAGAACACACACACACACACATACATACACACACACACACACACACACATCCGCAGACAAGTGAAGAAGATGCAACTGGGAACCCTTTGCTGCCATTCTGGAATAACTTTCTATGTCCAAATCTCAACATTAATCAAAATAAATAAGACTAATGGGTGAAAGGAAAACGGGGGCATCCAGTAGTCAGCTGATAGGTGAAGCTGTCTAGTGGTTATGTGATTATTGGAGAAGAGTGAACAGCCAAGGTGAGGTTCCCACAGCCTTATCCAATGACCACAGCCCTGCCAGCAGAATCCTGAGGTGCAAAAGGGCTGACTTACAGAATCTGAGCCAGTCGCAACTAATCTTCAAGGCATTTAGGCTATTGGCCTCTTCGACACATTGGTGCTTTACTATCAGAAGTCCTTTCCCTTGCTCTGGGAAAGCTGGGATAGATAGATAGATAGATAGATAGATAGATAGATAGATAGATAGATAGATAGATAGATAGATAGATAGATAGATAGATAAATGTGTGAAGTCCCTCAATACGGTTTAAAATGTACCTTATGATGTTATTTGAGAGAATGTGCACAGTGAACAAAGTTGGAATCTAGACAAAAGGCAGCGACTTTGAAGAAGCTCAACAATAAGATAAAAATAAGTTTTGATTTGATTTGTGATTTGTGTTCCCTTTCAAAGGAACTCCATGCTGCGTCTGATGCAATGTGGGGAATGCCTCAGCATGACTGCGTCTGAAGCATGTGTGCAACTATTCCAATCCTGATTGGCACAGCATTACCCTGTGATACGTGACGGCATACCGCAGAAGCTGTAAAAGATAGCAGCATTAGCTTCTATGTCTTCAGCATGTCTTCAGTGTTTCTGTCAGTCCTTTTTGGTGTTTGTTTGTCCAGTAGGCCATTATATTCAGTATTATATCATGGCGAGCAAGCAGTTTAGATCGAGTGGGGACACACAGGGGAAACACTTTTTGTTAGCTGCATGGGAGCGGAGCACACGGTCAGCTCTCGAGGGGGTGAGTCTTCCACTGAGAACGCTCCGCTCCCACCTGACCCTCATTGATGAGATCAGCCAGGTTCGCTTGGATGAACGAGTCCTGCCTAGCAAAGCTCAACCTCCATGTCGGGGCCTGCCCTTCTTTCCAGACCTCCACACCTCTTGGAACAAGCTGTTCTCCGCTCGTATATCCAGCCCCACTTTACACAAGTAGCACTTCACACAAGCTCAGGCACACCCGCTCCTCCTTGGAGCCCTCAGGAAATCGATCTGCTAACCCTGCCACCATCAGTGTTTTAGGGCGCAGCGGTCTTCACCAAACACATATCTCAGATTCTGCCTAGTATCGTTCCAGCACTGGGATGTTCGCCCCCTCTAAGGAGGGTTCTACCAGATTTGAAAATCTCTCGAGAGACTGATTCCCTTTGGTAGACTATTTAGCAGCGTCGAAACTTCTGCCAAATGTGTCTCAATGGGTCCTGCATATAATAGAAAATGGGTACAGAATCCAGTTCGGTTCTTGACCACCAAGGTACAACGGGGTGTCATCTACGGTAGACAGATCAGAGGACTGGTTTGTCACGATAGATCTAAAGGATACGCATATCCATATTTCATCCTTCCTCAACTCAGGAAGTTCCTAAGGTTCGCTTTTGGCGGCAAAGCCTACCAGTATCCTACCCCGCATCTTCACGAAGTGCATGGATGCAGCTCTGGCTCTAGGGCATCTGTGTACTCAATTACATTGATGACTGGCTAATCCTAGCTCATTAGCATCAAGATGTTGTCCTCGCTCACATAAAGCACTTGGGCCTAAGACTGAACTCCAAGAGGAGTTTGCTTTCTCCAGTTCAGAGGACAACTTTTCTAGGAGTAGTTTGGGACTCGGTTACCATGCAAGCACGAGTGTCTCCTGCTCGTATCAAGTCGATTGTCTCAGCAGTGAGCAGAATAATGGTAGTCCAGGCCATAACTGTGAAACCATTTCAAATGCTGTTGGGTCTCATGGCAGCTGCATCCAACGTGATTCAAAAAGAGACGTGCCTTTTGGCCTTCTGTACATGAGACCATTGCAGTGGTGGTTCAAGACCCAAGGGGCAACCCATTCTGCGTAACGAAGGTTATGTGCAGGTGCCTTCATTCCTTTATGATGTGGAAGAAACCTTGTTTTCTGTCCCAGGGACCTGTGTTGGGGGTGTCGGGTTATCACAAGACACTTATGACAAACGCTTCTCTCACAGGCTGGAGCTCAGTCCTCGAGGGCTGCTTGACTCAAGGTCTGTGGAGAGGGCATCATTTCTCTTGGCACATAAACTGCCAGGAGATGATAGCTGTATTTCTAGCTCTGAAGTACTTCCTAATGATATTTCACAAAGTTAGCATGTACAGGGTGAAAAGGAGTGGTCCTAGTACTGAGCCTTGCGGTACTCCATGCTGAACTTGTGATTGGTATGACATCTCTTCATTTACTGCTACAAACTGATAACAGTCAAGTATGATTTAAACCATGCCAATGCAATTCCACTAATGCCAACATAATTTTCGAGTCTATTCAAAAGAATGTTGTGGTCGATAGTATCAAATGCAGCACTAAGATCCAGTAACACTAATAGAGACATACAACCACGGGAAACCAGAGGAAATAATTTGTAACTCTAATGAGAGTAGTCTTAGTACTATGATATGGTCTAAATCCTGACTGGAAATCCTCACAGATACCATTTCTTTCAAAAAAGGGAACATAGTTGTGAGGATACTGCGTTTTCTAGTACTTTTGTCAGAAAATGTAGATTCGAGATCAGCCTGTAATTGACTAATTCTCTAGGATCAAGTTGCGTTTTTTTTAATAAGAGGTTTAATTATAGCCAGCTTAAACGTTTTTGGTGCGTATCCTAATGACAAAGATGAATTAATGATATTAAGAAGAGGATCTATGACCTCTGGAAGCATTTCTTTCAGTAGCTTAGTCGGTATAGGGTCTAACATATATGTTGTTGAATTTGATGATTTAATGAATTTAGACAATTCTTCCTCTCCTATACCAATGAATGAATGGAATTTTTCCTCAGGGACACTACAATGCACTGTAAAGATATTTTCTATCTAATATTATCAATCTTGCAAGTAAAGAAGTTCATAAAGTCATTACTGCTGTGCTGTTTGGAAATGTCCGAAGTTTTATTTTTCGTTTAATAAGCCACTGTATCAAATAAATACCTAGGGTTGTGTTTGTTTTCTTCTAAGAGAGTCGAAAAATGAGCAGATCTAGCAGTTTTTAAGGCCTTTCTGTTTACAAAAATGCTTTCTTTCCACAAAATGCAAAAACCACTAGTTTTGTTTTCTTCCAGTTGCGCTCCATTTTTCTGGCTGCTCTCTTAAGGGCCCATTAAGGGTCCAATTTCGATTAAAAACTAGCGATGTCTGATTAATGTGATATTAGACAATATCAGATATATGATGATGAGTAAGTTATATTTAGCAATATAAACAACATGGAATGATAGTAAATAGAGATATAGAGATTCAAAACAAAGCTATAAGGAGGTACAAATGCAAACCACTCAAGCGAGGCACAGTGTGTATTTCATTTCCAATAGCATCGAAGTCAGACGCAGCATAGAGTTCCCTCGAAAGGGAATGTCTCAGGTTACGACTGTAACCGTTGCTTTTTTCTGGGCATCCTTTATAGCTTCCACTATAAAGTCTTATCTATTATCTATTATCTACTGTGCCCATACTTTATTTTGGTAGTGTACATGCATATGTATTAATCATATTTGTGGTGTATGCTATTCAGATATTTATTTTAACTGGTTTTAAATGGTTGTATTCAAAAAAAGTTGTGGTGATTTTGATGTTGCATATTAAATTATGTACTAGGCTTTTTTATCAGAATTATTCACATTTATTGGCCAAGTTACATTTGCAAAGAAAATTTGAAAATTTGGTGGTGTGCTCCAAATAAACATGCTGCTGTATATACTCACAACAAACATTTCACAAAATATCAAATATTTGCACAAGAAATATGTCAGGGTACTGGTGTGTTCTAGTCACCACAGACGTGGAAATACTGATACAAAGCCTTTATTCTAAACACAGGAGAATGAAACTATCATGAACACACGTTACATTAAGACAATACAGGACAACTAACAGAACTAACACAAACTGAGGGCTTATATACACAGCAGACAAAGGGAGAAACTAACTAGACACACCTGAACTGAGGAACCTAATAACTTAGTAATCATAGAAACAAACAGGGTGAGAACAGAAGAGAATTGAATTAATTAACAGACTAGAAGATTAACAGGAAACGCAACACAATGAAACTTGAATGAAAACAGAACATACATGTGACATTATATAACACTCTTTGTCACAGACTACATTCTCCATGATCCTCCCTGGAACCTGATAACATACACCTGTCCTTCGTCAGCACTCCAATGACCACACTATAAATCAGGGTAAATTTCTCAAAAAAAAAAAAAAAAAAAAGTCATATTACAAAAATAAAACTACGCAAATATTACAAAATGAAAAGTGGAAAGTGTATAAATCACTTGTTTTTCTAAAGTAACACTGTCCAACAACGGGAATCTGCGTCTCTCTTGCCTCCCCTGAGCCCACTGAGTTTTAACAGACCCCCTAAAGCATGTGGTGGGTTTGTTGGGGGTAATTGAGAGTAAATGGGGGAAAGACACGTGAGAGGAGGCAATGCCTCCATATGACTGACTGGATATGTTTGGATATGATTGGTTTGTGCGATAAATCCTGTGTGATAAAAGCACTAACTTGATGAGATTTACTGTATACATGGTTTTAATAAACAGAACTATAATAACATTGTTAATGTAAAAATACAAAATAGAAATAGAATCTTTTTTCTCTTTTTTTTATGTAATGTTTATTTTACCAGGAAAATGTGACAACATGAAGTGTAACTGGGACATGAATTTACATTTGATTTATTAAAAAAATAAAAAACTGAGGACTTTGCCTCCTTATTTCAGAACACCACAGCACGCCACTGCTATAAATCCTCAGCACACACACACAGTCTTTGTCTAGCCTTGTCTAGAGCAGCGGACCCACTTACCTGGATATATACCTGTGAGAACGATCCCCTATGCTGTATCTTCGATGTCCATGTAAAGACATTGCCGTGTCAACCTCCAAGTCATCTCCTTGTCTCTGTGTCATCTCCTGGTGATCCCCTCTGTGCTCCTCGTCTCGTCTGCTCCCTGTGTTTGTGCTCCACTCTCCGCCTACAACAGATAAGATTCAACTTATCAATCTGTTTGATCACTCCACAATGTGCCATCTAAGTCACTACTCACCAGGCTTGTGTTTATCCTGCTGTTGTTTCCAAAAAACTCACCATTGTGTTCTTCAGTTCTGCCTCTTTCGTCCCTGTGTCTGTGTATACCCTGACAAAAGGCCAGACCCGAAACAAAATGAACCCTGCAGAATTTTCCAGTCACTCCCCTGAAGACATCATCCTCTCCTTTGTACAGGATGGCCATCAACTGGAAGACTATGTGGAGGAGTACGTAGAGCAACGGCACCTTAAAGTTCTGTTTTTGGAGTGGACTGGACGACCACCTATTCCGACTGTTGCTAGGGGGAGCTACCACCTGCGTGCTGGCGCAATACATGGACTATGCACTGTGGTTGTGTGGCTCACCATTCACAGTCAGCGAGATGGAAGAAGAGGACATCACCATGCAGCTGCAACCTCCTCAGCCCACGACCACCATCCAGTCATGATCGATCCTCGTTCCAGTGACCCAATCCACCTCGGAACTCCTCCCTAGTCCTTCCCCACTCGTCCTTACACCATCCACGGACCCAGAGCCAGTGCCTATGCTTGCCAAGGACCCAGACCCCACTGCAGACCCAGATCTAAAGCTGTCCCGGTGTGTGAGTTGGCCATCCTGGAGCCTGAACCTGCTATCCAAATACCATTTTACACTAAGCATGAGCCCACAGCACACAAAGAGCCGGAGCCTGCTACTGTTGGTCCCATTCAATCTCCTGACTCCTTTGTCAAGTCAAGTCACCTTTATTTGTATAATGCTTTTTACAATGCAGATTGTTTCTTTGTCCACTCTGCTAGTTCCGCCCAGCCCCAAGTCTCCTTTGTTGCTGCTGTTTCCACACAAGTCTCCTTTTTCACCCAGCCTCCCACTGGGTGAAACACTGCTCTGACTTCGTCTTCAAGCTCCTTGGCCTCACCTTGGCTGGTCCTGTCAAGCCCTCTTCCTCTGGCCTGGCTCCCTGGCTAAGCCTTGGGCTTTTCGTATACCAGCACTATCTAGGTGCGTGGATTCCATGGCTCCACCTCGGGCCTCTGAGTGCATGACTCCACTTTGGCCTTTTGATCCTTCAGCTCCACATTGGCTTGACGCTCCACCGTGGTCCGTCATCCCTCAGGCTCTGCCAGGCTCCCTCATCCCTCCGGCTCTGCCTTGGTCAGGTATCACCCTGGTTGACACCTTGGTCAGACATTACTTTCGGGCCTCCGGCTACACCTCTTCCCTCCACCCCTCCAGCTCCACCGTTGTCCTCACTCCCACCGGCTACGAACCGGTCTCATGAGCCACCGTCTCCATTTCGGCCCCGCAAGCCTGCAGTTCCGCCTTGCCCCTCCACTCCAGCGGTGTCACCCTGGGTCTTCTTCTACTCAGCTCCACCTGGGTCTCCACCTCTTTCAGCTCCACCTCAGTCAGTCGTGCTCCTGGCTCCTCCATCCATCGGTTCTGCCATGGACATTCATCCTAATGGGTCTGCTTTAGGTCACTCCATGGCTCCTTTCTCCTTCGTCTCCTCCCTCCACTCCCCCATGGACTGTTCTGCCAGTCCCCCCTGTTGCGGCATCAGGAGCCACCGTACAGGAGGGGGGAGTACTGTCACAGAAGCTGTACACTATCTTCAATATCCATGCCAAGTCATCTCCGTGTCAAACTCCAGCAGTTTATTCAACAAACACAGATGTACATAAGCTTTACAAAACACATGTAAAGACAACAACAGGTGCAGGTAATCAATAACCATGGAAATTAACAAGGGAAACTACAGAAAAAGAGGCAAACAGGAACACTGGAACAATAGGAACAGAAAACACACTTCAAAATAGGAGTCACAGAACACAAAAAACACAAGGGAAATCTTGACACCTTTGTGTGCTCCAATCTTCGCCTGCAACAGATAAGATTCAAGATATCATTCTGTTTGGTCACACCGTGATACGCTATCCAAGTCAATAGTCACATGCCTTGTGTTTATCCTGCTATTGGTTCAATAAACTCACCATTGTGTATGTGTATACTCATGTCCCTGTGTCTGTATATACCCTGACACTCTTTTTGACTTAATTTATTATACTATTTAAAATTACATTAAAAATGCACGTCATACAGACATTTATTTTAATACACATCTTATTTAATGAAAGCCAGTTTCTGAATTAAAATTAATAGATTGTAAAAATGTTGACACAATAACTATGCCTGTATGTTTAGCATTATCTTTTGTTTAATATTTCTTAAAAAAGAAAAGAAAATTTGTTTATATTTGCCCACTAAATTCAGTGTGGTGAAATCAACATGCATGTGGCAAGACATACTGTAAACAGAGAAGACTCCATTTGAAATATGATTTTTATTTATTTAATTTTTATAGAATATTGTTTTTAATTTGTTTTGTTTTTTTCTGTATACACTCAAGAAGTACGGAAAATATTTCAATAATTATTACTTAATGGTTACACCTCTTGACATTTTAATATCATTAAATCAAATGGTATCAGTGTTTTGAATTAAACCAACATGACAGTACATTTTTATATACCATTGCCTCATACATAGGATGCACAAAATACAACAAACACACACAATATAATATACATACAATTTATAGAAACACAAATGTACAATACACATACGATGCAATGCACAAGTGTGGTGTGTAATGATGCAGATGGAGTGCAACTGTAGTGATGCGAATAAAATAAAACCTAATACTGATTAAACATTAATGTATATTTTCCGCTTTCCACTGGTGAAAATTAGAGCAAAAGTTTGCGAGTAATACTTGTTACACCTGCTTAAACAGGACGCTAAAACATTGTGCGCAAGGCTGATGCGTGTTTCTTGCGCATATGCGAGTCAATCACTCTGCACGCGCGTCTCCAAATGCCAAGCGCGTGCACTCAGATAGTGAGAATGGGTGATTCACCACACACTGCGCTCTGTCCGGCCCCTGACCGGGGGCCCCGGTAATCGCAAAGCTCGCCTAATCACTTTCTCTTTTACCTTTCTGAAGAAGCTGTATGGAGTTACGTCACACCAGCGCGCAAAAGTGCAGGCCAAGCAAATAAGCCGCTGAGGAGCTATTTGTAGGCATTGCTGCCAAACCCGGGTAAGGCTGCTCACTCTTCTGCGATCAATGCTTTAAACTTGCTATTGCACTAGAAGCAGCATGCATTACATTTCTGATTTATTGTGGAATGATTCTGTTTGGAGAACTTAACCTGGATCCGTTGATGACCGGCGGCCGGTGCGCGCAACAACGCAATTAGATCTCATTCACAGACTATCGAACGCGTTACCGTGAAGGACCGGGACATGATGACGATTCTGCATGTATTAGCAGAAAGATTGTTACTTTTTATCATAACTTTCGATTAAATTTTTTTTTTCTTTCTGAAATCACCATGCCACACACTCGCAACAGGAACCCAAGTCCAATCCCAGAGGTGACATGGGACACGGGGTTAAAAGAGATGAACGAGACCTGGAAGGGGGCTATCGCTTGCTTGGGAGTTGCTATCTTTTTTGTCATGACAATTGGGATCATTTATTGGCAAGTTGTGGATCAGCCCAACAAGAACTGGATCCTGAAGGGGAGCTTTAGTGGGCTTATTTGGGAGAGACGGACGCAAACTCTGGTCATACAGACACTGACTGAGGACAAGACTTTTGCGGAGATAGACGTGGAGAACGTGGGGAACACTGATATTGAGGTTCCGTTCGTGAGGAACATGTGCTGGCTTAACAAAACCGAATTCTGCTACACTTGGGATTCGGTGGCAGAGGTGAAGATATCTTTGGAATCAGAGGAGGACTCAGATACTGAGTGTTACAGTGTAACCTGGACTCCAATTCACTGCCATGTGGATCTTAAGGTAAAATACCATTAGAACTTAACTCTTTTGAAAATATAGGCTGTGTTACAATTAGAACCAAAAGAGTTTTATGGCTTCATGTCATTGAAAACTCTCTCTGTTTTGAGTTCCACAAAAATAACTTTGCATTCTCTTTTAAAACCATCGTATTTGTTTCTGTTGGAGCAAATAAATGATTTGAAGAACCTTGTAACATTAGTAACTTTTATTCAAAATATATAAGAACTATACCCAACGCACGGAAACTAAACATTAACTTAAAGTCTGTTAAGCAAAACACTACATTTTTGTGAAAATATTTCTAATATACTAATCTGATAATGACAATCCTTGCTAAATAATGTTCGCTATAGTTGCCATGGTTACCTTCGGCGAAGGTGATTTTTGTTCGCTGTTGTTTATTTATCGCGCGATGAAAATACACGGCCTGACTAACATGTAATCACATTTTTTATGGATAGGGCCTACTAAGATGGTCCAAATTTAATCGTAATTGAAACATGTGCCTATATAATCCATCCATTCTCAAAATTGCTTTTTCCTTCGCAGGTTTTCGAGTACGATAATTATATAAAATATGTAGCCTACTTTTAAGACTCTGTTTTGACTTCCTTTTGGGGCGGGGGGGAGGGGGGGGGGGGGTGCCTAAGTATTAAGTGGGTCAGATCCCCTAATATACAAATAATTATTAAGTTGTTTCTTGTTTCACAGTGTCAAATAAGAATATACATTTTAACATTTGCTTGCGGCATTTGTCTTTATTGAACGTTTTTAAATGTATTGTTTAATTAGTGGCTTTTATGTGATTTTAAAGAGTACAGTTGGTTCTCTTATTATTTGTTTTTTTATGGGGTTATATTGTTATTAATAAAAAAACATTGTTTTTCCTTCTTACCTGCCAAATACAATTTTTAAAGCAAGGTTTAAAGTTCACCAGACTGAAATGGCCACAAAAATAATGTATCATGTATATACATTTCACAGATATCCGGTAAGACAAAGTCTTTCTTTGTTCATCAAGGTTGTAATGCAGTTCGGAAGCTTTCTAGTTTAATCCCTTCATTTCCCACATTTCCTACCTCGGTAATGCTCTGTCATGTGTTATTTCAGATTTAAGCCTAAGAACACATTGTTCAGTCCAATCCTTTGACTTGTAGATGTTCTGCACCTGTGTTCATGTGTTATGAGAGCCAAAATCTTTTTAGCTGGATATGCATGTCCAGATTTTGCTCACTCACTGATGAAGACCTTATACAATCTATATAAAGAAACTCAATCAATAAATGTATTAGTTCTTTCACATGCAATAAACTATCAAGCTATGGTATATAGATGGACCATAATGATACATTTAAGGATAGTCATTCTGTCTCTCAGGACTGTTTTTCCATGGTGAATATTTCGTGGTACGGAGGAGCCAGTGTCCATGCGCTCAACTGGCCCATAAACGATGCCAACATTTCCATGCAGCCCTTCACAGTCAGCGACCTTAGGGACAACCCTTCTGGCTTCGGATCAGTTTTAGAGCGCTACTTCCTGGGATCCTCAGGTAAGCAAAGACGAGCTCCATGTCACTAACCTCCTCAGCCAAATTTGGTCACCCTGCCCTTTCACACATTGTTGACCAGTCCAAACATGTATTTACTTGTGACTATGTACACAATCCAAAACTGCCTCGGGCCTGAGATCACGGGGACCTACTGTACATAGAGAGTGTAACACAATACGGATGGTTACTTCTGCTTGGTGAAAGATTGCAAAACAAAGGACATCAGACTTGAGTCTGAACCCATTGGTATTTGTCAGCAGATGCTTGATGTTTATATAGAGCGTTAATTAAGCAAACAATCTCAGAGGCAGATTTAAATAACCATTGTGTTTATGTCTGGCTGTTATTTTGATTTGAGGCAGGGTGGGGGATGTTTACAGACAAATGCAGTGAATTCAAATTTTTAACATTTTACAGTTGTAGACTTATTTCACAATAAATACTGCGTCATGACAACGTGCATTAAATTTTCCTTTTTTTCTCCAGAAAAAAAGATTTATAATATTAATAATAATTATTAATATTTATAATTAGGGCTGTCAATAGATTAACATTTTTAATCGGGATTAATCAAACCCTTTTTGTGTTGATTCTAAAGTTATTCAGTTAAGCGCAGTGGGTGATTTTCTTTCAGTCAAACACAATGACAAAGTTATATTTTAAAATATATGCTGACTATTACAAGCTTTATAATGGTAGTGAATGGCGCTTGAGATTTTGAAGCCCAAAAAAGTGTATCAGTTTATCATAAAATTAATCCACACAGCTCCAGGGGTTTAATAAAGGCCCTCTGAAACAAAGCAATGGGATTTTTGTAAGAAAAATATCCATATTTAAAACAATATTAGGCTGCTGTCACTTTAAGAGAATGCACGGATCTAATATACTGACATGCATCAGATTTCTTTCCCAATTGTTTATGTTCGCTTAAGACGTAACTTACTGTGTTTATGAGAATACTTGCCATATCTCTGTGTGTATTTGACTGTTTAGGCATGCATCCGATGCCCAAAGTAGGTAGCCTATACTTTGCTTGTCCATGTTTTGCACCATCTCATACAGAGGGGAACAGCACAAGTACTCTTTCACAGGTTTAGGCATAACTCTTTTTAATATCAAGCAAGTCCCGCAGTGGACTGCATTTTACGACACTCACGTTACAGGATTTGACTGATTTGGACATTAAAGAGGGCCATAAATGCACCGCTTTAAGCGTGAGGAACGGAATGTGACAATCCGCGTTATTTGCGCTAAATTATTTTAACATGTTAAAGATTTTGAATTAATTGCATATGTTAATGTGTTAACGTTGACAGTGCTGTTTTTAATATTATTAAACTAAATTTTCATATTCATTCAATATATTTAATAATTCTTGAGATCCTTATTTGGCAAATTCATTGAGCATGTTTTTAAATCTGCAGTTCCAAAGCAGAATTGCCCTATTACGGAGTGTCTATTTACACTAAGTGCAAATAGTGTCCCTTGTTGGCAAACGCTATCTACACTGGCTCCACCCACCAATGTCTTGTTGGGCCACTCAACTTTAAAAAAAAATGTGTGGAATTAAACTTCTTCAGTGGCGAAGCAATAGCGAGGAAGGCTCACAGACCTGACTTTAAATGCGATCGACGCGGGTTCGAATCCGCCTTTTGCCAGGCTCGCATTTATTTTCAATAAAAATTTAAATAATGTTCTAAAAGTGGAAATAAACTGCGAATGAGTGCTTAATAATATTAAAAGTGTTTATTGGGCAGAGTTAGGGGAAGGTGTAGGAAGGGTTTTTATTCTACCAATAAGGCAGCATCCATTTAATAATTTTAATAAATATAATCATTTACATTCTAATTACTATTTACACTTCTTGCAAAAAATTGCTACTCTCACTGGTGTAAATAGAATCTATCGCAATTTTCACCTAGTGTAAATAGCATATCGCTAAGAAAATGCTGCTATTGTCACTTAGTGTAAATAGAATATATTGCAAAGAAATTTTCACTTAGTGTAAATAACATGTAATTGCTATTTACACTTAGTGTAAATAGCTTCTAATGCTATTTGCACTTAGTGTAAATAGCATCTTTCTCTAAGAAAATATGCTATTTTCACTTAGTGTAAATAGCATCTAATTGCTATTTACACTTAGTGTAAATAGCATCTTTCGCTATTTGCACTTAGTGTAAATTGCATCTATTGCTATTTGCACTTAGCGCAAATAGCCACTGCCTTATTATTATTTTTTTTATGTATAGTGCGAAATGGCTCTTATGAACAATTGTTTGAACAATAGTTGCTGGTTTGAATCAGTTTAATGAATAATTCATTGAATGAAATCATTGTATCTGTCAGAGAGTGAATCTGTCTCGAAATTAAGCATGTTTTGTGTTTTACGATTTGTAAAACATAAATCACTATCATTACTTACGAGTTTCTGATATGTACAATTAACATTCGGACAGACGATTCAACCACACAGCAGAAACCAGAACCGCTGTTGACCTCCAGTATAGCACTGCATCAATGCCTCGAGCTGGAAAAAGCTATAAAATTCAAGCTTCCCAGATGCATGTCTCATTATTGACATGTGAAGGAAGTTTGAAACCACCAGGACTCTTCCTAGAATTGACCATCTGGCTAAATGTGGTATTCTAAGAATCTGTAAGGTCAAGAAAGTGACGAGTAGCCCCATGGCTTCTTGTGAAGACCCTCAGATTACCTGTGTAAAGATGGGTGGTCCTGTCACTACCCATCACTACAACACTTCATCAATCACTTTAAGATGAAGGAGTTCCCAAGCTGTGTTCTGTAAAGTGGTATGGTAATTCTAGTTGACACGGAACATCAGTGTCGCATTAATCAACCAATGAATCAACTTTGAACAATTAATTAAATGATTCTTGATTCTTATATTATGCATCTGTAGCTCAAGACCAGATCGGTGAAACGAATGTCAAATGAGATCCCCAAATGAGTGGTCTGTAATTTTTCTTTTTCTTTTTTTTTTTAATTATTCTTTTTAAAAATGCCCAAAATAAATCCAACTCATGTCATTCCTGATCAAATTGCCTCTTTTGTCCTGTCACCTCTTATACTGTACTAATAAAATGGCGGCAACAAATGTAATACTTTTTTTTGTTGTTTTATGATAAATGTCATACCAGATGTAGCATAGCATTTGGAATATATTGCACTGTACAAAGTTTTGTAGTATGGGATATGATAGTTATTGTAGGTCTAGAAAGTGCAAAAAACAGCATTTCAGCGGATCCCAATAGTACTTTGTAGCAGTCCCACCTTTGCAAAGTACTGCTGATAAAACCAACAAAACCAAGAAAACACAAACATTAGTTATTTTTTTGGAATAAGTAACACAACATGTAACACATATTTTTAGTAATAACCATTGTTGGGGAAAGATACATTTAAAAGTAATGCATTAACGCCTGTTCACACCAAGAATGATAACTATAAAGATAACGATAAAGATATAGTTGTAAAAAGCACTGTCCACACCACAGCTATAACGATAATGATAAAAAACTATATTGTTGGGATCACTTTCAGAACGATTTTTTTCCTGCTGTTGAACGATAAAACACTGACAGCCAATCAAAATCTGATCTAATTTTAAGGTCTCATGCATTTAAAATGGCAGAAGACATTACGGAGAAGTTAATCGCCGAGGTCCAGAAAAAGCCACCACTGTTTGACAAGTCAAACCCCCTTTTCAAGGATACTTTAAAGAAAATGGATATAACAATCGGCCATACCCTCGGAATAAATGGTGAGAAGTAATGAGATCATGCCAGGCTAGCAAACAGTGTAACATAAAATTACCTCAGGTATCTAGCGCAACATTGTGTAGCTTCCTTTGAAATTGCAGTGTAAAAGACTAGGCATTGTTTTTATTCCACTTCGTGAGCTAAATTCACTGTTAGATTAGATCGATTGCACTAGCTATTCACTCAAAACATAGCATGCTGAGGACATCTGCTGGTTAAAGCCAAGTAAATGCAATAAGAACAGCAAAAACATGTTGCACACACTTTGAAACTGTAGCATGTGAGCTTAGAATAAACAGACCGTTATCATTCGTT
The DNA here is from genome assembly GCF_019924925.1 of Ctenopharyngodon idella. Taxonomy (NCBI): domain Eukaryota; kingdom Metazoa; phylum Chordata; class Actinopteri; order Cypriniformes; family Xenocyprididae; genus Ctenopharyngodon; species Ctenopharyngodon idella. The sequence continues at coordinate 22,321,454 of NC_067243.1, forward strand.
AGTTTGGACGCAAATATAGTTATAGTTATATTTATAGTTATCGTTCTTGGTGTGAACGGGCCTTTACAATATTGCGTTACTCCCTAAAAAAGTAACTAGACGCATTACATAGTTTTTATGGAAAGTAATGCGCTACATTACTTTTGCGTTACTTTTTCTTACATGAGCTGAGCTTGCTTGTTTGTTTTTCAGTAACAAAAAATGTTCTATTTTTGGCAAATATAAAAGCCCTTTCACACCAAAAGTGAAATGAATAAGCCTCAGGCTGAAGGAAATGCAAAATCACGCCTGTACACTACAGGGCGCAGTTCAAACTATGGGAAAACAAAAGTAACTTGTGTTACTTATTTGAAAAAGTAACAGATATTTTGTTGTAAATTTAAAAGTAATGGGTTACTTTACTAGTTACTTGAAAAAAGTAATCCGGTTACATAACTTGCATTACTTGTAATGCATTACCCCCAACACTGGTAATAACATTGCCCAACACTAGTGGTAAACAGCTGCCACTGTGCTTACATTCATGGTGCAAACATACTATTTTTTTGTGTTTTGGACCGGGTTTGATATATGTTCAGTAAATGGTTAATAAGGTCGCCAAAGGGGTGTTGCAATGACCCCTCATGCTTCGGACCACCACGCGTGTAATGAGAGGCTTGTGTGGGTGGGCAGCTGGTCTCTAAACATGGTTACCACTCAAAGCCGAGATACTCTCACACAGCACCTCGTCACCCGCACACAATCCAGCAATTAATAACCCGATTTACTCAACACAGTCACGCTGCTTTTTTCGTGCAGGCTCATTGTTTGCACCCACATCGGTGTCTTCCAAGTTTGTGTGTGAGCTTTCAGCAGCTGAAAGGTGAAAGGGGTAATCTGCGTCCCAGACGGCTGAACAGAATTAGATTAAAGCGAAAGGGCATGCCATCAGCTAAGGACATAATATTCATCATGTGACACAAACAAAGGCCTTTTATGATTTCCTAGATCATTGTTTGCACAGGCCCAGCAAGAGTTATGTAACGCCGTGAGCAGTATAACTGAAACAGTCGAATGATTTTAATCCCTTTTCCACCTCGATAGAGGACGGCCTTGATTTTGGAGATACCGCTCAAGCCCCTCTCCAATCGGCTCACTTTTAAGACAGAAATGTTGAGCTTCCTGCCAATGCAGCTGTCTTGCGTTGCCAAGTTACCGCAGACATATCATGGTATATAATGCCCAGTGGCATAACAATGACAGTCATGTTGGCTCAGATTCGTAAGGCGACCCAGCAGCTGCCTGTGGCCGCAGCTCTCGGCTTCTATTGGTCGGCGATGTGTTGATAATGGATATAATTGTTTTTCCTGAGTTGCCGCTCTGCAGCCAAAAGGCATGTTGTTGTGCAGGCCTGTAAAACGAGCCCCCGGTGACCCAAGGCAAACCCAAAGGTAAACTTTTTAGCACTGTGTATTTACATTTAGGCCTTGAAATCGGATAGTGGTTTTAAACAGGTTGGTGATGTGGGGATTCGGTCATGCAATGTCTGTCAAATAGCTTTGTCCACTTTGTTGATGAGAGACATTATTGAAGTGTACGGGCAAGTTATGTCCGGTCCAAAATGATGACAGAATTGTCTCTTAAAGAGACAGGGACATATTTAGATTTTGCTAGTTTCCAAGTAATGATTGTCCCTCTTTGTCCATGTGTGTTAGCTTGGCCAGCTACATGATAATGATCCACATATATTTGAAAGTTCACTTTCAAATGAAAATTACCCCAAGCTTTACTCACCCTGAAGCTATCCTAGGTGTATAAGACTTTCTTGTTTCTGACAAAGACAATCTGAGAAATATTAATAAATATCCTGACGCATCCGAGCTTTATAATGGCAGTAATGCACTACCAAATGAGTATGAGCTGAAGAAAGTGTCTCCATCCACATCCATCCATCATAAACATATTCCACACAGCTCCGGAGGGTTAATAAAGGCCTTCTGAAGCGAAGCGATGCGTTTGTGTAAAAAAAAATATCCATATTTAACAAGTTATGAAGTAAAATATGTAGCTTCCGCCAGACCGCCTTCCGTATTCAAATTACGGAAAAAACGCGACGCCAGTAAAGCTTGGGGTAATTTTCATTTGAAAGTGAACTAATCCTTTAAGTTAGAAGTACCCAAACCAAGTCTTTAGATATTCCTTGTGTCTAAGTCCATTAGATTTTTAATCTAATTTTATTTTCTGGCAGGTGAATGCCATAAACACAGATGCACAAATTAATCGTATTTGGTGTTTGTACAAATTACTAACCTTAAGTATAAGCAATAGTAATACTGATACGTGACCTGGAAAACCCTACTAATAAACAGTTATGTGACATGTGAGACTGAAGTAGAGCTGCACGATTAATAGGTAAAAGATTGCGAACACGATTCAAACAGCCATGCGATCTTATTCCTAAATGACAATGATTCGGCTATGTCTATTAAACCTTTGACAAGTAAAATCACAGCGACCATTCAGATCTGCGTTGGCGCTGCCGCTGAGCCAGAGAGAGCAGTTGTCATGTACAGGCATGAAACAGTCTTTTCAACCACACAGAATCATTATTTCTGTATTACAGTCATTCAAGTTATCACAGAAGTACTGGGATAAAAGTTTATAGTTTGGATATAAACACTAATGTCTACGGTAGCGATCAAAATAGAGTAAATCAGCTTTTGAAAGTAACTTGACACTTCAAATAAAGATTGAATCAATTACATCATTACACCAGTAGGTGGTGACAAGTGACTTTTAAAATAGGTATTCGTCATTGAATCATTCAATCAGAGATTCGTTTAAAAACGCTAAATCAATATGAGTGAGTCACTGAATCATTCATTCAAACCGATTTTTAATCAAATCAATTCAAATTAATTATTTTTTTAAGTGAAACTGAAGCAATGAACATTTTGTCAGAATCTCTAGTAAATAATGTTATTTTGTTTAGTTGTTTCAAAATCTTGGGAGAATCTTGATTGTTCACCCATGAGCATGCTGAAGCTGGAGTTAGACCATCGTGAGACAAGGTTAGTTTTATCCTTATTTTAAACAAGAAATTGTGATTCTCAATTTATCCAGAATCGTGCAGCTCTAGACTAAAGTCATGTAGATTGGCAATCAAAGTGAATTTTTTGTATCCGTCCAGAGTTCAGACGCTTTGAGTTTTACTCTTCAAAAGCTTGGAGGCCCCTTTCTTAAGGTGTGTATAACATGGAATCTGCAAAGAGGGGAATAAATAACTGTCATTTGCTGACGTTTAAGAGACTTTTGGCTTGAGTTATGAGCAAGGTGGGTTCTACAGAAGTTGAAAAAGAGGGGGAGCAGTTTCTTATTTTTAGAATAATTCCCCACGGTAACTACTACCAGCTTTCCTGAAATATTTTCCACTCTGTCTTTAAAGCAAAGATGAATAACAGCATCCCATCTCACTTTTTTCACCTAATATGGCCTGGATGGGAGCAGAAAGTGGAACAATTTTTTAAAAATAAATGAGTGATTCTTGGAAATGCTTAGTGCTATTTCATATAAATTGTGTCAATTAATAATAAAAGTGTATCATATAACTTGATAGAAGGATAATTACAGAAAGGATAAAAAAACAAACATGTAGTTTTAAGCAGTTTCAGCCTTTACTTTGTCTTCCAATTGGCTACTGTCAAAGTTGTGAATTCTCTCACGTTTATACATTCAAATACATACATTTTTTTAAAATAGTTAGCATTCTACAGAAGAAAGAAAGCCATACAGGTTTGGAACAACATGTTGGTGAGTAAATAATGACAGAATTTTCATTTTTGACATAAAGTGGCCCTTTAAGAAAACATATGCAAAATCTTATGACGAACAGTTTGGCTTCTTTCCTTCACTTGGCAAAGTCTATGGCAGGTGCGATACTTAGCAGACCTTACACCCTTACACGCTATTATTTATAAACACTAGCCACGACAGCAACCTTCATATCTCTCCAAGTCTAATCTGCAGTGATAAATAGAGGGAACTGGTAAAGTTTGCCAAAAAATCTATCTTATTTAAGAGAGGTTTCTCTCTGAGTCTCTCAATATAAAAGGGAAAAGGAAACTAACGAGACAATAACTTTTGATGGAGAACAAAATTCCTTTCAGAGTCGGTAACTGAGTTTTACACAGTTCAAAAAGAAACACAACAAAACGTTATGTTTGTGATTACTGGCAATATTAAACCGCAATGAACGCAAAGCAAAAATGAATCTTAACTTTACAAAAGCAGCACATTACCTAATGGTACTACTTTACACTCAAATGTTAATGTACAAATAATCATCAGAGAATAGTGCACATTGAGCTAGGCAACCCATTTAGATATCATTTGTCTAATTAATTGTAGGAACAAGCATAACACACACTTAGTTTTGTTTAAGCTTTATTTATTAGTTTTATTTAAAGGATTAGTTCACTTTCAAATGAAAATTACTCCAAGCTTGACTCACCCTCAAGCCATCCTAGGTGTATATGACTTTCTTCTTTCTGATGAACACAATCGGAGTTATATTAATAAACATCCTGACGCATCCGAGCTTTATAATGGCAGTGAACGGGACCAATGAGTTTGAAGCTCAATAAAGTGCATCCATCCAACATAAACATACTCCACACAGCTCCAGGGGGTTAATAAAGGCCTTCTGAAGCGAAGTGATGCGCTTCTGTAAGAAAAATATCCATATTTAACAAGTTAGGAAGTAAAATATCTAGCTTCCGCCAGACCGCCTTCCGTAATGAACTTACGGAAAAAATGAAACTGGTATTGCGTCAGTTAAGCTTTTTCCGTAAGTTGAATAGGGAATGCGTAGTATGTAGCATAAGCTTTTTGAACTGCGAGAGTTTTACACTTTCTTTCTAAGTTGAATACAGAAGGCGGTCTGGCGGAAGCTAGATATTTTACTTCATAACTTGTTAAATATGGATATTTTTTTTTACACAAACACATCGCTTTGCTTCAGAAAGCCTTTATTACCCCCCCGGAGCTGTGTGGAGTACACGTTTATGATGGATGGATGTGGATGGAAACACTTTCTTCAGCTCATACTCGTTGATCCTCGCTCACTGCCATTATAAAGCTTGGACGCGTCAGGATATTTATTAATATATCTCCGATTGTGCTCATCAGAAAGAAGAAAGTCATATACACCTAGGATGGCTTGAGAGTAAGCAAACCTTCGGGTAATTTTCATGTGAAAGTGAACTAATCCTTTAAGCTTTTGAGGTACAAATCCAATGTTTTTATGTGAGAACTATTAGAAATGTTATATAAACTTTTTACTACACTGTAAAAAAATATATATTTTTCAAAGTTGTGAATAAAGCAAAGATTATGTATTACAAGAAAATATCGATGGTCCACATTAGACATTCTCTCATTAGTTTATTAGTAGACTGTCTGCTTAATATCTGCTAACACATTTTTTGTTGCTCCCCAACAGACATTCTACTGACTATAGGTAACTTTGCAACTACATGTCAACTTATTTTACTAACCCGAACCCTAACACCTAACCCTAACCTAACAGTCTACTAACAGTCTACTCTAATGAGAGTTAGTTGACATGTAGTTGCAAAGTTACTTATAGTTAGTAGAATGTCTAAAGTGGACCATCGAAATAAAGTGTAACCAAAAATACTATTTCAGTCTTTCTGCTAAAAAATTTCATGTTTACTTCGATGTGTTATTTGTCATTGATTTGTAATTATTTGTATTGTAATTATTATATAAAATTATTTTTATATATATTGGGCATAACATTATGGCCACTGACAGGTGAAGTGAATAACATTGATTATCTCTTCATCACGGCACTTGTTAGTAGGGTGGGATATATTAGGCAGTAAGTGAACATTTTGTCCTCAAAGTTGATGTGTTAGAAGCAGGAAAAAATGGGCAAGCGTAAGGATTTGAGCGAGTTTGACAAGGGCCAAATTGTGATGGCTAGTCAGAGCATCTCCAAAACTGCAGCTCTTGTGGGGTGTTCCCGGTCTGCAGTGGTCAGTATCTATCAAAACTGGTCCAAGGAAGGAACAGTGGTGAACCGGCGACAGGGTCATGGGCGGCCAAGGCTCATTGATGCATGTGGGGAGCGAAGGCTGGCCCGTGTGGTCCGATCCAACAGACGAGCTACTGTAGCTCAAATTGTTTAAGAAGTTAATGCTGGTTCTGATAGAAAGGTGTCAGAATACACAGCGCATCACAGTTTGTTGCGTATGGGGCTGCATAGATACAGACCATTCAGGGTGCCCATGCTGACCCCCGTCCACCGCCGAAAGTACCAACAGTGGGCATGTGAGCATCAGAACTGGACCACAGAGCAATGGAAGAAGGTGGCCTGGTCTGATGAATCACGTTTTCTTTTACATCACGTGGATGGACAGGGTGTGTGCGTCGCTTACCTGGGGAACACATTTCACCAGGATGCACTATAAGAAGAAGGCAAGTGTGATGCTTTGGACAATGTTCTGCTAGGAAACCTTGGGTCCTGCCATCCATGTGGATGTTACTTTGACACGTACCACCTACCTAAGCATTGTTACAGAACATGTACACCCTTTCATGGAAACGTTATTCCCTGGTGGCTGTGGCCTCTTTCAGCAGGATAATGCGCCCTGCCACAAAGCAAAAATGGTTCAGGAATGTTTTGAGGAGCGCAACAACCGGTTTGAGGTGTTGACTTGGCCTCTAAATTCTCCAGATCTCAATCCAATCAAGCATCTGTGGGATGTGCTGAACAAACAAGTCCGATCCATGGAGGATCCATCTTAAAGGATCTGCTGCTAACATCTTGGTGCCAGATACCACAGCACACCTTCAGGGGTCTAGTGGAGTCCATGCCTCGATGGGTCAGGGCTGTTTTGGCAGCAAAAGGGGGACCAACACAATATTAGGAAGGTGGTGATAATGTTATGCCTGATCGGTGTAGATTCAATAAACCATTCCATTTAAAAAAAAAAACAACTTTCTACCTTAATATAGGCTTAATATTGTTGGTGCTATTCTCTATAGAGACCCACAAAATGGTGTCATTTATCGAGTTTATAGAATCAATAACTAATTAATTACAGGTCAAAATTATTATCAATCTATTTCTTTTGAATCACATCACATCGGAATACTCATTGCAGGACAATATTTCTTGAGATGTATTGTTTTATTTGTTTGTGGGTTGAATCAGCTTCTAGAGTTTGGTTAGATGAGGGGCCAGTTGGATGGAAGGTGCTGTGTGTGTCTACACTGGGGTACATTGACATGGTGGTGAAATCCGAGAAGCAGGAAGAATTCCAGGGAGGGCAGCTACATCTGCGGACATAATTATCTGCTTCACATAATCTCAACTTTTCAGGTGCAGAAAGACACCAGAAGCAGCCCTCATATACCACCCACCTTCTCAAAAAGCTTTGAAATTATAAAGATTCAATTATAAATTCCAATGTTTCCTGTTCCAAACGTCACAGGCCTGAAATTTCCATTATACATCAGGCTGTAAAGGCTGCTTTACTGGGGTAGGTTGAAAGATGGTATTTGGTTTCGTTCATGCTGTGTCTGCCATTCACACAGAGTCACGAATGGAGTTACAGGAGTAAACGTGTGATCTGAAATCACCTGACGTCTCAGCAGTGTCTCATGCATGTGTTGAATATTGAAGTCCAAATGTCTGTTCAGCATTTTAGTTCCAATGAAATGACTTAATGAGTGAACTTTTCTTTTTGCGTTGACGTATTTCCTATTGAAACAGGAAGTTGTGGTGGGACATACACTACCATTCAGAAGTTTTATTTTTTATAATAAATTAACACTTTTATTCAGCAAAGACGCATTAAATTGATCAAAAGTGACAGTAAAAACATTAATAATGCTGCCTAGGTGAGCACAAGAGACTTCAGCATTTGATTGGACAAAAATTTGTAGACACCCCTAAGTGCGCGATGATGTTATCAACATTTTTAAATGTGTGTATCTGTTAAAAGTAATTTTGTCAACTTTTAGGAGTACACTAGCATAAAGATGGCCTCATAGCTAACAGACATGGACTAAAAGCAACAAAACTCCCAGTTTTGATTTATTGGGATTTAAAATTCGCAAAGCTGACCGTCAGTAATCCAATGTTGTTGTGTTTTTTCTTTTAAAGGTGTGTCAGTTCTAGTGGCCCCAAACATCCCACTACATGTAGGAATGGAAAGCAGACAGAATTTCTGTTTGCAGACGCCCCCGAGTATGGAACGCATGCCACTGCAGTACACTGTGTGTGTTGGACACAACATTAAAGCCGTCCATCAGGAGTCAATGCAACAGCTCTCCACAGTCAGACGAGAGCTGCCAAACATGGATGTCTTACGGTACCACAAATTTACAAACTTTCTATCAACATTTTTTCATTATTTTTTTTTTTAACTTCGAATTTCTAGGGATACACAATAGCGTTTTTGTTTTTAGAGATGCACTGATACTAAGTTTCTCTGCCAATACTGATAGCCGATTATTCAGAATGATGATATTGATAGTTTAATAAGGAAAAAAAAAAATCTCTTAATGAGGAAAAAGGAAAAATAATGCTGCAAACTATACAGGGAACCCTCTCATTTGGTACACTATAGAGGCTACAGAGGTATTATATACAACTGCTATTTATTTACAGATATAATAATTACACTCAAATAAAAACTGAAATGTTTGTATACAACTCAGTTGCATACAACGTTTTCATAAGCACTTGTCTTCATGGCAAATTTATTCAAACATACATACATAATTAACAGTAATGGATCTTTCAACATACCTTCTGATGTTCATGCATGTTTTTTGAGATGTAACTTGTATTAATGTGGAAGAAAAGACTCTTGAGATGCCGCTTGAACTGAGGCGCTACAGTGATCTCGTCACATTTAAGAGTTTCAAAATACCATTTATTGTTTGAATTTCATGATAAAATTGACATAATTTGAAAAATGAGACATTGTTTCTTATCAGAAATAACAAAGTACAAAGCTCTTTGTGATTATTAGATGGAAGGCGCACTACAAATAATGTTTAGTTTAGAGAAAACCGTGGACCTGGCAACCCTGGCTTGAACTACGGGTGATTCAAAGGGTCAAATAGAATCTGCTTTTATGAAGCTATTTTTTAACTGTTAATGTCTCTGTAACTTGTCCTAAATTCAGCATAAGACAAATTTTCTTCACACACAGTATGAGTTGCAGTCTGACACGTTTTTCCGCCGCCTTTTCGATTGACAGGATATAATCGTCCCTGATCATCGACCGATGGCCAGTAGTGAAAATAATAGCTTTTATTGGCCAATACCGATTATTGGCCGATACATCGGTGCATCTCTAGATTTTTTTAGTATTAGCAGTATCTTTCCAATATTAGAAGCAGATACTTTTTCTAAGCAAAGTGTCAAAAATGCTAAAAAGTGATCCATCGACTTTACTGTACATACACTTAAATACATGAAAATAGGAATGTTGCCTTGCCTTGAGTGACAAGTTTACAGTTTATGTCAGGTTTAGGCTTATAACCAGGGTTAGGTGCTTCTACATCAGTGTTATTCACCTGTTATTTTAGGGATAACTTATGGGTAGGTTTAGGTTTATATGTTGATAGAACATGTCTCACTTGGCAAAATCACGGTGACCGTGGTGTACTATGATGTTTAACCTCTAGCCTAACAAATACAATATTTTGCTTAAGGCTGCCTTTCTGGAAGCTTCTAGCAAATGTGGACTCTGGGGCCAAGCTAGAGAGAGAGCTGAGAACCTTCTCAAACCGGCTGAAGCGGCATCACCTGGGGGAGGGAGTCATCAGCCTCGATGAACATTCCACAGCTCTCCTCGCCAACATGGTGAGTGATGCTTTCATTCCCAAACCAAAATGACCCTCTGCCTCCATCCCTGCAATACATGATTGCAGTTGGACTGTTCTGTATATAAACTAGCGATGTACTCTGTACTGTCGCTAAGATTTTTTTTTTGATTGCCAGGCTGTATTTATACAGTAAAACTGTATTGTTGTGAAACATTATTACTATTAAAAATTATAACGTTTTCTATTTGAATATATTATAAAATTCCTGTGATTTTAGTTCACCCAAAAATGAAAATTATCCCATAATTTACTCACCCTCAAGCCATCCTAGGTGTATATGACTTTCTTTTTTCAGTCAAACACAATCGGAGTTATATTGAAAAAATATTCTGGCTCTTCCAAGCTTTGTAATGGGAGTGAATAGTAACCAATATTTTGAAGCCCAAAAAAGCACATCTATCCATCATAAAAGTAATCCATACTGCTCCAGGGGGTTAATAAAGGCCTTCTGAAGTGAAACGATGTGTTTTTGTAAGAAAAATATTTATAACTTTATAAACTAGAATCACTGGCTTCCGTATGCGAGTCGTTTCCGGCAGGAGAGTGAACTTTGACCTGACGCATGACGTACTACTCCTACATCCTACGTCATACGCCGAAACTCGACTCTCTCGTGAACGCGCGGACGGACGTTACCGAAAGCTAGTGATTATACTCTATAAAGTTATAAATATGGATATTTTTCTTACAAAAACGCATCGCTTCACTTCAGAAGGCATTTATTAACCCCCTGGAGCAGTATGGATTACTTTTATGATGGATGGATGCGCTTTTTTGGGCTTCAAAATCTCAGTTACTATTCACTCCCATTATAGCTTGAAAGAGCCAGAATATTTTTTAATATAACTCATATTGTGTTTAACACCTGTATTTAGCGTTGTCCACTTGTGATAAAGAGCGACAATGTGTTTGTGGAAAGCGTGATCAATTTTATTTTTCAGGATTTTTTGATGAACAGAAAGTTCAAAAGAACATAATTTATTTGAAATAGAAATCCTTTGTAACATTATAAATGTCTTTACTGTCAGTTTTGATCAATTGCATCCTTGTTGAATAAAAAACCTTACTTTTGAACTATAGTGCATATATTTGAAAAGATCAATATTATTGGCCTGAAAATAATAATAATGATTATATATGGCTTGTTTTGTTGTCTTATAAATAATAATAATTTAAAAAAAAACAACAATAAACAATGAAACCCAATAAATAGGTTGTAAGAAAGTTAGTCATTTAGCCTCAGATTGGCCCTAGTGAGTGTGTGGATCTGCAGCATATTCCCCGCCTCTGACCTTCAGTGTGGGCAGTTTAATCTTCAGCCGTCAGCGGCTCAGGCTCTGCACCTGTTGTAGCTATGGGCCTTCAGGCCTTCATTTTCCGCCTGAACACCCCACTGGCTCGCACAGTCCACAGAACCAACAGCACTGCTTTTTCTACCGTTTCAAACTAGTGCACATGTTGAAAATGATCATTTATATGTTCATTTTTTGTTTTATGTGTATATTTTTATATGGTTGAGCAGAAATAAATAATCAGTAACAGGTGTCGTTACTAAAACTAATGCATAAAAAGGATTTTCGTTACTTCAAATAAAATAAACATTAACTGAAATAGAATAAAATATAAAAAACTTTCTACTAAAGTTCTACTAAGTTCTTCTAAAACTAAATTAAATAAAACTAATAAATAAAAATTAATAAATACTATATAGACAATTAGACATTTAAAAAAGTCAAAAACTAATGAAAATGACAAAAACACACAACAAAATGACTAAAACCTTAACTAAACTTAAAGTGAAAAATACAATATAATTCAAAATATTATCAAAAACTATAATAGTAAATCAATGATATTAAAACAACACTAGCTATGTTTCCATCACCCTGTTTTTAAGTGCATTTTGAAGTATCACATCAGAAACAAGTGATGGAAACGCCAAATTTTGGAAAAAAGCGAATAACTGGAGATGGAAACGCATTTGCCAAATAAATTCTAACGTAGCAAAAATTAAACCCACGTGACTAATCGGCTGTTTCCACTCATGGGGTTTTATTTACTGTTGGTTACCAATATCACCATCATCCGCCCGAACAACTTGATGGAAACATACCTAATTTGCATTTGTTTGTTTTTTTTGTTTTTGTTTTTTTTGTTGTTGTTTTCTTTTTTTTTTTGCGAACTTAGAAAAGATTTGCTTCACATTTGGATGGAAACACAGCTACTGACACTGATGATTACTAATCTGGGGTGAATTTCCCACAAGCATCACCAGCCAACTATGATCGCAAGTTCTGTCGTTACCAGCATAGTTCAATGATTGGTGTTTCCTGAAACCATAGTTTCAACGACTATCGCAAACAGCATCACAAAGCTTGTTGCTAGTCAAGGATGGATCAGTACCAACTGTCCGTGATCCAGATTATACATACTTTATTACAGTTCATCGGAGTTGTTTTACAGATATAAAGTTTACCAGTTATTTAAGCACCCCCCGAAAAGGCATAAGGTCTGTATTCATTTGTTTACTGCTAGTTGTAACAAGTGTTTTTGTGTAATTTGCTGTGTATGTTGATGATAAAGCAAGGGAGAATTTATGGATAAGACTTTAATGCGCACTTCTTGTACTGTGTTTTATTCAGCTCTTACGGTGATTTTCTAGAGTAAAAACTGATGCTTAACCTTTTTTGTGATGTACAATAAACTTCGTCAAACTCATCAGTAAAGTTTTGGCCATCATTCGGACGGGGTCCTCTACAACAGGCTTGTACTAATAGTGGATAAAAGCAAGATGACAACATAAGTTATAACCATAATTAAACTAAACTATAACTGTTTTGTCTCCATGCAGCATATATTCTCTGGCTGTGTAGTCATCATTGTCTGACTCCAGTTCGAACTGAACACCGCTACTGACAGTTTCTGACACTTTCAGTGCGTGAGATTGTCCTGTTTTGTTGTTGTCGGAATGCCGGAGTATGAGCTCTTGAAGCTCTGCCCTCTTCTTGAAAGGCAACAGCTCATTTGCATTTCATTAATCAGAATTTTTTCTTAGTTAATAGTAGTTTCTAGAATGTTAATATTGTGTTACTCATTTGTTTCTGTGTAGTTATTGATTAATGACGGAACAGTATTCTGAAGTGTTACCTTTTGGCCATATTGGATTTTTTCAGTCACGCGCCTAAAATATCTTCATTTCGTCAATATACTGCATTATGTTCAAATTGTGGAAAGTTATCAACATGAATTTAGTTTCTTCAGCAGCTCAGTTTCTTCAAAAATGTGATGCCTTCTTTATCACTGTGTTACGAATCTGTACATGATCATCAGTGTACATCAGAAGCACTCTGAACTTGGATCAGAGTGGAATAGATGCAATTAAAGTGTTTACAATGCATGTTTATTGTGATTAAAATCGGTATGTACCACATGTTTTATTACTATTATGAGCTTAATCACATCAATTTGATCAGATTATTGTGTTTACATGAGGTGAAGTGTAATCGCAACATTTCCTAAATCTCATTATAATCGCATTATGAGAGTGCATGTAAATGTATTCATTGTTCAATTTCACAGTTTGCCTTTGCGTTCGACACAAATAATGGCAGTGTCAGCTAATGTGCTCAACCATTATATAAAGTATATGCAAATCTGATTTAGATCCTTCTTTGGCATTAAGCACTGTGCATTTGTAACATTTTTGTACTAAAACAGATCTAGGGTCTTTGTTTAAGCAGATTTTGAATTGTTATCAGGCATAAACTGAATTTTAAAACATAATTCGCCTAACTATTTAGACATATAGTTTAACCAAAAAGAAAGAAAGTAAAAGCTGTCATCATATACTAACCCACATGGCATACCAAACCTGAATGACTTGCGTTACTCTGCAAAACAAACTAGTGACCACTAGTGGTGCATAAAATACACACTTTGCCATTACTTTTCTTGCGGTTGATCGTGAGGTTTCTGAAGGTACTCATTATAATCACAAACACAGGCTATGGGTCTGGCAGAACACGTTTCATTTTTATACCGATGCGTATACCATGCAGAGTTACCAAGGGACGCGAGAACACTGTGTTCAAGTAGAAACCTCTCACGTTAAAAGCCACCAGCTGGGCTGTTAAGTTCAGCCTGACAGAACAAAAGAGTCAGAGTTGGTCAGTGTTGTGGACATGAAAGGCTTCATTTTTCTAAGCGGATCTGCAGCCGCGGAGGAGAGGTCAGGGAAGTGCAGGGTCTGATCCCCTGAGAGAAAGACACACATCTCTGGTTCACTGAAATGCCAGCAGGGAACTGGTTTCCAATTATGTGATACTTGCTTTGTTATGGAGACTGATATAGTGTACCAGTGTGGGCCATCTGTGTTGTGTTAGCTGTAGACTTTTGTACAATAATACGGCTTTTTGCTACTTTTACGTATTTGGCAGATGCTTTTGTCCAGAGAGTTAAAGGGGAAATATATCATGAAAATCTGACTTTTTCCGTGTTAAAGCGCTATAATCGGGTCCCTGGTGCATCTACCAACCTAGAAAGCGCGAAAAAGGACAACCCAGTAACTTTGTTTTGGCAAGCCTTTCTCTGTAAGCATGTAAAAAAATGAGCCGCTCAGATTTCGCTCCCCTTGTGTTGTATGAAGGGGATCTTATTATAATATTACCGCCCCTTAATCTGCACGTTTTCACCTACGGCGCTGTCATTTTGTTTTCACAAGCGAAAACGGTGTACCAGTTCTAACGCCACGGCAAAAGTTTGAGCAAAGCATGCTAACTGTTCTGTCGTTGGCAGCACAGACGAGCACAGAACACTATTTAGAGTCTCGTTAGCTTGGATAGCCTGCAAGTTGACCCTGGCAAGCTCGACTGCTAAAAAAGGAGCGATATTTTGGAAAACATTTTAGACTGTTCACAGCATTTGATAGCAATCATAAACGTTAGCCCGGTGTGTATGGCTCTGTTTGGCAAACAGGTACGCTGTGTATAGTGGGCGTCCATACGGGTTTTGCACAAAAGATTAACATGACGGCATATGCTAGTTGATGAGTTGAATCAACTCCACAGCAACTACATAAATTTATCCACTAACTGTTCAGAAACGTCCAGTTTCATTCTATAAGTTGTAACTTCTTCCTGAGTGTCTCAATCAGTGTTTGACTCCAGTTTGAACAATGTAAGGCTGGACACCGTTACTGACAATCGTCATTTTGGCTGCGTGAGATTCTCCAGTTTTGTTGTTGTTGAGCAACCAAAGCGCGAGCTGTTAAAGTTCCGCCCTCTTCTGGAAAGCGGGCCGGGAGCAGCAGCTCATTTGCATTTAAAGGGACACACACAAAAACAGCGTGTTATTTCTCACACCCAAATAGGGGCAAATTTGACAAGCTATAATAAATGATCTGTGGTGTATTTTGAGCTGAAACTTCACAGACACATTCTGGGGACACCAGAGACTTATATTACATGTTGTGAAAAGGGGCATAATAGGTCCCCTTTAAAATGCATTCAAGTCATATATTTTATCAGAACACATTTGTAGGCTGTGTATTACCAGTTGAGCTATAGGAACAGACTATAAAAAAGAGACTCGGGGGAGACTTGAACCTGAATTTCCCACATGAGTACCACAGCTTAATGGGATAGTTCACCCAAAATTAAATTTCTGTCATTAATTACTCACCCTCATGTCATTCCACACCCATAAGACCTTCGGAACACAAATTAAGATATTTTGATAAAATCTGAGGTGTTTTTTTTATCCTCTATAGAAAATTATTGGAAAGCTATTTATTTTGCAGCGCTTCTGTGTTTACGTCTGAACGCTGGCTCAGTATTGGCCAGATGTGGTCACTGAGGAGCACGACGCATGCGTGTGATGCTGGCGTTCGGACATAAACACAGAAGCGCTGCAACGCTTAGCAGAATGACAGGGGAAATACGAATTTGTTGAATAAAGTCGTTATTTTTGTTTTGTTTTTGCGTGCAAAAAGTATTCTCGTCGCTTCATAACATTAAAGTTGAACCACTGTAGTCACGTTGACTATTTTAACTATGTCTTTACTGCTTTTCTGGACCTTAAATGTGTTAATTTCGTTGCTTTCAATTGAGGATTAAAAACAACCCTCTCGGATTTCATCAAAATATCTTCATTTGTGTTCCGAAGATGAATAAAGGTCTTACGGGTATGGAACGACATGACACCTTCATGTCGTTCCATACCCGTAAGACCTTTGTTCATCATCATGATATTTAATATTAAGTAATTAATGACAGAAATTTCATTTTTGGGTGAACTAACCCTTTAAGGTCTCTGGAGCATTTGCTGTAACCACTAAGCCATGACTCTAACAACACCTTTTTACATCATGCTAATGGTAAATATCACTATGTAGTTGAGCCAATGACAAATAAGAGTGTTTGTATTGATGTTAGTTTCGGAAAACTTTTATACCTTTTTCAAGAAAAGTTTTAATGAGTTTTAATGAGTTTTAATGTGGTGCAACCATCAAATAAAAAGTTATAACATTTTTCTTAAACCCTGAATACTTTTACTTTCAAGGATGTTTCTAAAATATATTTTTTCAAAGTATTAGGTTTTTTTTTTTTTTTTCCAAATAAAATGAAATTATTAATTTATAAATATCGTTATTTTTTGGAGTGTCGCACCACATGACCTTTACAACCTAAACTATAATTTCCTTGCCATAAAAGGTCAATTTTAAGAGATGTTATGTTATGTTATGTTATGTTATTTTGCACGTTGGTTGCACAACATAACTTGACATAAGTTTTTTCAAATATTAATAATCAATGAAGCAGTTTTGCTAAAATATTTTTCTAACAAATAATAATTATTTATTATTAATAATTATGGTTCATAGGACCATCACCCAGACATTTCTGACGTCATGCCCCCAAAATATATCAAAATGAATTTAAATTCAGAAATTAAAAACATGAACATCCTAAAAAAGGTGCATTTTTAATATAATTAATAATAAATGAATAGATCCAGACCAAGAGAGAGAGATAGAGAGATAGAGAGAGAGGCTTGCTGAGCCTGTACAATAATAAAATAATAATAATAATAATAATAATAATAATAAAAACAGGCAAAATACTATAGATTTATAATATTGGCCTTCATATTGGTTTCCGCCCATAACATAAAAATACTGACATCTGTATCAGCCAGAAAAATGCTTAAGAATTTCCATTTTAGGTCTGTCTTAGGTCTGTTCATTATGTTTTATGAAACGCATTCTGGTTTAAAATTTTTGACTAAGACATTGTTCTTAAGCATGCATGCTTGATCGATTTCAAAACAGTATAAATAACACTGAGTGGTTCTTTTAACAGCTGAATTCCTCTAGAAAGATTAGAGGCAGGTGAAAGAGGAAAAAATGGGAACTTTCTGCCAAGAAAAGAATGTTCTCTATGTCTAAAATACTTAAAAGGCTTATCAGAACATTAACGTCAGTGTAATGCTGAGTGCAGCCCCCCTTTTACAATAACTCATGACTTTTGAGGTTTTACTCATTT
The DNA here is from genome assembly GCF_019924925.1 of Ctenopharyngodon idella. NCBI lineage: Eukaryota > Metazoa > Chordata > Actinopteri > Cypriniformes > Xenocyprididae > Ctenopharyngodon > Ctenopharyngodon idella. Next base: position 22,338,904 of record NC_067243.1, read on the forward strand.
TAATTTCTTATTTTCATATATATACATTTTTTCATACCTCATTTTCGAGATTATGTCTTCCCTTTTATTCCACTTACACGTTTTGACGTTTAAAATACTGTAGCTGTATAGGCTAGGCTCGATTTCTCTGTAAAATTAGTTTTATAATGCATACAATTAAAATGTTTTGATTATGACCTAAACTAACAAAAACCAAGGACTTTATAACAAATATGTCAGTGAAGCATAATTGTATGTGTATCTGATACACGTACCACACTTTCCCATATCCCAACCTGAATAAACGTCTTACCACTAAATTGCAGTGGAAAACCTTCCTTTGTGTGACAGTTATACAAAACTCCAATTGGGAAACAATCCCAATGCAGTTTTTTTTTTCTTTGCTAGTTTCCATTTTAGCTTGAAATAACACAGTCATAAGCGAAACCAACAGCTTGACTTGGAATGAATTTGGTTATAAACACACTTGCCAGTTTTCGCTATTTATTGCACAGATTCCTCATAAGCACAGCGCTCGGTATGCCAATATGATTAATATAAATGACATTATTGTTATATTTTCTCAGACATCGTGGCACTCTTAGCGACTGTCATGGTAAAAACATTAATAGGGGCTGAAGTATTATTTTCAGTGATGGTAAAACAATAATATTTTCCGTACTGTTAAAATAATCAACAAAATAAGAATTCTGAGACGTTAGTGCTGACTGTCAACCTCTGTAATACCTGACTCTGTAATACCTGACTTGTGTACTTACATTATCCCAGATGTTTCCAATAATTTTTAATTCCAAAGAAATAAGCCATTTTAACCAGAACACGGACTGTGTCTGTGCGTTGCCTATCAATGACATCATACCCCCGTTACCCTTGATTTTATTATGTAGAAGCCATGGAAACACCAAAGATGCTTTAATGTATTATATGTTTTAGTAGACAAGGAAACAACTGTTTGGATACATTTATAGACAGAAATCTAATCACTGTTATATAGCTCAACATGTTTAGTCTTATTGTTTGAATCTCGTTTTTTTTTTGTTTTGTTTTTTCGCCTTAGAGAAAAACACTATTTTTGTCAAGTGGCTAACATAGCGTAATCAGATACAGCTTTATTTTTAGTAACAGTAATACAGCAATACTGCTTCATACTACAGTAACGTTAATCTCATCCATGAACATGATTTCTGCCCGAGTTCCATCGGATTCTTTTCCTCTGTGAGGTGAAGATGATATCTCCCATGATTCCGCGCTCAATCTTGGCATCTTCAAGCTACGCCTTTGTTTTGAATAGGCAACCTCTAGTGGCGAAAATTACATATTGTGCCTTTAGTAGAAAAATATTCAAAATATTTTTTAAATTCTAGTATTCCAATTAATGGTAAAAGTTATTAAATAATCTTGCTAATCTGCTATGGTGTAGCAGTTGCTTAGCCTGTATTTGTACTTTACTAGAGCACCCTCAGTAATTTCAGAAGCACCCTCAGTGATTTGATTCTGGAACCGGACCTGTGTTTTTAAAGGGTTAGTTCACCCAAAAATGAAAATAATGTCATTTATTACTCACCCTCATGCCGTTCCACACCCATAAGACCTTCCATCTGTAAGAAGATCCATTAATGTACTAAAAACATATTTAAATCAGTTCATGTGAGTACAGTGGTTCAATATTAATATTATAAAGCGACGAGAATATTTTTAGTGCACCAAAAAAACAAAATAACGTATATAGTGTACTATAGTATATAATATATAGTGTTATATAGTGATGGCCGATTTCAAAACACTGCTTCATGAAGCTTCAGAGCGTTATGAATCTTTTGTGTCGAATCAGCGGTTCGGAGCACCAAAGTCACGTGATTTCAGCAGTTCACGTGATCCGAATCATGATTCGACACAAAAGATTCATAACGCTCCGAAGCTTAATGAAGCAGTGTTTTGAAATCGGCCATCACTATATAAGTCCTTATTTTGTTTTTTTGGCGCACCAAAAATATTCTCGTCGCTTTATAATATTAATATTGAACCACTGTACTCACATGAACTGATTTAAATATGTTTTTAGTACATTAATGGATCTTGAGAGAGGAAATGTCATTGCTGGCTATGCAGGCCTCACTGAGGCATCGGATTTCAACAAAAATATCTTAATTTGTGTTCCGAAGATGAACAAAGGTCTTACGGATGTGGAACAGCATAAGGGTGAGTAATAAATGACATTATTTTCATTTTTGGGTGAACTAACCCTTTAACTGGTGCCATTGGTCAGACAAACAGATAGTCCCACCCCTACTTTTTGCCATCATTGCTAATTATTTATTGCTTTTGTAGGACCACAGCTACCTCAATGGAAAGAAAAGGACGTCTAAGAGACAGACCAGGGACCTCCCTTTTGTAAAGCTTCTAAACATTTCCATCACCCTGTCCCCGTACCTGAGTGTGGACTCGCAGCAGTTTCAGTCCTCCATTCAAGCAGGCATTGAAGACTACTGGCTGAGCCTGCCCTCAGGACCACAGGGCCGACTGGTAAAACCGCCTGTTTGCTTAGCACTGTGTCTGTCTTGTCCTTTATGCATTTAGGTTTATGGGTAAATGACCTGAAGACAGTGTTATTTTAGTGTCTTTGATATGCTATTAAAATTTTTGTTAATATTTTGAATTAGATTTTATGTTTATATATTCAATTCAATTTTAGTTAAAGTTTTAGTAATTTAGTTGTGGTTTTGTCATTTTAAAGACATATATACATATGTCTATTTATTAATTTTCATTTCATTAATCTTTATTAGTTGTAAAGTCAGCATGAAACTGAAGTTGTGATAGTCTTTTCTTCCATATTGTGATGTATATCCGAGTCAAACGACTTCTCGAAACAAGAAAAAAATTGGGACGGGACTTGATTTTGTTCATTGGGAATTGATTGGATGGTTGTGGTTTGCTATTGGTTGACCTCATGTGAGTGACAGGTTGCTCCGCCCTCATGCCAGTGAACACGTCATCAGAGAAGAGAAGAGAACCAAGATTATGAGGGCACATGAATTTAAAAAAAATGATCATGTGCACAGACAAATTATTTAGGCTATAATAAATACTGCAATAATCCTTAAAAAAAAATAAGCATCCATTTATGGATTTCATAGTGACTTCAATTTATTTAGTTTTAGTTATTTTAGTAGTTAATATTTAAGTACTTAGGACTTTAGTACTTTTAGTAGTAGCTGAAAGTAAATAAGTTTCAGGGTTTTTTTTAATGTTTTATTTTATTTCAGTTAATAACCCTGCATGACGCCTTTTCCAGGATCTAAACATTTATTCAAAAATACATCGAAAATGTAATTCAGACAAACAATTACTTTATTTTTTGGGGGGGGGGGGGGGGGGGGGGATCATGAAGTATAAAATAAAATGTCAGGGTGGTGCAACTGTCCTGATATAATAATAAAAGGGGGAAAAAACTAATTTAAAGAATGAAATTCTTTTTGAAATTCTATTTAATTCTCATATTAAGTAGTTTGGCAGTAGTTTTCAGAAGGCCAGGTTAGTTCAGGTTATAAAATGTCATGTGGTGCGACTCCTCAAACAATAAATATATTTAAAAACTTTATGAAGATAATTAAGATGTGTAGTCATTTAATCCAAACTTTTCTTGAAAATCTCAACATAAGTTTTTTTTTTTTTTTTTTTAACGAACTTAGCACGGTTTAAACAAGATTTTCAAAAGATTTGATTCCTTTTCTTTTTTGTGGACACTCTTATTTGTTTTTGACCTACAGTATGTTTACCTGTCCATTATTATTATTATTATTTATTTATTTATTTTTTACATTATTTCTCTTTCATAAGGTGCCTATGTTGACTCAGTGGAAAGGAAAGTACAGTGTGAAGCTCAACATCACCAACCCAGAAGCCACAAATTGGTTTCTGGACAAAGTGGACAGCTTACATAGCCATTTGGGCATGGAGTATGTCATCCTGGAAGGTGGCGAGGGAAACCCTTTCGAGGAACAGGCCCTGCGCCCCCCTCTTGCATTGGTCGGGGATGAATACATCAGACTCCTTGCTGACCTGGCAGAGAAGATAGGGGACAATACCATTGTGACCTCAGGAACAAGGTATTTGGTGTAATTGTTTAAATAATCCCGATCAATCATTGAAATTGCCAAGTAGGTCATGGATAAACATCCTTGTTGCTCCTAAAAAAAAAACAGATTATAGGTTAGATTTAGGGCTGGGGTTGGGATTTACAGGTAGTATGGTTAAGTTTGTTTCATTTTTCAAGGATCAACTGAAAATGTTTATCCAAAAATTCGTCCCATTTGGCAAAATCATGACGACCAACTGCAGCCTACCACAATTGAAAGACTTTGTTCAGACTGGGAACCAAAATCCATTCCTGGCGTGTCTCAAATCTGGAGTTTTACCGTCTGAACCTCCCAAAAAAGTCTGATTTTTACAAACCTGATCCAAACCACATGCGTACGTGTGATTTGAAATCTGATTAAAATGGATTTTGGAAGATTTTATTTATGATGTATCATGTTATCAGCACTGTGGATATACCATGTGTAACTACAGGCAGATTTTCCAGTTTTTCATTCCCACTTTCCACATTAACAGCTATTCATATTTGTTGTAGAATAAAGTCTCTTTGCATTTTTCTGGCTCCAGTGTCATTTACCATGGCAAGACATAACTTGTATTGATTATTGTTTGAACAATCAGATTTAAAATATGCAAAAGATCACAAGTGGAAAATAACTTTCCTATATGAAAAAAATATTGGATTTTGATAACAAATTGGAATGTGTTGAATTGTTTTTGAACCTGCCAACTTTGTTTGCACAGGTCCAGCCACAAACCGCTCTTCATCCGAATGAGCGCACTACAGTCGGACTGGAGTTACTCCGGCCTCAAGGGCATCATTCCATCCCTGCTGCATCACAGTCTTCTGGGATATAATTTTTTCATTCCTGATGCAGTAGGTAATACCTGCCCACACACATATAAATACACATTTACACACATTTATCTTTTGTGATGATGCATACCATAGATAAAGACATTATAATTTAATCAACTGTCTTCTTGAATCCTTCACAAAAACAAAGGGGTATACACTAACTGGCACACAGTTATATGGTATGAGTAAATCTTTCAAAACCTGTCAAGAACCTGACCAGATCACATTTCACCCACAAATCAAAGGAAAAAAATATTATATTTTGCATAAAGAAACTTAAGACTGTTTTTAGGACAGTTAGGCCCCGTGTCCACCAAAGCATTTTTTTTTTTTTTTTTTTTTTTTTCAGTGGCTAGTGTACTTTTTCAATGTTTAACTTTGAGTAAAACCAAAGTCCCTTTAAGACAAGTCATTTCACTCGGCAGCCATCTTTGAAACGCCTCTGCGGCAGTCAAGTGCAGAATGGAAAAACATCTCCATCTCCAAATATCTCCAAAGCTGTTTGCCAAGCTTTCGATTAAATTTCATATTTGAAATCACCAATGAAATCTGACAACAACTGTCTCATAAATTTTGTTTCTAAACGCTCGAATCGTGACAAAAAATTGTATTTTTCAGGCTAGATCAAGCTAATGCGCACGCGCAGTCCTAAATGCGTGTCTCGCGTCTCATTTCGGAGGGCACGCGTCTGACTGTTTCTAACGGCCAGTTCAGTGACGCGATGACTTTTCCAATCGGCGATTGGCTCTTATTTAGAAGGCGGGACTTATTCCGTCATATTGCGCGTTGCATTTTCTCCCATTCAAAACAATACGAGTGACGCGTCTTGTGTTAGGGGCCGTTCACACAGAACGCGTCTTTGCGTCTAAAAACGCGAGATGCAGCGCTCAGGAATGGTTTTTTAAAAAGCGCAGCGTAGAACGCGAGGGTCTCGAGACGCGCTTTTGAGGCGTGATGCAATAACGACGATAACGGAAATAATAGAAATAGGCAAACAGCAGAATTGATAGAAACGAGTTTTGACATGGAAAAAAAGAAAATAAGATAATAATGAGCGCCTCTTCCGCCATGTTGCCGTCAAATAAAACAGTTGTCATGCCAACTTGCCACTGTAAACAGAAGCTCGCAACACTTTCCCCGCCTCCGAGTTCTTCTGATTGGTCCACTGTTTTGGAACTGACATTGATGAGCATGTGAAATTACGCTGCGTGTAAAAGTTGAAATTCTTTTAACTTGACACGGCGTCTTAAAAACGCGGCGCTCATGTGCGAGGCGCTGCAAAAGACGCAAGACGCGAGCGTAACGGTCATGCACGTCCATCAAGCGCGTGTTTACATAGAAAAACAATGGGAAAGTAGCGCATTGGAACAGGAAAAAGCGTTCTGTGTGAACGGCCCCTTATTCTGTAGTATTTAGCAAAACGCTGCGCTCATCACTGTCAATTTTTAGCCAGCCATCCAATCAGAGTGAAGGAGGGGTGGGACAAATACAACACCGACCAACTGTCACAACATTCTTGCTGTACAACAACATCAACAAGCAGAGAACGGAACAAAATGGATGACAAATTATTATTGTTGGTCTCTGAACATACATAGTAAGTGCTCTACATTGTTTTGACATTTTTAGTCTGAAACTAATTATCTGTGAATACAAATAACAGTGCCGTGGAAATTCCGTATCATAGCAACAAAGCGTCTCAACTGACAAAAACGTTACGCTGCCGAAACGCTCTCAAGCGCTCACAGATAGGCGTTTTCAGCAGAACGTCTAGCATTTTCAGCTGGCTAAAAATGCTTTGGTGGACACACGGCCTTAGGACTGTTTTACTTTGACAATTAGGCACATTTCACTCACAAATTCTCAAATTACTGTAATAATACCTTAGTGAAAAAAAATATACTAAAATGTATTTGAAATACATTTATTCTGTGCTAAGTATACTACAAATACATTTACATATTTATGTGCTAAATATAAATACCATGCATAAAGGTCTGCTAAATTGGAACAATTAATTTTGTACTTAATGCACTTTAATTGTGCGGAAGTAGTGCTGAGGTCCAACTAAAGATATACTTAAATATATTTGATTGTGCTAAAACTTTACATACACTTTAAATACATTTCCTTTAAAAACTAATCATACATTCCTTATTAAAGGGTTAGTTCACCCAAAAATGAAAATTCTGTCATTTATTACTCACCCTCATGCCGTTCCACACCCGTAAGACCTTCGTTGATCTTCGAAACGCAAATTAAGATATTTTTGTTGAAATCCGATGGCTCAGTGAGGCCTGCATAGCCAGCAATGACATTTCCTCTCTCAAGATCCATTAATGTACTAAAAACATATTTAAATCAGTTCATGTGAGTACAGTGGCTCAATATTAATATTATAAAGCGACAAGAATATTTTTGGTGCTCCAAAAAAACAAAATAACGACTTATATAGTGATGGCCGATTTCAAAACACTGCTTCAGGAAGCTTCGTAGCGTTATGAATCAGCGTATCGAATCATGATTCGGATCGCGTGTCAAACCGCCAAACTGCTGAAATCATGTGACTTTGGCGCTCCAAAGCACTGATTCGACACGCTGATTCATAACGCTCCGAAGCTTCATGAAGCAGTGTTTTGAAATCGGCCATCACTATATAAGTCGTTATTTTGGCACACCAAAAATATTCTCGTCGCTTTATAATATTAATATTGAACCACTGTACTCACATGAACTGATTTAAATATGTTTTTAGTACATTAATGGATCTTGAGAGAGGAAATGTCATTGCTGGCTATGGAGGCCTCAGTGAGCCATCTGTAATGACGGGTCAACAGAACGTGGATCCATTTGCAGCTATTTTATTAGAAGAACTTACAGAACAGACAGGGCAAAGGCAGAGGCATAAACTGGGACAGGCAAGGGTCAGGGCAGGCAGCAAACAATCACAGTCCAGGAAACAGGCAAGGATCAGGGCAGGCAGCAATGGGTCACAGAGAATAAACAGTCCAAACGGTAACAGGTAACAGGTAACAGGTAACAGGTAACAGGTAACAGGTAACAGGTAACAGGTAACAGGTAACAGGTAACAGGTAACAGGTAACAGGTAACAGGTAACAGGTAACAGGTAACCGCTCAGAAATGATCACCAAGGCAAATCAAGACTTCGCGATGTGTGTGTGTGTGAGTGTGTCTTAAATAGTGTGAGTGTGATGCGGTGCAGGTGTGTGTGCAATCAGTCCCAGGAATGAGGGCCCATGGGAAACGTAGTCCGAATGAGAACTGATCAGTATTCCGGCGGTGGCTCCCTCCGGCGGTCCAGAGGAAGGGCCAAGGGAGCCACATTCGTGACACCATCAGATTTTAACAAAAATATCTTAATTTGTGTTCTGAAGATTAACGAAGGTCTTACGGGTGTGGAACGGCATGAGGGTGAGTAATAAATGACAGAATTTTCATTTTTGGGTGAACTAACCCTTTAATAGTGATATTAAAACACTTTTAGGCATAATATTATATAATATAATATTATTATTGTGCAATAAAGAAATACTCCAAATAAAGTTTAATTATAATTGTATATCAGTATATTGTATATAAGTCTTAAGTGATATGTCAATAAATATGTTAATGGATTTGAAGTATACTTAGTATGAAATAAATGTATTTTAAATAGATTTTGGTTTTGGTATAGTTTTTAGTTTTTTTTTACTAGGGTATACTGCATAAATATTTTAGATACTAAATGCATTAGAGTTGTCAGAATCACCACTAAGGATACACACTAAATATATACACCGATCAGGCATAACATTATGAGCACTGACAGGTGAAGTGAATAACACTGATTATCTCTTCATCACGGCACCTGTTAGTGGGTGGGATATATTAGACAGCAAGTGAACATTTTGTCAAGGCAAGTGTGATGCTTTGGGCAATGTTCTGCTAGGAAACCTTGGGTCCTGCCATCCATGTGGATGTTACTTTGACACGTACCACCTACCTAAGCATCTGCTGCTAACATCTTGGTGCCAGATACCACAGCACACCTTCAGGGGTCTAGTGGAGTCCATGCCTCGACCATGCCTAATAACACAATATTAGGAAGGTGGTCATAATGTTATGCCTGATCAGTGTATATATTTACATGTGAATTTTTTTACATTTGCATTCCTCAATCACAGGAGGCTCTCTCTCTGCCGAACTGGTTGCCGACGACGAGCTCTTCGTTCGCTGGCTGGGAATTGCAGCCTTTCTTCCTGTCATCAGCTTCCAGACACCTCCATGGGTCTTTGAGAAGGAATGGGTGAGTGCAACAAGGACGGGTCCTTGGCCCCATTCGGGTTTAGCTTTCAGTTCAGTTCTTTTCCCATTGTGATCAGGAGAGAAGAAGGGATAACATGGAGCTAAGTGGGTCTTAAAATAATAAAGTTTCCTGATAGGAAAGCAGGGCGTAATATGTTGACCATTGAGAGTTAAACGCCTCAGAATGAGAGATGGTTTCTTTTTCACTCTTAACATAACATTAGGAATCTAATACTCATTCACTCCATGGTGTATCATGAGAATGCCCTCCTCCAAATACTAGCTAAATACACGCCAGAATATCTAGTCTCAAGCACTGATATATTTGAGCCCATAGAGCACCGTTTGAGTTTAGGACCGGCATAGGGGATCCTCCAGGTGTTTTTCTTGCATTTCAGGGTGTAATTGCTTGGCCTTTCCCCAACATCACCTGTGGTTAAAGGTCCATCTGGTCTGCATTAGTGTCTCTTTCAAATTTATGACTCTCAATCTTAACTGTAATGAGAACCGCTGCACCAGGAATAATGAATCGCTGGATAAGAGGGAAAAAAAATTTCCAGAGACAATTACAGGTTTCATTTGTGATTTGACTTTGCAGTCCAGAATAGGGGGTGGTTCTTTTTATTATAATCACTGGTAGAAGTAGATCTTTCAATGGTTTTCATTGCTACAAATGGACAAATGTGGTTATATTTAGCAAAAAGTAGAGGGACTTTGAAAATGAAAATTCTGAAAAAGTTAGATGGATTTGGAATGGCATGAGGGCGAATAAATGATGACAATTTTAGGGTAAACAATTCCTTTAAAAACGTTATGACTTTTATTTCAGCAGTGAGAAAATAGTATTGGAAAATGCAGTGGTTTTGATCTTGGCTCATGGATATTATCTGGACAGTCTTAACCCTTTTAAATCATAATTAATTAGTATTAATATTAAATGTTCTGATCATACTGAAAGGCTTTACTTGCCTTTATTTTCCATTCTGTTTGATTGGCTTCAGCAGGCAGTATGTGTGTGTGTACTAGCTTTTGTGCGATTACCCAACACCCATTAGAGACACAATGACTATGTTGGGTCTAAATAGGAGGAAAACGGGAATGGAAGCCGCAGGCCTGTTTTCCCCATTTAAAATTAAACCGAACTCAGGCAGTTATTCAAAATTCATCTCATGAAACTTTTTTTCATCTAGAGAATACATTTTTTATGAACGTGGTTTTGCTTTGTTTCCGTCACCAGAGGCTGGCTAGGATGTTAACTGAAGGATGTGACCTCTCAAGGAATGTTAGAAACGAACCACAGCAGAACTAGACGAGAATAGTGTTGAACTAAACTCACATCCTCTTTCATATAAGTTTTATTAAGCATTCACTGACAGTCTCACCTTCCATCTAGGTCCTAAACCTCACCAGATTCTACATAGCCAAGCACCACGACTTTGTCATTCCTTTGATACTGAAATACGCGGAGGAATGGCAAGATGCTGGAAACCCCATCTACAGACCGCTGTGGTGGCTTAGTCCAAATGACCCAACCACGTTCACCATTGATGACGAGTTCCTCATTGGAGATGAGGTAAGCTGCTTGTAATCGTCCCGTTTATGAGTAACCTGAGTTTAAAGGGATAGTTCACCCAAAAAATGAAATTTCTGTCATTAATTACTCACCCTCATGTCGTTCCAAACCTGTAAGACCTTTGTTCATCTTCGGAACACAAATTAAGATATTTTTGATGAAATCGGAGAGATTTCTGGCTTTCGATAGACTGCAACGTTATTACCACTTTCAAGGCCCAGAAAGGTAGTAAAGACATTGTTAAAATAGTCCATGTGACTACAGTGGTTCAACCTTAATGTTATGAAGCGACAAGAATACTTTTTGTGCGCAAAAAAAACAAAACAAAAACGACTTTATCCAACAATTTCTTTGCTTCCCTGTCATTCTCCAATGCTGTTGACGTAGTGAACGCAGTGCAGCGCTTCCGGGTTATACGTCCGAATGCCGGGAAAGTTACTGTTAAAAGTAATGCGGTACAATATTGTATTACGCCCTGGAAAAGTAACTAATTGCATGACTTATTTACTTTTTATGAAAAGTAATGCGTTATAGTACTTTTTCTCACCTGGGCTAGGCTTGCTTGTTTGATCTATAAATGGGAAAACAAAGTAACTTGCGTTACTTTTTTGAAAAAGTAACTCAGATATTTTGTTGTAAATCTAAAAGTAATGCGTCACTTAACTAGTTACTTGAAATTACTTGAAATTGGTTATAACGTTACTGTGTATAGGGAGGTCAGAAAGCTCTCGGATTTCATCAAAAAGATCTTCATTTGTGTTCTGAAGATGACTGAAGGTCTTACAGGTTTGGGACGACATGAGGGTGAGAAATTAATGACAGAAATTTCATTTCATTTAGGGTGAACTAAGTCAAATCCAAACCCTGAACCATCTGGTTCAAAGGAATGTTGTTCCAGGACCAACAAGGATGTTGATCGAATCCTACCTGGCAAGATCATGATCATCAAATGGCACAATAGTGATAGTTTATAGATAAACACTAACCTTTCGATTGCAAGTCCAGCTTGGCTACACCTTCCAAGCTACATTAGGCTTTAAATGTGATCTGCATTATTGTAAACTTGAAGTTGTTCTCTTTTTTTCTAGGTTCTTGTTGCTCCAGTTACAGAAAAAGGAGCTTTACAAAGAGACATTTACCTGCCAGAGAGTGACTTTCAGTGGCAGGACACTAACAATGCTCAAGTGTTTGATGGAGGGACGTTTCTGGAAAGTTACCCGGTCGGCCTTGGGGATGTGCCGGTTTTTGTACGACGGAGATCCTGAGGCTTACTTACAACTTTTTTCTATTTTTTAAATTTTCACTTGTGCTGATCTCAAATTGCACTTTCCATAAAGACCATTATCTGTGTCTCAAGGAATCTTGAGATTAGGTAGAAGCTAATTTTACATTTGCACTTTAAAAATCAGTGATTTATATATTCTCGTGATTTTTAGATCCCTCTTGTTTTTCTCCGCTACTTGTTTTGTTAATTCATGATATTTTGGGGATTTTTTTTCTTCTTCAGAATGCCGTTTACATTTGATAAATTCTTATAGCCTCTTAAAGTTAAATTGTTATCATGATGTGGAGCTAGAAATCAAACCCTTTGCTTAAAAACAATCAATGGAATTTTACGAAGACCAAACAATCGAAAAAGTTGAGACTCTACAAGGAAAAACCAATGCGCTAAATGGATGAAGATGAAAATACCTTAAACATCACTCATCTCAGCGGGGTTTCTACTTGAACTTTGCTGAATATTTGCTGTAGCTTTGTAATGTTTTAACTGTACCTCAAGTTCTCATGGTGTTTATTTGACGCAAATTTTTCGACATGAACTGTGAGAGAAGCACTTATTGATAGAGGAGACTGAAATTAAGGGCTTTAAACGTTAATAGCACAATTATTTTTTACTACAAAACAAAAATATTGAAGATCAATCAATAGTAATAGAAAATGAGCCAATGTCAAACTAACTTTTCATAGCTGTACAGTCTTAGCAACACACAAAGGACAAATGATTTCATAATAGTCGTTTTTGAGAGATTTTGATATTATGCTGATTTTAATAATTATTTGTTTAGCTTCTTACAATTGACCAGATTAACCAATATGGTATTTCTAGATCTTAAGTAATTCATACTGTAGGACATTATTGAAGGTAGAATTAGAGTTTTGTATTTATATCAATTCAGACTAAACTTGATCATTCATTGACGATGTCTGCCTTAACTTTGATGATTGTAGTGGCATTTGTACATTTTGTGCAAAGTTTGAAATATCTGGTTTTATGAAATACAGTTGCAAATTGTTAGAAAGCTGAATTCCACCATTACAAATGATTTGGGATAACGGATGTAGATTTTTTTTTTTTTTTTTTTTTTTGCGGTCTGAGGGCAACACTTTTTGGTTTGTGGTTTAAAGTGCTCCTATTATGCTATATTAAAGGCTCCTAAATTCTTTTGAATCGGTTTACATGCATCCAAGGTCAAAAACACTTTCATTTTCACATAATATACATTGCAGCATCACCTCTTTTCTTACAGTGTCTGAAACAGCTCAATCAGGGATTTAGTCTCTCTAAACCCCTCCTTTCTGAGGATCTGTTTACACCTGGTATTAAAATGCATTTTGGTCAACTGGATCACAAGTATATGAGGTAGATACATACCCGTTTACACCTGGTGTTTTAATCCATCTCTTTTGTCCACTTTTGACCACTTCTGTCCTGATTTCTTTGAGGCAAGGGTCTATGGGCAGGTAAATGTATGGGTTTTTTTCAGATCTTTTGATCTAATGGATGAAATAAACTCCCGCAATTTACATATGAACGCGACTGGAGACAATGGAAAAACATACGAGAGCATCAGCTTTCCTTTCTGCTCTGACAGCCGCAAGACCAGCTGAATGCTGCAAGAGTGTGTTAGAAATCAGGAATGGAGAGAACATTGTGCTTGGTACATTTTTCGTCTTCAAACCAAACTTGGTTCTTTAGCCGACAGTTTATATCCCATCTGGCTAGCGCGCTTCTCATAATGTTTACGCATTACATCAGTAGGCGGAGAGTAGATGGTCTTTTGTGGCTGTTCGAAAACATTCGACCACATGAGCATTTACACTACGAAAGCAATCCAGTCAAATGCCCGTCTTGGCGACTACCTTGGAAGTGGTCAAAAGTGGACAAGCTCAAAACATTTTAGACCCCGTTTACACCTGTATTTCCTGTACACCTGATCATACACTTATCCGATCAACCAAAATGCATCTTAATACCAGCTGTAAACAGGGCCTGAGAGCCTACTCTGCTCTAATTGGTTAGATGGCCCAGTCTGTTGTGATTAGTCTACTGTAATGTTGTCAAAATTACTGACTTCGGTACCAAGTTGGTACTGAAATTTTAAAAATGTGATGTTTTAAGCGCTGTTGAGCGGATTCTTAAACACCTCTGATTGGCCATTGTGTTCATGCGCTCATCAGATATATCTGTGATTGGCTAGAATGTTCAACACATCAAAAACATGTTGTAAATAGACATCAATGACGCTCTTCACCCGAATGATCAACACGGGAGTGTATGAAAGCAGGTGTCTATCAGCAGACTGGTCCGCTGATAGACGCCTGCTTTCAAACGCTCCCGCTTTCAAATTCAAACACTTCCATGTGCTTTCAAACGCTCCCGTGCGTTGATCATTGTAGCCAATTACAGACATATTTGTTGAGCGCGTGAACACAATGGCCAATCAGAGGTGTTTACGAATCCACTCAAAGCGCCACATTTTTAAAATTTCAATACCGACTTGGTATCGAAGTCAGTACTTTTGACAACACTAGTCTACCGCTTACAGCGCATGTTGGAAACAAAATGCCCATTACCATATCTGAATTTTCGGCTTATATACATCAGAGCCACATTTACATGGACACTTTTTGTTTCAATCAGAATTAAATCATTCTGATTGATGAAATGTTTACATGTCCTATAGAATGGATTAGAAAAGGTTTTATTCCACCCCTTTTTTATTCCAATTGAGGTGTTTACAAAGAGCATTTTCATTCGGATCGAACTTTCAAACCTGATTGTAATTGGAATACAACACTCTATGTAAACGCACCTAGTGATATGAACAGTAACGATGGCGTTGGTTTTACCGTATCAATTCCAGCACGAGTCCTCATCTTTTAGAAGAACATGCAAAGTGGATGTGCTTTCGCAGAGTAGAAAACAGCGTCTTCTCAACATGTCAAAATTTTCCAGGCCTCAGCTACAACTACAGTGTTTGAGGGCCGATCAAAGTAGATGTTGTTTGCGGACAGCCAATGAAAACCATAGGCTGGCTGGCTTTATGCAAATGTGTTACAAACCTACAAAGGTTTGTAACAGGAAGTGCACTTCAGAATTGATTCTTTCTTTAAGGACCTTTGGAGACCTTTTACATTCACAAACAGCTATATTACACACTGCATGAATGGTAATATTTGAAAAAGCATAATAGGGGCACTTTAAGTGAGTTTGGCAAAATGCAGAACATTTTTTACAATATTTTGACAGAGGTGCTGCTACTCAGCTTGTGAATCTCTCATGCCTTGACAAGGGCCAACCTTGGAGCATTCATCCCTGTGCTAAAACATTAAATCACAAATCACCGCCATATGAATCTACAGTGCAGAGAGAGAAGGAGAACTTGATCAGTATCACCTGATACGTGTGGCCTACTGGGAATGTCCTCTTAATCCTCACTGTGATTTTGTTTACTGTATCTGCAGGTTTCTCAGGTCAAAGATATCAAATCCAAAAGAAAGAAAATGTCTTACGCCCCAGCGCACTGTTAATGTCTTAATCTCTTGATGCTCTTTTCAGTTGAGCATTTACAGAAGAGACTAATCGTGATGATCTTATATCGAGTGGTGTTTTGGGAGCCTTGTTTTGCTTGTATTTTATATTAAAATGCTGCGCTATGAAAATGATATTCTGAAAAGTTCCCTGCTGAGCAATCTTTGATGTTTTTTTTAGGAATCAGGTGCCACAAGTCAATCAGCAATATGCATATATCATATGACTGTGCCATTCAACTTTTCTGTCTTCTATTAATCTGAAAAATAGAGATGTCAATCTGCAATAAAGTTTACATTTTGTTACGGTATAGGAGCCTGTTGTTTGCAGACTAAATCCTACGAAACTTGTCAACATCATGTCCTATTCTACCCCAAGTCAAAATTGTCAAGAACTGCTCTGAGACACAAAGGTTGAAGATCCAAACGCAGTATTTGTTGAAAGGGTAATCCACAATCGTAATCCACAGAACAGGTAAAGGTCAAAACACAAGCAGACAGTCCAAACAATAACAGGACAGTCCAGGGCAGAGGCAAAACTGAGAAATCCAGGGGAACTGGAAGAGAATTGAAAACCAAAACACTGGAAAACCAAGGCACAAATCCTTAGAACTGCAGTAAAGAGACAAACAAGACTTAGCAATGACTGACTGAATTGACCAGGCTTATAGAGGGTGAGCTAATGAGACACAGCTGAGTGATGATGAGTCCATACAGTGAGCTCTGGGAAATGTAATCCATAGCCCTATTCAGACGGTAATTATTTCTCAGTGGGACGCAAGGTATTTTCAGCATATACAGGGGCTGGTTGGTGATTTTATTGCCGTCCGAATTCAGAATGTAAGTGTTTTTCTCCCACCACCCGCGTAAAAATCCCCGGCCGTTTTTTTTTGACAAACGCCAAGGTCGTGTGGTAATTTAATTGTCGTCAGAATCCACATCTCTAAGTTTACAAGAAAAGATCAATTAAAAATTCACCGTTTGAATCCTTTTTGACCACTGCAGAACACCGTACAATAACTGTTGCGCTTCACTGTAATTTGCATGGATTTTAAATACATACACTTTTATTTGCTGGGAAGTATTTACATGAACAATATTTAATCACCTCTCCACCTCAGCAAAGAAAGGAAAAAAGCACGTAAACATTTGGGCAGTTACAGCAATACAATTTTAAAATATATTATATACAATTATATATATTAAAAATATAAATCAAGCAGCTTTATGTTTACCTCATGTAAATAAGAGGCTGTAATAACTTATTTCTGATTTCCATATTTTTAAAATTGATTTTTAAAGATGTGCAAGACAAAAAACCATTTCAACTGTCTATCTTCGTATTTTTAAACAGGAGATTTAAATAATCACACAATAAAATAGGATATTATTTTCCTATTAAATTAAATATGAATTTATTCGTATTCCAAGCATATGACATTTTATTTACAGCAGACAATCATGCGACCACGTGAGCAGCACGTTCCTGGGTTTGTAGGATCACAAAACTCACTCCTCCGTGAATATCGCCATCTGAACGCATGAGTTTTATCACTGGGGTCCCATGCAAATTTATTTTTACAGACGTCCACGTGAGAAACAATTACCGTCCAAATAGGGCTCATGTCATGTGTTAATAGCAATGAAAAAGTGAGGAGTGCCCTCTGGTGGAACTCAAGGGCACTCCAGCTGGTGATCGTGACATAAATATTATGTGAGCTATTTACACATTCAGCTATTTAAACATTCAGATGAAATATGTTATGCCATAGGCTTCATTGCGGAATAAATTTATTAATTTTTCTATTAATATTGGGGTGACACTTAAAATTAGGGTAGGCAATCTGTTTCATAAACACTTTTTTTGTACTAGTTGAAACTCTCCTCACATCCTGATAGAAATCAATAATAGAAGTACATATATCTTCTGTGGAAGTGCCAGGACCAAAAAATGTTCGTCCAATCATTTGGTAAGACACCTTTTACAGTTCCTCCTGAAACAAAACAACAATCTTATGCTGCGGTCACGCTATGTCGTAATCATAATTACGAGATGTCAACCCATGGTGTTCTACCCAGAGCTGTTCATGTCCTCATACTCGGATTTATGCATTTCTATGTCAACACTATCAACTTTGAAATTAATCTGCAGCAGTCAGGTGGTACAACTAGAGATCTGTAATTGTTTACGTTCATTATTATTGTAATGTTATGTGTTTTGAGACATCAGGTTATTTAAAGCGTCTCTTGTGACGCTTTGCAGACTCTGCTGTACGCGTTCATGTGATTTGAAGGAGGCGTGGCTTTGGAGACGCTCGAAGGGAGGAGGGATCTCATGCTTTCAAAGCTAGCTTGCTATTTCTAGCCTCTCCCAAATTGCCTACCCTACCTTTAAGTCTCAAACACATAATTACCATATGCATAATATAGGCATGCAGTAGCTATGTGTAGTATTGCATGCAAATAGAAATAAACCAATTTAGAGACGTGATCTGTTTGACAGGGCGTTGGAATTCACACCTTTGTCATTGTAGAAGTAGCCACCATCTGACCCTTCAATAAACACTGGGATATTTAAGTGAGTGTCCACACTCTCACAGTATCAGTGGCTCTGCTGACGATGAAAACCTGCACTAATTCCACTTAAACCCAATATAAATTATTTATAGTAGGAAAGAGCATGCAAATGGAATCATATGGAAAACACATTCTATACCTATTCCATTACAGACTTTTCTGGAACTATACAGCCACACACAAACACAAAGAAAGGTTACGTTTACTATTAATTTTAATGATTTAATATTCATTTTATTAAATATTATATGTTGTTTGTGTAAAAATTAGAGGTGCACTGATACTAAATTTCTCTGCTGATACTGATAGCTGGAATGATATCGGCCAATGCCGATACCGATACCGAAAGTATGTTTTTTACTTAAGGAAAAAAAATCTCTCCCAAATAACGTTGCAAACTATACAGGGAACCCTCTCATTTGGTACACTACAATATTAGAGGTTACGATTAACAACAGAAGTTTTATATTCAGCTGCTGTTTATTTTCAGATATAATAATTACACTCAAATAAAAACTGAAATGTTTGTATAAAACTAGTATCACACAAGATAGTTTTCATAAGCACTTGTTGTCTTCGTGGCAAATTTACACAAACAAAATTAACAGCAAGCTCCTCTCTAGTGTTTTTTTTTTTTTTATATGTAGATAGCTAAGGAACTGTGAACATTGGAAAACATTCCTGAGGTAAATTTGACATGATGTGACATTGTTCACAAGCTGTTGTATTGACGTCTTTCCGCAGTTGAAGCACAAATAAAGTGATTACATGAGACGTGATACATTCTGGTAAGTTGTACTAGGCTATATCTTTCAACATACCTTTGATATTCATGCATGTTTTTCGAGATATACCTTGTATTGAAGAGGAAGAAAAGACTGAGGCATTACAGCGATCAGACACTTCACATTTAAGAGCGTCAAAACGCCATTTATTGTTTGAATTTCATGATAAAATTGACAGGATTTGAAACTGAACTTTTATTCTTATCAGAAGTAACAAAGCACGAAGCCTTTTGCAATTATTGGACGGGAGGCGCTACAAATAATATTTGATGTAGCAAAAATAAAAATAAAAACGCAGACCTGGCAACCCTGGCTTGAAATACGGGTGATTCATAGGGTCAAAAAGAGCCTGCTTTAGCGTCACTATTTTTAAACTGTTAATGCGTTAAAATTCAACACAAAAGCTGGTTTGCCAACCGCCAAGAAGAAGAAGAAATTCAACACAAGAGTGATTTTCTTCACATACAGTATGAATGAGTTGCAGTCTGTACACGTTTTTCAGCACCCTTTTGATTGACAGGATATAATCGGCCCTGATTCTCGGCCGTTTTTAAACAATCGGCCAATGACCGATAGTGATAATAATAGCTTTTATCGGCCGATACCGATTGTTGGCCGATACATCGGTCCATCTCTAGTAAAAATGGTATTGTTTTTTTAGCCACTGGTCAATTAAACAGGTAGCCATGCCCCCAAACTCACACTATTGGTTAAAGAGTTCGATCGCCCAAAAATAAAAATTCTGTCATTAATTACTCACCCTCATGTCGTTCCACAACCATAAGACCTTCGTTCATCTTCAGAACACAAAATAAGATATATATTTTTTTAAATACAAGAGGTTTTTTATCTCCCATAAAATGCATTGATTAAGACATTGTTAAAATAGTCCATGTGACTACAGTGGTTCAACCTTAATGTTATGTGTAATGTAAGTGACGAGAATACATTTTGTGTGCAAAAACAAAACAAAAATAACTTTATTCAACAATTTTTCAGTTTCCTACACAATTGATGCAGTAAACGCAGTGCAGAGCTTCCATGGAACATTTGCTCACGGTTCCCCCATGTGGTTGATAAGCGCAATTGTCTGTTACCAGTGTCGTAAATACTGTCGCTGTATAAGCACGTGAATTTGTTGACTAAGCTGATGGAACCGGTGAATGCCGAAACCTCGTTTGGAATCCATGTCCACCGACCAGGTAAAGTAGCCCGTGTTACGCTATGCTCTACAAATATTATTACATAGTTTTATTTATTGTTACTCCAGAATTGACCCTTCGCCGAGAGTTTGATTGACAAGCAATCTAACCAATCCTAACGCCGAATTCGCCATTTTGTGTGACAAAGCAGTCAGGAGTTAGAAGATTAACCTCGGTGGACTTGAACTTGAAAAATGGTGTGTACTGACGTCTTTCTGCGTTTGAAACAACATTCCTTCTCATGTTCATTTATGTTTATTTGATGCCATAAATTAACTACCAGGAAGAGATGATTGGTTCACGAGCCACTTGAGCTGAGGCACTACAGCGATCTGTCATGACACATTAAAGAGCCACAAAATGGTTTTTATTGTTCGAATGTCTAAAAAAAAAAAAAAAAAAAAAATACACAATTTGAAAGCTGGGACTTTGTTTAATATCATAAGTAACCTGCTCTGTCTTGTCTGTCGACGTGTTGTCAGTGTCCTCTTTGCTCCGCAATGTATTTTTCACTCTGTATGGCGTGACAGTGCCATGGCTTGTCGAACAAAGCAATAGAAACTAAGGGGGGCGGGTCTTTGCGAAGGGTCAATTGAAAAGTACAATGACAAAAAGAATGGTAGTATGTTACCCTAGTTTTTTTTGCTCGCATAGTTTGTATGTAGCATTGTTTGCAAAGGGTATAATTTGTATAAATAGAATAAAATGTTGTTCGCATGGTTTTAAGACTTGCATATTAGATCGTTTCGTCTTATAGTTAGCTGTTGGCTAACTCCACCCAGGCTACGAGTAAAATATGTGACGTATGCAGTAAAGCAGGTCGCACTCTTCCACTGGCAGGGGATGGGCGGGGCTGTGTGTACTGACCCGAAAACGAAACTTGCAGAGTGTGGTTGTAGCCGCTAGGAGGCTGCTCAGCCAGCAGCGGCAGTAGAATTTGTCCGGTTAAGAGTTGTTCTACCACTGAAATAATTTTAGAGACATTATTTTAACGTCGAAAAACTACATAGTGTTGCTTTAAAGGTGCCATTTGGAACAGGGCCTTAGAGAGTGGTCAACACAATAATGGACCATTTTACAGACTCTGATGATGCATTACCACAGTTATCAACATCGCAAATCTAGTAAAGTTTTTCATATTTTCATTTAAAAAAATGAATATACATTTATCATTCTGCTTTGTTATTACCTTGGCAGTCAATTACAAATGAATTAACGCTACTGCGAGGGTGTTTCTAATACAACGGCTGAGGCAAATTTGACAACTTTCTCTCTTCTGACTGCTGTAATCAAGTATCTTGATAATTTTTCCTCTTTTGAAAAGTCCTGGAAATGCTATAATAGATTTTTTTTTTTTCTTTTGGAGCAAATGGGAATACAAAAATTATGTTTGCTGTCATCTCCCGTTCACCTCTACCAAACTATGATGACTTCCGCTTCTGAGAACCCTGGAAATATTGAAATGGTCCGTTAATTCCTTTACCTGTCTAACAAAAAAGTAGCAACTTGGGCATCACTAAAGCATTTTCTTTAACATCAAATCTTTCCACCTTGCTTTTGCCGTAGCGATGTAATCT
This sequence comes from Ctenopharyngodon idella, assembly GCF_019924925.1. Classification (NCBI taxonomy): domain Eukaryota; kingdom Metazoa; phylum Chordata; class Actinopteri; order Cypriniformes; family Xenocyprididae; genus Ctenopharyngodon; species Ctenopharyngodon idella. Next base: position 22,360,692 of record NC_067243.1, read on the forward strand.
TGTTTTTTGGTGTTTCTCTGTCTTGTGGTATTAATGTTTTTCTGCTTCTTCAGCCATACAGGTTCTGATTCTGCAGTTGTCTTTGCTGGTAAAGTAAATAATAAATGTGTCCCATTGTCTAATTTTTGCTCTTCACATTACTAAACAACACTACGCTACTAGCGTATCAACAGAGGTGGCATCCCATGAGCGTGAGGATTCTCTCAGACGTTAAACAGCGCAGGTCACGTCATTTCAACATGCCGAAATACACTGAGGAGGGCGATCCGCACCATACATAATTAAAAACTTTTTTATTAAAATTTATTATGAAAGTGTACACGATTCAGATTACTCTTTACAAAAACACTATTATTAATGTAGGCCAAGTATCCCTTATGAAAATTAACAATGGTTTTACCACAAAACCATGGTTATTGTAATAAAACCATGGTAAACTCAAATTAATCATTGTTTTGATTTATTAACCATAGTTTAACCGTGGTATTTGTAGTAAAACTGTGGTTATACAAATGGTATTCAATCTGCCAAAAAAAAACATAATTACTACTACACTTTTACTATAATAAAACCATGATTCATTTTCAGAAGGGATAAAACTTAAAAAAAATAAATAAATAAAAAAAAAAACTACTAAAAAGCACCTTTAAGAATGGTAACTATATAAACATCCCCCATATTTAAGTTGAAAGCACTGATAGGGGTCTTATCGGCAGACAAGAATGCAATCCCCGAAATATAAGCTGCAGCGGAAATGGGTTATTGAATGTCTTCACTGGGAATAACACTGTAGAGAAAATGTGTGCGCTTCCTGTTTTGCCCTTCTGAGATATTTGTCACCTTGCAATGGTTTTAAGAGTCTGCCTAATATATCTGAGGACCAACAGAATATCCTTTCAGACCCACAGCCAGCGGGGTGGTACAACTGTCTATGCATTAGAAACGGAATGCAGGCTGTAGTAGGACTATCGGTATCAGTACTGGCCTTTACAGTTCCCTTTACTTGAATGCTTCTGTATATTGCTATCTGTACAATATGATATATTAGGAAAATACAGTTGCAAGAAAAAGTATGTGAACCACTTGCAGAATCTGTGAAAATGTGAATAATTTTAACAAAATAAGAGAGATCATACAAAATGCATGTTATTTTTTAATTAGTACTGTCCTGAGTAAGATATTTTACATAAAAGATGTTTACATATAATCAACAAGACAAAAAAAATAGCTGAATTTATTAAAATAACCCCGTTCAAAAGTTTGTGAACCATTGATTCTTAATACTGTGTGTGGTTACCTGGATGATCTATGACTGTTTTTTTGTTTTGTGATGGTTGTTCATGAGTCCCTTGTTTGTCCTGAGCAGTTAAACTGAGCTCTGTTCTTCAGAAAAATCCTCCAGGTCCTGCAGATTCTTCAGTTTTCGAGGATTTTTTGTATATTTGAACCCTTTACAGCAGTGACTGAATGATTTTGAGATCCATCTTTTCACACTGAGGACAATTGAGGGACTCAAACACAACTAATAAAAAAGTTCAAACATTCACTGATGCTCCAGAAGGAAACACGATGCATTAAGAGCCGGGGGGTGAAAACATTTTGAATTTGAAGATCAAGGTAAATTGTACTTAATTTGTCTTCTGGGAAACATGTAAGTATCTTCTGTTGCTTCCGAAGGTCAGTACTAAATGAAAAAAAATGATATTTAAACGAAATAAGAAAAATTTGTACATCTTCATCCTGTTCAAAAGTTTTCACCCCCTGACTCTTAATGCATCGTGTTTCCTTCTGGAGCATCAGTGAATGTTCGAACCTTTTTTATTAGTTGTGTTTGAGTCCCTCAGTTGTCCTCAGTGTGAAAAGATGGATCACAAAATCATTCAGTCACTGCTGTAAAGGGCTCAAATATGCAAAAAATCCTTGAAAACTGAAGAATCTGCAGGACCTGGAGGATTTTTCTGAAGAACAGAGCTCAGTTTAACTGCTCAGAACAAACAAGGGACTCATGAACAACCATCACAAAACAAAAAAACAGTCGTAGATCATTCAGGTAACCACACACAGTATTAAGAATCAATGGTTCACAAACTTTTGATTATATGTAAACATCTTTTATGTAAAATATCTTACTCAGGACAGTACTAATTAAAAAATAACATGCATTTTGTATGATCTCTCTTATTTTGTTAAAGTTATTCACATTTTCACAGATTCTGCAAGTGGTTCACATACTTTTTCTTGCAACTGTATATTAACCTACTAATATATTTTGGTACATTAAAGTTTTTTTCCTGTTTGTCCCACCAAAGGACACTGTGGTGAAACTGGGCATTATAGGAGAGGAGAGTGCGTAGCCTATTTATACAGTTGACAAACATTGTAAAATTGCTGCAGTGCCATACATTTAACTGAGTAAAAACATCATTTAGTATGATAGAGTAGAGATTCACGCAAAAAGCCGTCCACAGACTATGAACATATTACATGTTAAACAGACGCCATCTACTGGAGAAACTAACAACATGCTTAATAAACTAACAACTTTAATACACAGGCCTACATTTTGTATGAGGTATAGCCACTTTGTTTTAAATTATCTTTAGTTTTATGTATAAAAACTTTAGTGAATTTCGATTTTAAACCAGACAAAGATAACTCATCTATCCATCATCCAAACTGCTTTATCCTTATTAGGCTCACTGGGGGCACCGTGGAATATTTAGTAGTGAGGAAATTTTATGAATGGACTTATTGCACAAGTGGCAACCTATCACGGTACCACGCTTGAATTCACTGAGCTCCTGAGAGCGACCTATTCTTTCACAAATGTTTGTAGAAGCAGTCTGCATGCCTATAGGTGCTTGATTTTATACACCTGTGGCCATGGAAGTGATTGGAACATCTGAATTCAATGATTTGGAGGGATGTTCCAATACTTTTGGCAATATAGTGTATATTTATATGAATTTGTTTTAAGACCACATTCCATAAAGCCACACCACAGTATGAAAAACGGAATTTCAGGGAAAAACATATATGTTAAAATATATTAAAAATAAAATATACTTTCAGTATCCACTTTATATAAATAAAATATAAAGCAAACATTCAAATCTCACAGTCTTAAAAGTCAACTTTTATTGTGTTGAAATGTTCAGTAGCAATGCCAAACAGTTCACACTTTACTGTACACTTTACAGTTCAAACATATCACACTTTACTGCAAACATGAGGTCTATTGTGGAAAATGTGATACAAATATTTGATACATTGCACAACACATCTAGTGACATTTTCCCTTTACATTGTATTCATTTGCAATAATTATTTTTTCAATACATCCATGAGCACACTTTCAAAAATGTGGAACCGATAAATAAATAGCACACGTTTCTGTCACTGAGAAACAACATATACAGAAATAAATATTTTTATCCCATATACCTGTGAATGATATCTCAGTTTCTTCTCATTTTGACTTTGCTGTTAGTGTACTCAAGTGCAGAATGACAAAAAGCCATAAAGTGAGGTAAATTCTTACATTATTCAGAGTGTTGTTTGAGTTTTGTGAGTCCTGTAAATAAGCTATATGTGACCATGTGCAAATACAAAAACACACACACACACACACAAAAAAAAAATGTATCGTTGCCCTAGTTTGAAATATTTGGCCTGTCTTCCCTGTATCCCTGTATGTCCAAGTGTTACTTCAGAAACTCAAACTCACAACAAAGTGAATAAATTAGCTGCAAACCTGAGAAATTATTCTTAAAAAAAAAGAGCCAGTTCAATGTTTGAACACAAAAACAGAAAAAAATGAAAATCTGAATGTACAGCAGTACAGCAAGGCAACAGCTCTCTGCTGGATCTTGTAGTCCATTCACATCCATTCCAGAGATTAAGGCAACGGTGTATGAATACATCCCAGAACAAACAAAAAAATCTCATACAATCTGTGATATAGTTCCCCATCCACAGAAGTATTCCTTCTCTTTTACACTCAAAAACAATAGAATGCACTTTAATCAAATGCCCAGATAACATGCTACATCCTATTTAAATTACCATTCTTTGAATTATAATTTAAATTAAAACCAACAATTATTCTGTACATGCCTACGGAGGATCAGCTCTCTGTTTAAAATATTTTAAAATGATTTCCCTTTTCAAAGATGAGAAAACAAGAAGAGACAGATCACTTGTTGTTGGCTTTGTTGTCAAGCTGGAAAAGCTCCAGGATATCAAGCATCGCCTGTTTAATGTTACTTCCAAAGCGGTGAGAATCCTAAAAAAAGGAGAAAGAGGGAAAGGGATTATTACACACACATATATATGGTCACACTTTAGATTAGTTTCCAATTCTCACTATTAAGATCTTGACCAAAAATTGATGCACCTCTTGATGGAAATAAATGTTGTGATGTTATTTCCATCAAGAGGTGCATCAATTTTTGGTCAAGATCTTGTATTGACAATGCAAGAGGTGAGCACTCTGTAAAGTCTACTCCAGCACATCCCAAAGACTTTCAATGAAATTAAGGTCTGGACTCAGAGGTGCCAATTCATGTGTGAAAATTATTCTTCATGCTCCTTCCCAACCATTTTTTCACAATTTGAGCCTGATTAATCTTGGCATTGTCATCCTGGAATATGGCCATGATACTGTACGTCTTCCTACATGGTTGTTTAAGAAAAGAAAAGCTACACACTTCAACAGTTACACAGCAAAATCCCCAGAGTTAAATCAACTCTGCTCAGATTGCATATGGTTCCTCTCTATATAGTGTTAAAGTAACACTGAAGCAGAGTTAAAGAAATAAGATAATTAAGTGATTAAGTTATGATTGAGCATTAGTGATGAACACCTGCTGTTAACAAGCAGAATCACTGAAGAGAAACACAATAACTACAAATGACTTCCAGCCACAGCCTTAGATGAAATCAACTGAAGATAAAAGACATTAAATCTCTCAATATCTGAGTAAACAACTCCACAAACAGCATATTATCTCATTAACTTTAACTCTGCTTCAGTGTTATTTTAACTCTATGTAGAGAGGGACCATAAGTTCTCTGAGCAGAGTTGATTTAACTCTGGGGATTTTGCTGTGTAGGGTTAAAAGAACTGTTGCCAAACATATAACATGCTAGAAATATAATAATCACTGCAATAATGATCCAATCATAGACTCTTAAGTATTTGCCTATTTAAATCCAAACAGCGACTTTATTTATTTATTTTGGCCGGACAGTGTATATCATAATTATTGTATTATTATTTTTATTATTATTAAATGAGAGATAGAATAAAGTGAACTCACAGTCTCTGGGCTGGAGTGTTTGCTGGATATGTGGAAGTTGATGAGGTCTTCTCCAAGAATAATATATGATACACCATAACCATCATCAGCAACCTAAACAAAACACATATTGGTCACATATTGGTAAAAGAAAATAATTTAAATTATGTAATAAACACTGCTTTCTTTATAAACCCTGAAAACATGTTATTAAGTTCCGTAAAAAAGTAAAAAAAAAAAAAAAAAAAAAAAAAACTAAAATGCTGCCTAATATATATTACCGTCAGTAAGTTTTTTTTTTTAAATGAATACTTTTAGGCCACATCCACACGAAGCCAGAGCTTTCCCTATCCGATCTTTTTTTCCTCGGTCTAAAAAAAAAAATCTGTAAACACGGCGTCATCTCAAGAAATACCTCCGTACATATGAAAGCACTGAAACCGACTCAAAACGACTCAAAACGGTGTAGTATACATACCAGACCAGTATGTGGCACTGTAATTCTGCCACAGAGATACACTAAAAATGGAGAAGAAGACTTGGAGCATGAGTATAAACCTTGCGCGCTGTATACAAACTTCAGTAAAGCTTAGTAATACAGCTTTACTTTAGTTTAGGCTCAGTAGCTTTTGCGGCACGAACACAAGCATGTAGTCCGCTATTGTTGCTGTTGCTGTTACGTGATATAGTGATGTCTGACTAGGGTCGAGACGTAGTCTGAATGAAATCATTGTTTCACAAAATTTACGGATTGGCTGTACACACGAAAATGCAAGTGTGTCGTTTTCAGATTTATCCACTCTGGGACCTGGTTTCAAAAAAATAGCGGTTTCAGGCTCCCAAAACACCGGATCCGTCTGGACGAAACGCCGATACTATACAAAATTTTTACGTATACAGCTAAACGCGTCTCCGTGTGGACAGGGCTCTTATTCACCAAGGATGCATTAAATTGATCAAAAGTAACAGTAAAGACATTATGTTACAAAAACTGTTTTCAACATTGATAAAAATAAGAAATGTTTCTTGAGCAGCAAATCATCATATTAGAATGATTTCTAAAGGATCATGTGACACTGAAGACTGAAGTAATGCTGAAAATTCAGCTTTGATCACAGGAATCAATTACATATATTAAAATGGAAAACATTTTAAATTGTAATAACATATCTTAATATTACTGTTTTTTACTGTACTTTTGATCAAATAAATGCATCCTTGGTGAGCAGAAGAGACTTAAAAAAAATCATACCAACCCAAAAGTTTTGAACATTAATGTATACAAACAGTTGGGTTTTCTTCATTTCTAGGTAGGACACAGTGTTAGAAACAAGATGTTAAACTTACAGGTCCAAATCCCCCTCCGCTGGTGACGTATTCTGGATGCCTCTTTAAATCAAACAGATCAACCTGTTGGAGAGGAGTCTGACTGGTGGACAACCTCCAGGGCTCGGACAACACCTGGAACAAACCCAACCCGTCACAAACCATACAGCTTCCAAATAGGTCTTATTTCAAAACAGAAACATTTTTAGGTTACAAAATCTATGAAACAGTAGGGGTGTAACGGTACACAAAAATGACGGTATGGTACATGCCTCGGTTTTGAAGTCATAGTTCGGTATGTTTTCAGTACAACAGGGGGGAAAAAACTTTTTTATTTAACAGTGGTTTACTGAACCAACTAGGGTTGTCAAATGTACCAACTTCAGGTACCAAGTTGGTACTGAAATTTTAAACATGTGACAATACATTTTGAGCACTGTTGAGTGGATTCTTAAACACCTCTGATTGGCCATTGTGTTCACGCACCAAAAAATCAAGTTCCAGGGGGTCGTTTCAACCCGTGGACTAAAAAAACAACCTGCGGCAACAGTGTATCAATATAAACGATGTTGTAAATCTGAGTTTAAAATTACATTCCGCACACAGAGAAGTTTAAAGGCCCGTTCACACCAAGGACGATAACTATAAAGACTACGATAAATATTTAATTCTAAAAATCGTCACCACAGCTATAACGATAACAATATAAAGGAACAATGTCGTTGGGGTCACTTTCAGAATGATTTTTTTCCCAGCTGTTGGAACGATAAAAAACTGACAGCCAATCAGAATCCATTCGAATTTAAGGGCTCGCGCATTTAAAATGGCAGACGACATTGAGAGAAATTAATCGAGATCCATAAAAATCCACCACTGTTTGACAACTCAAATCCCCTTTTCAAGGATACTTTAAAGAAAATGGATATATGGAAAACAATCGGTCCTACCCTCGGAATAAACGTTGAGAAGTATTAACGATGAGATCATTATGCCAAGCTAGCAGTGTAACATAAAATTACCTCAGGTATCCAGCGCTAGTTTTGGTAACAGCGTCTTTTTTCCTTTGAAGTTGCAGTGAAAAAGACTAAGTGTTGTTTTTATTCCACTATACTGACTTCAGCTAAATTCACTGTTAGATTAGATCGATTACACTAGCTAGACTCACTCGAAACATAAGATTACTGAGGACACCTGCTGGTTAAAGCTGTGTAAATGCAACAAGAACAGCAAAAACATGTTTGAATGTACATACTTTTAAACTGCAGCGCACAAGAATAAACAGACCGTTATCGTTTGTTGGTGTGGACGCAAATATAGTTATCGTTCTTGGTGTGAACGGGTCTTAAAACAACACTGTATTCATTCATTACACATGCGTACCGAACTAAAAAAGACCCATACTGAAAATGCTCAGTACGAATACGTGTACCGTTGCCCCCCTATTAAATAGAGCACTTTATTTTGTGACAGGTCTCAAACCTCTTTGAGGAAAGCCGAATCTTCACCGAGGTACTTGGACACTAAGTAGAGGCAGAAAAGATGGCGGTCGATGCCATGTCCTGTCATGGCAAGTCTGTATAAATCCTGGTGCTTTTCTGCTGCCACTTTCAGCAGCTTCAACTTCTCTTCTCTCTGAGGAAATAAAAAAAAACATGTTGAAATTAGCAGACAAACACTCACACTGAAACTAGCAAGCCATTTAAATTAATCCCACCGTTGCTTTTTCATTCATCATGGCACGGACAAAATCGCAGGTCTGAGTGGTGCAGGAACGCACGGTCTCAGTGCGGCCCTCTCTGAACAGACGCGTCATGGATGCTTCGTACGTCAGGCAGAACTTGCCTTTATCCTGCAGTAGGAAAAATGTAACATATTACACAGAAATCTGAGGAAGAATCCACAAACATCTAAAGGGTGTGTTCACACTTGTAGTTCAGTTCTCTTGGTCCAGACGAAAAAAGAAAATGATACATTTAGCTCTGGTTCACTTAGCGTTCACACTGTTATTTTTAACACCGAACCTAAAGATACAAAACAAAAAACAGCTTTAACAGCTTACCGAACATCCAAAACAATGCTGTGTACTTGGCTGAATGCACCCGTTGTATGTGCGTACGTGTTGACGGTATTTTTACTAGCTAAGAACTCGTGAAGAGCTTAAAAAATGTGATAAGGAGTCAAAACACCGACAGGAATTCCTTCGTCACATGCAAACGAAGATCTGCAAGGAGACGGCGTTTCAGATGCCTGTACCGATCTGTAATTGACGAGGAAAACCAGGTATGCTTGAGCATTCTGTCCCTTTTAGGGTCGCATCTTGTGACATTGGTCCATGTTGCGTTCACATTTCAGTGGAACCACACCACATTTTGCTTGGTGTGCACCAGGGTTCGGTTGGTGGAGCTCACACTTATTCAAATGAACTGCTCTAACAGAGCAATCTCACCAGAGTTTGTTTTAATCTAACCAAACCTGCCAAGTGTGAACACACCCTCAGAGAATCTCTCGTACTCTGAAGTGTGCCAGCTGGAGGGCGATCTGAATAAAACCATCAGGGCTTGTCTTGCATTTCTTGATCAGGCCTTTGCCAAAGTCACTGAAGGGGAATATATGCATGTCCACGTCGTCTGCCAGAGTTTGGGCCACTTTCAGAGAGCTGTTGATCACTGTCTGGCACTGTGAAGGAAAGAAGTATTTCCATATTAAACTATGAATCAAAAGAAAGTAGAGCATGTCTAAAGTGCACAATAAACATTTTAACTGACCTCCTCTGGGATGTCCCACTGGAGTCTCTGGGGTCCCGGGAGGTTGGGATGGGGGTTTCCTTTGCAGTGTCCGTCCTCAGTATAGCCCAGTCGCACTGGATCTGATGACAAGACATGCTACACAAACAAAAACATTACATTACATACACTACCGTTCAGAAGTTTGGGTTCAGTAAGATTTTGGGGGCAAAGAAATAATTACTTTTTTTCAGCAGGGATGCATTAAATTGATCAAAAATGACAGACATTTATAATGTTACAAAAGATTTCAATTTCAAACAAATGCTGTTCTTTTGAACTTTCTATTCATAAAGAACCCTGAAAAAATGGGTTTCCACAAAAATATTAAGCAGCAAAACTGTTTCCAACATTGATAATACAGTAAGAAATGTTTCTTGAGCAGCAAATCACCATATTAGAATGATTTCTGAAGGAGTAATGATGCTGAAAATTCAGCTTTGGCATCAGAGGAAAAAATTAAAATTTGAAATATACTGAAACAGAAAACAGTTGTTTTAAATTGTAGTAATATTTTACAAAATTATTGTTTTTACTGTTTTGGATCAAATAAATGCAGCCTTGGTGAGCATAAGAAACTTCGTACAAAAACATCTCAGCAACCCCAAACTACTGTAGTACAAGTGTTTTAAAATGTTTTCTTCCTAAAATAGTGAAATTTCTTTGAAACTTCCCAAATTTGTCTTTCACACACAAAGTTATGATATTATTTAAAGGTGCTGTATGTAATTTTTGACTGTGCTAAAGCATAAAAATACCATATGTTTGCAGAGATTTAGGAAACATGCTAAGTTCACATCCTTGTTTCTCTGAAAAACAATTATACAGCCAGTTATTCTACTTTGAAATGCGCATTCTGTGTCGGAATGTCTGTTTTTTTTTAGTGATGGGAGAAATTAAGCTTTTCAAAGCTTCGAATCAATTAAACCAACTGCTTCGCAAAATGGTTCACTGTTTCAAAGCATTCGAAACCCCACACACTGGTGACCCCTGCTGGTCAGAACAGTGGAAATGCAACAAAAACTCTGCATAAACATGCATAAAAACACCTTTTACAAACCCATTGCATATGTTTTATTGAAAGTAAAATCTATCAAATCATCTAATATGACTAAATATAAAGTGTTTGTATAATATGTGTTCTTTTACCAATTTTCAGGGATTGTTTTGTTTGTTCCATTGATGGCTCAGCTAAACAGGCCAATAAGAGAATATTAAGGACTAATATTCCTTTTAAATATACTTATGTCTAATTAAAATGTCTACAAATGTATTAAACTTATCAGAGATCAGGTAAATCCCATAGACACTTGTTTAATGGTTTACCGCTGTGGGGCGATCTCAGGGAATCTGCATGATTCATGGATTCACAGAGATTGACTCCCAGCAGTGAACCACTGAAATGTTTCAAAACAGTTAAAGGGGATATATCATGAAAATCTGACTTTTTCCATGTTTAAGTGCTATAATCGGGTCCCCGGGTCATCTACCAACCCTGAAAACGTGAAAAAGGACAACCCAGTAACTTTGTTTTGGCAAGCCTTTCTCTGCAAGCATTTGAAAAAATGAGCCGCTCAGATTTCGCTCCCCTTGTGACGTAGGATCTTATTATAATATTATATTATAATATTTTGCTCACACCCAAATTGAGTCAAATTTGACAAGCTATAATAAATGATCTGTGGGGTATTTTGAGCTGAAACTTCACAGACACAGTCTGGGGACACCTGGAGACTTATATTACATCTTGTGAAAAGGGACATAATAGGTCCTCTTTAAGATGCAGCAAAGCCTTGTTTACTGAAATCACATGACTTTGACAGTTTGATACACACTCCGAACCACTGATTCGAAACAAAAGTTTCGCAAAGGTTTCGAAGCTTCATGAAGCAGTGTTTCAAAATCGTACATCACTACTTTTTCTGTCTTGGTCTCTGTGATCCCACCCGCTGCCAATTTATTCAATAGTATTTCGACACCCCTAGCCACCAAACAACCTGGGTCAGAGATCACAGATTCTACCCAACCTAAAAAGCCTCAGCATCCATCTAAAAAGCTCTATGACCAGAGGCGTATTAAAACGCGGATAAATCAACTTACACTGTAAGGCTTGTCGCCTTCATTTGTCAATTGCGCTCATTCCTGTTGCGTGGCCTCAATCTGGCAACCAGCGTGAGAGTCGAGTCTGAGGAGGAGGGGGCGGGAGAAACAGCCCTCTCTAATGTTTTGAATTTGGACTGCAGCACCCATTTCAACCACTAGCTGTCAATATTACATACTGCACCTTTAAGAGAGTCGTATGGACAACTTTTATGATTCTTTTTAGAGCTTGACAGTCTGAATTGTCATCCACTTCTATAGTGTGAACAAGAGCAACCAGGACATTCTGCCAAGTCCATTTATGGTCACATAAGAAGCTTAGGGTGCCCTCTATAGGCAGAATACTAAGATTTTATATTACTGTTCTGAAGCTAATTCTGTATATGTAAAAACACATGAAATTTGTGCAATAAGTGACTCAGATATTGTGCAGATCTTCTCCCAAAAACAAAGTACAGTATTGCCATTTTATAAAAATGTGATTGTATCAAATATGAATTTTAAGATAAACAGGTCTTTCTTGCCAAAACAGTTCATTTATCTCAATATTTCAATAAATTGGTTTCTTCACCTCCCACAAATGGCCAACGACAGGTGCATCAGCCCAGGAGTGTTCTGCATTCAATCCCATAGTGCCGTTCTTGAACACAATAAGGTTGAAAGATTTATCAAACCATCTGGAGAAAAAAGAAAAACACACATAACACAAATAATCATTTAAAAAACTATTGTGTTTGGGGTTGGTAAGATTTTTTTATGTTTTTGAAAGAAGTCTCTTCTGCTCACCAAGGCTGCATTTATTTGATCAAAAATACAGTTAAACAGTAATATTGTGAAATATTATTCAAATGTCTCCAGTCTTCAGCCTTCAGTGACACGTGATCCTACAGAAATCATTTTAATATGCTGATTTGCTGCTATTATTATCAATGTTGAAAACAGTTGTGCTGCTTAATATGTTTGTGTAAATCATGAAACTTTATTTTTTTAGGATTTCTTGATGAATAGAAAGATCAAAACAACAGTATTTATTGAAATATAAATATTTTGTAACATTATATGTCTTTACTGTCACTTTTAATTAATTAAATGCATCCTTGCTGAATAAAAGTATTAATTTCTTTCAAAATAAAAAAATCTTACTGACCCCAAACTTTTGAACAAAAGTGTACATTAAATTAAAAATGATATTGATATAAAATGATATTAAAATGATAAACATATTATGTTTCTCAGTAAGTGATTTTATAATCTAATTTAATTATAATCAAGAGAGATCTTAGTCACCTGTCATAGCACTTTCCGTGAAGCAGAGATTTGGCATAGCTGTCCAGCGACTGGACCGGATTGTTCGGCTCATAACGCTGTTCGGTATCGTCCAGAGTAACAAAGAAAGCTGCCTTTTCCACAGCATCCAGAGATTGCTTGTTCTTCCCACGACTAAAGAATTGTGAGCGGGCTTTGGCCCAGGGAACTCTGAGTAATGGGAAACAAATGCATAGATGTCCTTTAATTTACTTTGATCACATTTTATTGAACAGAAAGAGAGGAAATACACATCTAGTTTCCTGAATGAAAACGTCTCGGGTTACGTATGTAACCCTGGTTCCCTGAATAGGGAATGAGACGCTGCGTCGATACGCATTGGGAACGCCTCTGCATGATTGGGTCGTGAAGCACTCGTGAAACTAACCAATAACATGACGAGACGTCAGAAGCAGGTGACGTCACGGACCAGGAAACTATAAAGCATACCCAGAACAAAGAACGCTAGCTTCTGAATTATGGCTGAAGCAAGACGCTCACAGGTACGCCGGGGGTACGGCAAAGCGACGCAGCATCTCGTTCCCTATTCAGGGAACCAGGGTTACATACGTAACCCGAGACGTTCCCTTTCATGGAAACTGTCAACGCTGCGTCGATACGCATTGGGAACGCTGTCCCTACACCGTAGTGCCAAGTACCTGTCTGTTATCTTTGAGACAGCACAGCTGACCCCGGAGTGGAGCCGACATCAAGGTTATAAAACCTAATAAACGTATGCTGGGAGGACTACCCAGCCGCATCACATATGTCTTGGATGAAAACTCCTGACATTAGCGCCTTGGAGGCTGCCATACCCCTAGTAGAATGGGCGCAGACAGCTAAGGGAGATGGCTGTCCGGCCGCTTCATAAGCAAGTGAGATGGCCTCAACCACCCACTTGCTCATCCTCTGCTTAGACGCCGGGCCTCCTTTCCTAGGAGACCCATAACATACAAACAGCTGGTCTGTTTTACGCCACAGGGCAGCTCTGTGGACATACGTGTCTAAAGCCCTCACTGGGCAAAGCAGATTAAGTTTTAAGCTTTGCCCACCAGTTTTGATGTTGTCTTTAGTGGTCTGGTGGGCAGCGTCTGGGATTTTAGGGACGATGCAGACTCGGGCGAGAGATAGCTCGCAAGCGTCTCTTCTACCCGAGGCATCGCCCCATAACCATGGTGTTTCAGCCCCACGATGTTGCTGTATGTTGACGTTTGAGGGCTGAATACACGATACTTAACTGGTCTCTGCCACGACCTCGACACCTCAGGGTGGAGGTCGGGAAAGAACGGCAGTTCCCGATGCTGAGGTAGTGACCGAGCGGGGAGGAAGCGTTCATCCAGCTTACTTTTAGATCTTACTTCACTCCTCTCCACGGGCCATTCAATTTTTAATTTATCTACGGCCCTGGTCACCACCTCTAACAGCTCCTCGTAGGCTGGAGATGAGGATGGCGAGCCCTCCTCTCCAGCCTCGACGCTCATCACATCCACCTCCTCAGAGCTGGATAGATGAAGCGCCGGTGCCTCTCTCCGGGGGGAAGAAACCGCAGCGCGTGCTTCCGCCACCAGAGGAGAGACACTGGGTCTGACAGGTGAAGGCAGAGATAAGGCTGGGTCCGTCTCTAACCCCGCTGTCAGATCCATTTGTGAACCCCACGAATGGAGCCGGCGTTCTGCCTCAGCAGAAGCGGGACCCGATCCGCAGGGAACACTGGCCGCGGCACCCTCTTTGTCAAAGAGTGCCCGGCGTGATCTCAGTGTCCTGAGAGTGAGCTTTTCACAGTGCAGACAGACAGCTCCCTCGAGAGCTGCCTGGGCATGCTCAACTCCCAAACATACAACACACATCTCGTGTGTATCCCCACCCGTGATGTAACGAGGGCAGGGATGAACACACTTGATGAACTGCTGTTTATCCGCCATAATACGTGTCTTTTTTATATATGAATATATAGTGTGGTGTAAGATGCTCTTGTCCTCAGACGAAGAGATTGTGACTTATATATATATATATAGAGAGAGAGAGAGAGACAAACAACACCAATTAAGACACACAAGATAACACTGAGCGCTTGTGAAGACACAGAAGCTAGCGTTCTTTGTTCTGGGTATGCTTTATAGTTTCCTGGTCCATGACGTCACCCGCTTCTGACGTCTCGTCATGTTATTGGTTAGATTCACGAGTGCTTCACGACGCAATCACGCAGAGGCGTTCCCAATGCGTATCGACGCAGCGTCGACAGTTCCCATGAAAGGGAATTGAAATTTGTAGATTTATCTTCTTTCCATAAGATATCATAACTGTCTTATGAGGCAGCAGCAGAAACATAGTAAACCATGCAAAATCCAAACAGAGCGGTCAGACTGAACACAGCATTTCCAGAAATGTGATTTGAATAGGATTTCAAACCACATATGAACGTAGCTCGTAACATTCGTATTCACATTTCATGTGATTTTTTGCCGTTCACACTTGCTAAATCTGGTTGGATTTCAATCTGATATGCACAAAAATCGGATTTGGACTGACAGTGCAAACGTAGCCTAACACACTACTAACCAGTGTTGGGGGTAACGCATTACAAGTAACTTGAGTTACGTAATCAGATTACTTTTTTCAAGTAACTAGTAAAGTAACGCATAACTTTTAAATGAAAAATATCTGAGTTACTTTTTCAAATAAGTAACGCAAGTTACTTTTTCACATTTATTGACTGACAGCTCTCCTGTCCCCATGTTGAGAGAATCGCGAGTAAGTGCAGAGGTGTTGTGTGCGCTGTGTGAACATGATGGTTATTGCAGTTTTAGACTAAATGTGAACATGCATTTACTCATCTCACTTGCATAAAAACGGAGTCTGTATTCCTCAAAATGAATAAAAACTGTGAAATGCAATCTCAGAATATTGCACAAATTAAATTAAACAAATATACTTTATGTATTTAATCTCACTTTATTAACCAATGTCTTTGCTACTGACCTTCAAAGATCTGATTTAACCATATTAATAAGCAAAAATGACTTTAGAAAAACATTACATGTGATCAGCCTGAAGTTTATTCATTTCACTTTTAGTGTGAAAGGGCCTTTACATTTGCCAAAAATAGAACTTTTTGTTGTTATTAAAAACAATCAAGCAAGTCCAGCCCAGGTGAGAAAAAGTAATGCAAAGTAATGTAACACATTACTTCCCATAGAAAGTAACTTACTTTTTTAGGGAGTAACGCTATATTTTAAGGGATTACTTTTAAACGTAACTTTCCCCAACACTTCTACTAACGCAACTCAACCAGGCCTTGCACCCATTCCCCCACCCCCCTTACCCTTTTTTTTTTTTTGCATATGTTTTGGACAGGAATTATTTAAATGAGGAATATTGTGACATGTTCATTCCCAGAAGAAAACTAATGACTACAATGGAGGCGTTTCAAGGAGCTCAGAAAGTTCAGAAAGACTGCAGCTTTAAGTACTGACTAATAATAACTAACTACATGTACTTGCTATAGGGTTAGGGTTAGGAATAGGGGTTGATTTAGGGTTAGTTGCCTGTAATTATGCATAATTTATAGTTATTACTACAGTAACAACATGTAACATGTGTAACAAGGACACTGTAAAATAAAGTGTTACCGAAAGTTGAAAATGTAAAAAAAAAGCATAATTGGTCCTCTTTAACGCAATCTCATTGACAATGATATTTAAATTTTTTCTTGTTTTATTATTTTACCAGGCTGCCAAGAGTAGAAATATTTTTAATTAAATTAATAATAATAAAATAAGCAGTCACCTGTCGCCTGCTGTCAGAGCGGCCAGCAGCTCCTCTCCTGGCTGAGGTTCGGACTTGTCCACCAAGATCCTTTCAATCTGCTGCTCAATTTCTCGCGGCAACAGCAACCGTCCGTCGTAAAACATCCACACCTTGTAAAAGCGGCCCTTGTGGAATACGGCGATGTGTCTGCTCTCATTCATGTGCTGAAGGACGTCTGATGAAGAATATGGAGATGATAAATCCATCCATGATAAATGTGACGTTATTCTGTGATTCATTCAACAATTATTTGTGCAATTGATATTGTGTCATATTTAGGCTGTATTTGTTATGGGTTAAATGATTAATGGCAGTTAGTAGACAATGATGAGAAAAGCAGGTGAAAAAAGGCAAAGTAGATGAGAAGAATGGACAAACGCTTGTTTTTCATATACATTGCGCCACTTATTACATGACTACTAACTATATATAAACATATATATGAAATATTGATTTGAGTAAAAAGGATTTATGTAAGAAAATGGCTGCTTGTGACAACAGTCAGTTATAGTTTAGTGGTCGTTACACAAACATATTTGGATTCGAAAAATAAATTAAAAAAATTATTGAAAATTATTTTTATGAATGTAATAAAAAATGATATTTTATTTTATTATATAAAATATATAATTTTTATTTAAAATTTAAATTAGATATTTTTATGTGGTACCAGTTTCTAAAATTCCAATAATTAATAGTAATAAATTAGTAATACATTATTATATTATTTATTATTATAAGTGATCTGATGGAGGAGATATATATTACATTTATTATGCACTCTGAATTATAGTTATTCTAAAATATTTTAAATATATATATTTTAGTTTAGTAATAATTTATTATTAGATTTTAATAGTAATAATTAGTGACTAAATTCCATAGATTTCACTTAAAATATATTTTATGATTATTATTACATTATTATTATATTAATCTAAATGTCATAAAATAAGTCGAGTACATTATTTAGTACAAATTACATCTAATTCAACATTTAAAACTGCTCAAACACTTATTCCCCACAATATTAATTATTACATTCATTTTCTAAATGATACTGTATATTAAGTCACTTTAAGTTACTAAACTAGAATCAATTCAGCATTTAAAACCACTCACACGCTTATGTCCCTCTTGAGTTTATGTTATAAATTAGTGGCAATAAAAATAACATAACTTTCACTGGAACCACTACATGACCAGACGGGTGTAAAAACATGTTATTTCCTGTTCCTCATTCATCCTGTTTAAGATAACAGGTTAATCATTAAATCACACAAATAGGTTATCAAGCTATGAAACTGTTAAGCACAAGTTGAGCACATAAACCAAATCCCTCACCATCTGCTTCCTCGAGAAACATCAGCTATTTAGAGTGCAGTATTAAAAGCAAACCCAAATCACAGTGTTGTGAACCAAACCACATTTTAGGCCCACCGCAGACACTCACTAGCATCTAAAAAGCGGGTTAATATTGCAAAATGAAGGCTCATGGGGGAAGCTCTACCTGCTTCTACACCTGGAACTCGACTGGTGTTGAACATACGCTCGTACTGAGATGAGCACATGGGGATAGTGTTTAGAACCATGAGCTGTGAAGCAGAAGGGAAGGTCAAACACGAACAGGAGAAACAAGGAAGAAACCCAAAATACCACTATGGAAACCTGGAGAGGAAAACAGAGTAATGGAAAACTAGAAAGAAAGTGGGAGGAGTGAAGGATCATCAGAAGAGACGAATTAGCCTTCAGATAACAGCACAGTACTGGCTACAGTACAATTGATAAGCAAATAAGATCGTCTAAGAACAATTTCACAACAGTGGTGACCAATATATTGGTCAGGCAGACAGATAAAATGTATGATATCTGCTATTTTAAGATTATTTATTAGTGGTCGCCTAATATGTGTTTTGCAATAGTCCAGGCCAACTCATAGGGTGACTGATCGACATTTAAAAAAAAAAAAAAAAAAGGAACACAATTTAAAGATTGTAAAATAAAACATTCATAAAATTGCTGAAATTACGACAACAATACTTAATACAATATTTAAAATATACAAATTAATATAATATTATTTATAATATAAATAAAACAATAATAATATAGCATATAAAACAATGTATTTTTATTTATCACAGTAATGTTTATTATAACAAATTATTATAACTAATAAACTATTTAACTGTTTCTTTAATTGGCCGATATTCTGGTGTATCACTATTATCGTTATTGGCTAACGACCACTGATTAAAAATTACATGTCATATTAAACTTATTATATGATTAAAATAATTAATAATGATTTATAATTAAAAATTTTATATAAAGAAATTGTACCCAAACGCAAATAAAGGAAGTCATACAAGTTACGAATTACAAGAGGGTGAATAAAATAAAATAACAATAATTATATTATTTAAAATTATATATAAATTAAATAAAAAAAGTATTATATTATTAAAATAAAATAATATAATACAATAAAAATATACAATATAATACAATATTATTTATTAATAAATAATAATAGCAATATTAACAAACTAATATATTATTTATTATAATAATGATTATTATTAATTATTATGCATTTTTTCAGCAATTTAAAGGATTAGTTCACTTCAGAATTAAAATTTCCTGATTATTTACTGACCACCATGTCATCCAAGATGTTTGTCTTTCTTTCTTCAGTCGAAAAGAAATTAAGGTTTTTGAGGAAAACATTCCAGGATTTTTCTCCATATAGTGGACTTCAATGGGGTTAAAGGTCAAAATGTCAGTTTCAGTGCAGCTTCAAAGGGCTCTACACGATCCCAGCCGAGGAATAAGGGTTTTATCTACCAAAACGATCGGTCATTTTCTAAAAAAACTATATAAATAAACTAAAAAAATTATATAATTTTTAACCACAAATGCTCGTCTTGCACTAGCTCTGTGATGTGCCACGCATTATGTAATCGCATTGGAAAGGGAGTAAGTGTAAGTACCGCAGTAGGGCGAAAAACTCCATCTCATTTTCTTCACCAACTTCAAAATTGTCAGACATCATTGTTTTACCTTTTTTTATAAAGGCTTTTGACTTAGTCTTTGCACGTTCACTTTGTAGACACTGGGTTGGTACTTCCACCTTCCACCGTGACCTTTCCAACATGATTACGTAATGTGTGGCGAATCGCAGAGCTAGTGCAAAACGAGCATTTGTGGCTAAAAAGTATATAATTTTTATTTTTTTTAGAAAATGACCAATCATTTCACTAGACAAGACTCTTATTCCTCGGCTGGGATTGTGTAGAGCCCTTTGAAGCTGCATTTAAATTGTAATTTGAACCTTCAACCAGTTGAAGTCCACTATATGGAGAAAAATCCTGGAATGTTTTCCTCAGAAACCTTAATTTCTTTTCGACTGAAGAAAGAAACACATAAACATCTTGGATGACATAGGGGGTGAGTAAATTATCAGGAAATTTTAATTCTGAAGTGAACTAATCCTTTAACTATTTCTTTAATTGGCCAATTTATTATGTGTATCACTATTATCGATATCAGCTAATGATCATTCTCACTTGCCCGAGAGGCGTTAATGCCCTCTTGTGTCAGTTCCGAAACTTACTGAAATCTGTATAAATGTTTAGGGTGAAGGAATCCAAAAGTATTCTGCTACTGCTAGACATGTCCAATAGAGATTTGGTCTCAACTTCTTAATCATTACATTGTACGATATCATATAACTTGGAATTACCCATCATTGTCCACCCTGCTCTCTAGAAATCAGTCAGTGAAAAGCCTTTATGAAATACGCAGTACTGTTCTACCATCTACTGTGCTGTTGTCCTGAGGCTGAGGCTGCCGGAGCTGAGGAAGGAGTGTGGGTTAGCAGTGGGTCGTGGCGGGCGAGCCCCTCCTCTTACCTGTCTCAAGCCCAGGAATGCGGGACGTGTTAAACATCCGCTCCCACTGTGCCGAGCACAGCGGCACTCGGTTCTCCAGCAAGTATAACTGTGCATGTGGTGTGTGAGTGCACATAGCAAACACATCAACGTCCGGGTGCGAGGAACAAAACAGAAGATCGTTTATGAGGGGGGCTCTTTCACAGTCATGCAGATAGAGTAGAGGGGGTTAGAGAGACAGAGAGAGGGGCATGGTATGACATGACAAACAACCTTTTCAACATACGTCTACTGATTTGGTCATTATACAGTACAAATAAAAACAAAACTCAATAATCAATAGATACCAACATGCACTAAAACAAATTTAATATAAAGTAGGAGAGACAAAATCATTCTTATAAAACTATATATATATATATATATATATATATATATATATATATTATGTATATTAGGGATGTTGATTAATTAGTTATGAGAAAAAATAACGTGGTAAAATTATTAACGTATTTAACGCACCTGCCCTGTCCCAGACCTACGTAGGTCATCTTACATTTCATAAGTTGATTGGTGACAAACATGAAGCAGGGCAACAACTCACTAAGTTATGAAGCCTATAGAATGCAGTTAGATGCCCCTAAAATTTAAGATATCAGGGCAAAAATGCCCCTGTATGATGATATAGTTAGGCAATATCACATGAGTAACAAGCGCAATATCACACAAGTGCTGTTTTTGTAATGTCTGTTTGATGCTTTTCTCATTTAACACAATAATGACTTTAAATTATGTTTTGGGGGTAATTTATCAGACAAATTTGATGTGCGATTAATTTGCAATTAATTAGATTAATTAATCATCACATCGTGTAATTAATTAGATTAAAAATTGTAATCGCTTGACAGCCCAAATATATATATACTCAAAAAAATGTAAGCCTTTTTTTAAGATTTACGCAATTCAATTAATAGTAAAATTCCAGCAAACTGAATTAAATAATGCTTACGTATTTTAATTAAATAATTGAACAATCCTTAATCAACTATTCAATTAAAATACGTTAAGGTTATTCAATTCAATTTGATGGAATTTTACTAATAATTAAATTATGTAAATCTTAAAAAAATGCTTACAGTTTTTTTGAGTGTGTATATATATATATATATATATATATATATATATACATACACAGTCACTTTCTGCCTGTTTATTTTCATTTTCATGGACTTTTAGTTTGTTTCTCTTAGTTACCGGTTTCTTTTACAATATTTAACAATAATTTTACAATATTACTGTTTTATTGTATTTTTACAAATAAATGCAACCTTGGTGAGCATCAGAGACTTCTTTCAAAAAACATTAAAAAAAAAAAAAACTTACCAACCCCAAACTTTTAAATAGCAGTGTGTATATATCCTTAATAATATAGTATACTGCAAATAGTATAATTCATTCACTGCACTATCAAAAATTTGATACGATATATAAAGTAACGATCATGTAAAACTATATTGTGACATATATACAGTTATCGCAATATACAGTGATTCGCGCCAAGATTTTGGTCATGGTGCCTACCTCTACTGCAACATTGCTTTTTACAAAATGTATCTACAAATAAAAGCAATAAACTAACCAACTAGCCCAAGCCTCTTCATTTCCTTCTGTGAAGTCAAAGACCTCGTGATCATTTGACAGAAGTTAATGTTTTATCTTAAGTTCTGAGTAGTACTTTACCACCACTGACCCATACATTACCATGACTTATAAAACATTAACAATCAAGGAGAACATACTATACTTAAAGAAAAAGTTCATCCAAAAGAGTCAGTACTTTGTGTGAGGAACAGACTGACATTCAATCCTGGCCCAATATGACTGGTCAATTAAACCACTGTCACACCAGTGTGAATAAGATTTGAGAGCTTTTTTGGCCTGTTTCACAGAAAGCTATTGTATGACTTCAAAAAGGCACACAATTTTTTCCAGCTGATGAATGATAAAAACATTGACAGACAATCTTGCTTTAAAGAGCTTGAGCATTTAAAGTGACAGACGACATATCTGCAGCACGTGCTTATGATAAACAGAACAATATTGTGCGTTAGTGTGGACGCTAATATAAGTTATCGTTATAGTTATCATTCTTGGTGTGAACAGGCCTTTAAGGTGGATATTCTGGTGTGGTAATTGTGTGGTAATCAGTGGTAAAACTAAGCAATTATCCTTGTATAGATCGATGGTAGAAAAATTATGTATTGACTTCAGTTTAGGAAATATAGACAAAAATGTTTGTGTTACAGACTCACTGGTTTGATCTGCGCTCTGTCCAGTTTTCTTCTGTACATCATGATGGCGTGGATGGAATTGCCGGCACGGGCGGCTTGGAGGGAAGTGGGGATCACATAGAGGAAGTCCTGATAAGGAAAGAGAAAGTGACATTCACTCTCCTGAGATGTTGCCGTTAAACAGTGTTATGAACTTATTACAGGAACAATCTTCCTTGAGCAACCTAGAGTTAAATTAGTTACAAGCAACTTTCCAGTCACCAGCTCTAAGCCTTAAAGAGACAGTTCACCCAAAAATGAAAATTATCACAATTTACTCACTCTCAAGCCTCATCTTCTTTTTAGACGAACACAATCAGAGTTATATTAAAAACTATCCCAAATCTTCCAAGCTTGATAATGGTAGTGAAGGGGGTGTGAGATTTTGAAGCCCAAAAAAAGCACATCCACCCATCATAAAAGTAATCCATATGGCTTCAGGTGGTTAATAAAGGCCTTCTGAAGCAAAGAGATGGGTTTTTGAAAGAAAAATACTCGTTCTCCGTAACTTGATGCTTACGGCCATTTACCGGAAGCTAGTTATTATAGTTTATAAAGTTACAAATATGGATATTTTTCTTACAAAATATCTTACCCATCGCTTCACTTCAGAAGGCCTTTATTAACCACCTGGAGCCGTATGGATTACTTTTATGATGGATGGATGTGCTTTTTTGGAAGAGCCAGGATATTTACTAATATAACTCCGATTGTGTTTGTCTGAAAGAAGAATATACACCTGGGATGGCTTGAGGGTGTGTAAATCATGGGATACTTTTTTTTTTTTTTTTTGGGTGAACTATCCCTTTAATCACTACGCCACAAAAAATGGTGCCATGACCCGGATGGTAGATTTATGAAAATAGTTTGCACTACAAGCAAAAAAAAAAAAAAAAAGTTATATTTTAATTGATTATTTTTGAATTTCATCATCTTGAATATGTTTTTGACAATTTGACCATTTATTTTTTCATTTTTAACAAAAAACAAATGAACCATTTCATAGCAGCCTTACCATTGCATAGTAGTTGCTGTTGACCATGATTGGCCCTCGACCTCTGAGGTAAATATACTCCTCCCACCAGTCGCTGACCTGAGAGCATGACATTAGAACAAAGGTAAATATCCATATTTTAAGGCACAAATCTTAAATAAAGGTACATTAAGGTTCATTTTTTAAGAAGCTTCATGCTATTTTGAAAGAAAGACGTACTTGAAATATACCTTCTAAGGCATTTTATAGATATAACAAGACTTCAAATTTTTTTAAATGTTCCCCAAATCCCTCAAGAAAAGTTGAGAGTACCTTTGAATAGTAGGCGCAGTGTGAACTTACGTAATTGGAGGTCCACCAGGATTTGAGCTTCAAGTACCATTGCAGTTTGGGGCCCAAGTTCTTCTCAAAGTCTTTTGCCAACCCCTCCATACGTTTGTACTGTTCATCGTCCATCAGGGGACGAGCTGATTCGAGATACTGAACAATATAGATGTGAAGAAGTGAGGTTACTAAAAAATGGTTTAAATGGTTGAAAAATCAGTATGTCATATTTGATCTATTAAAAAATTGGATAATTTTAAGACACAATAAAAAAAAGGTTGACTTACTCTTCTGACGGTGTCTTTTACAGGAGGCACTGGTAACCGCGGTAGTGAACTCTGAAAGCTGTACAGCATTGGCTTTGGCCCAGAAAATAACTTCACCAATACCTGAGGTGATAATATTGGGTCAAGAGTCAGGCATGAGACAAGCATGAATACTTTCCAAAATAAAACCATGACTTGGAAAACACTTCTAAAAAAACATGTCCTTACTGGAACAGTGCTGAAATTATGTTATAAAACAAATGCATTAAGACTTTGGACTCTCGCTGAATATACAAAGGGAAATATTTTCAAAGCTGGGTTGAAGTGTTAAAACAAATAGTTCACCTAAAAAACTACAAAATGGCTAATATTTTTTGGGTAAATTATTCCTTTAAGTGAAATTCTCCATCAGGGCCAAACTCACCAGCCAAATCTTTGTTTTCAGGGACAAAGATCCATGGCGGCTGAACATCCAGCCATGCCAGGACAGCAAGCACTTAAGGATGTTCCTCATAACGAAAGTCACAGTAATCCACAATCCTGTCCCAACCAGCACACCACCAACAATTCGCTGCCCTTCTTCTGTTACGTACTTACTGCAGGGAAATTATTAGGTGAGAAATCATCTGCAATGCCCTTTTCAAAAAGTACCATAGTTTCCACCAAAATACTGTAGTTGCTGTACAATGCTGTAGTAATACAGATTTTCTTTCAGTGCACTACTTTAAAATCATAATAAATACCAGATGTCCTTTAAAGGGTTAGTTCACCCAAAATGAAAATTCTGTCATTAATTGCTCACCCTCATGTCATTCCAAACCCGCAGACTTTCGTTCATCTTCGGAACACAAATGAAAATCTTTTTAATGAAATCTGAGAGCTTTCTGTCCCTCCATAGACAGCCTACACAACTCATGTGGTTTAGTCCAAATTTTCTGAAGAGACACGATTGATTTATATGATGAACAGATTTAATTTAAGCTTTTATTCATATATAAACATTCATCAACTCACACATCAGTTGTGGTAAATGGAAGCTCAAGCATGTTCGCTTGACATGCGAGAACCAACAAGGTTCATTCTCGTGTGTTACGCAGCACGTTTGAGCTTCCTCAAGAACCAATGAGGTTCGCTCTCGTGTTACGCAGCACGTTTGAGCTTCCTCAAGAACCAATGTGGTTCATTCTCGTGTTACGCAGCACGTTTGAGCTTCCTCAAGAACCATTGAGGTTCATTTATGTGTTACGAACCACATTTGAACTTCCACAAGAACCAATGAGGTTCATTCTCGTGTTAAGCAGCACGTTTGAGCTTCCTCAAGAACCATTGAGGTTTATTTATGTGTTACGAACCACATTTGAACTTACACAAGAACCAATGAGGTTCATTCTCGTGTTAAGCAGCACGTTTGAACTTCCTCAAGAACCAATGAGGTTCATTCTCATGTTATGCAGCAAGTTTGAACTTCCTCAAGAACCAATGAGGTTCATTCTCGTGTTATGCAGCAAGTTTGAACTTCCTCAAGAACCAATGAGGTTCATTCTCGCGCGTTACGCAGCACGTTTGAGCTTCCTCAAGAACCAATGAGGTTCATTTATGTGTTACAAACCACATTTGAGCTTCCGCAAGAACCAATGAGGTTCATTCTCGTGTTACGTAGCATGTTTGAGCTTCCTCAAGAACCACTGAGGTTCATTTATGTGTTATGAACCAAATTTGAACTTCCTCACGAACCAATGAGGTTCATTCTCATGTATTACGCAGCACGTTTGAGCTTCTGCAACCACCAATGAGGTTCATTCTCGTGTGTTACAAACCACATTTGAACTTCCTCAAGAACCAATGAGGTTCATTCTCGTGTTACGCAGCACGTTTGAGCTTTAGCATGAACCAGTGAGGTTTGTTCTTGTGCATCAAGCTGTTTCGGTTAAGCTTCTGTTTATGTTTGCTGATCAATGTTTATATGTGAAAAAAAGCTTTAATTCAGTCTGTTCATCATATAAAGCGATCAAGTCTCAGAAAATTGGACTAAACCACTCAATTCATATGGATTAGTTTTACAATCTCTTTATGAACTTTTTGAATCGGCAAAGTGGTAGTTGCGTAGCTGTCAATGGAGGGATAGAAATCGCTCTTCATTTGTGTTACTGGTTTGGAATGACATAAGGGTGAGTAAATGATGACAGAATTTTCATTTTTGGGTGAACTAACCCTTTAACTAGAATTTTAATTCATTAATTTTAATGACAGTGGTGGTAAATACAGTTAATATATTTTATTAAAATAATACTTTTATAAGAATTTCAGAGACATGGGATTGTTTGTTGTATAACTGCTCATAAAGTAAGCCAGCAGACTGCGTGTGATACAGTAATAAAAACTGTTCAGGAAGTTACTTATATAACATTGTAATCTGTTTTGAAAATACTAGATAAACTACAAACAGAAACCTTTGATGCTTGAGTTTTCAATACTAACAGATGTTGATCCTCTCCTGCTAACATGTTCATAAATTTAAAAATATAAAATATGCAGTTTTTACTGATTCTGGTCTATTGTCCTTTTATACTTTACAAAATATTACCATCATAACCACAGCATCTGCCAAAACAGTTACTACTGTTCCCAAACAAAACAAAACACAAAGCAAAAAACAAACAAAACAATAAACAATAAAAGTACTACAAAGCAAACAATCAAACCTTCATGTTTGAACGTGACTTCGAACTTCCGACAGCTACACGTTTTCCCATTAACAGATTCCAAACACATTGTTAATAACTAATGACTAACAGATGACTGTTCTTCAGCGGTTTACCTGATTGGTATGTGTGTCGAAAGTTTAGTGAATATCCCAAGGGAGGGGTCTATTTTGGCATATTTGGTGGTGGACATGTAACCCACCAAAACAACCAGGAGCCCCGAAGGACTTCCTGGATAGACCCCAGTCATGACACCATTCTATAGAAACACAGAATAATGTTATATTAAGCAAATAATATAATATAATATAATATAAATATATATATATATATATATATATATGGACTTAGCAATCATTTTCAGAGCACAAACTATCCTCAAGAAATCAATTCAACTTTGATTTTTCAAAGTGACAAGCCCAGTGCTGATTAGATAGCATTATTCATGTATAGTAACTCTTTAATCAGTTCCTTTGGAAAGTCAGCTGTGAGGTCACCTTGAACCTGATGAACCTCTTCTTCCAGGAGTGAAGGCCTGACAGGTAGATCTGGCGCAGGGCCTCGTGGCACAGATGCAGGTCGATGCCATCAGGAGTGACGGTGAACTGGAAGGCCACCGCCTGATGCGCTTCTGCCATGCTGACTGCACACTGTCACTGCGACGGTGAAGAGCAAAAGAGCCTTTAGACAAGAGTCATCAATAGTTTTATTGAAAAGATTAGCTGAAACTTTCTAAATAGCTATTATTAATGTGAAAAAAACAACCGCTTCATAGTACAGTGACGGTATCAGATGGTAGTATCAAAGACTTTAGATATACAAAGACAGTGCACTCATATTACTATGAATGGGAGAAAGTACAATGCGCAATATGGTGGAATAAGTCCCGCCTTCTAAATAAAAGAGCCAATCGCCAATTGGTAAAGTCATCGCGTCACTGTAGCTGCCGTTAGAAGCTCCGAATGCTATAGAAACAGTGAGTGTTCTGAGATGACTGCACATGTACACTGGCTGGTCCAGCCTGAAAAATGAATTTTTTTCTCATGGTTTTAGCATTTAGAAACCAAATTTATGAGACAGTTGTTGTCAGATTTCATTGGTGATTTCAAATATGAAATTTAATCGTAAGCTTGAAGAACAGCTTTGAAGAATTTGATGTTTCCCCATTCAGAGAGATAGGAGCTGTACTTGCATGACTGAAATAGCTGCCCGAGAGGCATTTCAAAGATGGCCGCCAAGTTAAAGGGTTGGTTCACCCAAAAATGAAAATTATAATTTACCCGCCCTCAAGCCTTCCTAGGTTTATATGACTTTCTTCTTTCAGTCAAGCACAATCAGATTTATATTAAAAAATATTCTGGCTCTTTCAAGCTTAATAATGGAAGTGAATAGTAACCGCGATTTTGAAGCCCAAAAAAGCGCATCCATCCATCATAAAAGTAATCCATACGGCTCCAGTGGGTCAATAAAGTAATTTTGAAGTGAAGCGATGCATTTTTGTAAGAAAAATATCCATAATTATAACTTTATAGACTATAATCACTAACTTCCGGTAATGTTCGTCCGCACATTCACGAGACAGTCGAGTTCTGGCGTATGATGTAGGATGTAGGAGTAGCGTAAGCTTAGGTGAGAGTAGACGCCTCTCGCAGTTCAAACAAATAGGGCTGGGCAACAAACTCAAGTGCCTCCGAAATTTCTCTTTAAAATGTCTAAAACTTCTAATTCATGACTGGTGTTTTGTTTTGCTCTGTCCTCTGCGCTTCCGCATTCGTCAATACGTCATGCGTCAGGTCAAGGTTCACTCTTCCGCCGGAACTAGACTACAATCATTATCAGATGCTAGTGATTAATTTTCATATTTGGGTGAACTAACCCTTTAAATATTATTGATTTGACAGATGAACAATGACACTATTTTCTCTCTTTTATGCTGCTGTACAGCCAAAATGCACCACTGAATCATTTTCCTGTTATCACTGTAAAGCTTTGAAACAATCTGTATTGTATAAAACACTATATAAATAAAGGTGACTTGACTTGAAATGACTCCCTTTAAGGGGTTTTAGTAATAAACGAGACCTCTAGTAAAAAAAAAAAAAAATGCATTTATTTAATGAAATACAAAAACTTAATTACAAATTGTATGTGTTTGTCACAATTTGAGTTGTGTTAACTTCACACAATATGTTGCTGTAATTAAACATTAGTCGTAATCTAATCGCACTTGTTCTACTGTTCAATGTGACCCCAAGCATTTAGCTGCATGACTTAACAGATAACAGAGTGTGCTTTATTCATGACCTCTGTGACTCTTTCACAAGCGTTTGTATTGTAAACATCACTCTGATGTAAATAAACCTGCATGGATGTTTGATAGGTCACAATGGAGAAATCATTATAAAGTGAAAATGTAAAGGGGCCATAAACTAATAAATAAAATTTGCTTTGATCTTTTGACATATATAAGAGGTCTTTGTAGCATTAAAACATATTGCAAGTTTCAAAGCTTAAAACATCCTCATTATAAACAAAGCATTTATTTAAGCTTCAAAAAAAAAAAAAAAAAAAAAAAAAACTTTTGAAGCAAAGCGATGCGTTTTTGTAAGAAAAATATCGTTTTCCTTTATTAACCCCCTGGAGCCGTTTCTATTCATTCCCATTATAAAGCTTGGAAGAGCCAGAATATTTTATAATATAACTCTGATTGTGTTTGACTGAAAGAAGAAAGTCATATACATGGCTTGAGGGTGAGAAAAATATGGGATAATTTTCATTTTTAGTTGAACTATCTCTTTAAACGTAATGTGTGTCATTTTTTCTAGTGATAAAAACAACAATACTTTTCCTATTCCAGTTTAATGCGCAGAGATTACTATAAGTAAAAATACTTAGCTATTAAAACATTGTTCGTTTTGTATTAACATTCCGACCAGCACAACACAGCAACACAACTGAAGCTTCGAAGCTTTACGAATCATTTGTTTCGAATCAGTGGTTCAGAGCGGCAAAATCACATGATTTCAGTAAACGAGGCTTCGTTACATCATAAGTGTTTTGAAACTTCAATAGTTCACGTGACTTTGGCAGTTTGATACACGCTCCGAGCCACTGATTCGAAACAAAAGATTCGTAAAGCTTTGAAGCTTCACGAAGCAGTGTTTTGAAATCGCCCATCACTAGATATTGTTGAATAAAGTTGCTATTTTGTTATTTTTGGCGCGCAAAAAGTATTCTCGTCGCTTTATGATATTGAGGTTGAACCACTGTATATTTGTTTTAAATATGTTTTTAGTACCTTTCTGGGCATTGAAAAAGGGAGTGTTATTGCTGGTGACGCAGGCCTTAACTGAGCCATCGGATTTTATCAAAATTATCTTAATTTGTGTTTCGAACATGAATGAAGGTCTTACGGGTGTGGAAGGACATTAGGGTGAGTAATTAATGACAGAATTTTCATTTTTGTGTGAACTAATCCTTTAACCACTTATGTGAATTGGGGCGGGTCTATCTGTTTGTCCAACCAATGGAAGACAGGGGACTGTTCGGGAAAACAAATATGAATATATATCAAAAGGCATGAATCAAAAGTTTAATTTGAAAGCACAGTAACTAATTAACTGTTCCTTGCTCAATCACATAAAGGCAATAATATTTTCATAATGTCACTGTTATAATTGTTTATAAAAGTGATACTATCATCATATAACTCGAATCTAATGGGAAAAAAAATACCATGAAGGTCATGTTTTGTAAAGAGGGCGCTCTGTATGTTATGTATTAGCAAAGTCAGTCTTTGGTATTAGCAAGTCATATTTCAAGCCCCCAGCAGCGGTGATCACGTGACGTGCCGGTGCAGATGGAAACTAGGGGAAAGGTCACGCGCTGCTTCATATCCCAGGACTGTGTTGATAGTCACCCTGCTGAACGCCATTACGGGTCACAGACACAGCAGTCTATGTTTTAATAAGCTTTTATTATATATTCTGCTACAACGGGTACCGAATTACTTTATAGTAGGCTACAATAGAAAGGGGAACTATCGGCTATTTAAATATTTGCATCTATTTGCATAGTTCCTACTCTATGATCGAACTATTAGCTAACTTCTTAAAGGGACACTGCACCAAAATATGAAAATGCATTATTTACTCATACTAGCTAATCTTATTCCAAACCCATAAGACTTTTTTTTCTTGAGTGGGACACAAAAGGCGATATTATGCAGAGTTTAGAGACTTTCATTCACTTTAATCGCATCTTCTTACAATGACAGTAAATGGTGACTGCTGTCATACTGTCTAATATCTCCTTTTGTGTTCCCGGGTTTGGATCAACTTGAGAGTGAGTAAATGATATTTCAACTTTTGAATGAACTGTTCCTTATTTATATCAATGACATATGTGCGTGTTATTAAAATATCTAGCCAACATTAAAAATTGTCTGCGCGCAAAGATTTGTTGTTGTATTGTGTTAATTCGCACACTTCACAATAGTAAACAAAATATTTGGCTCAGATCAAGACTATGAAGCAAGAGCATCGCTTATCGGCATCACTTTGGCAAGTTCCGCTGATTATATTGCAATCAATGACAAAAAATCAAACGCATTCCAACAGAGCAGTTGTTGCGCGCGCACAATAACCGCGCGCCCTTCTAACTTGCTTTGGAGAGAATGCCCTCACATACCCGGGCACCTACTGACCTCGTTGTGCAACATTCACCAGGTGCTCTTGGGTGTCAGAATGTCAACACACATGCATTTATAAACATAAAAAAAATTGCACAGCATAAATTTTGTTTTATTCAAAGAAAAACTGCGTTGCTGTCCTGTATCACCTTGTGTTTTAAGTAGCACGTCTTTCCCCTATCATAGGACAAGAATATACCAGGCTGTGCGCTGGTGCACTTTCACCTACTTAACCGGTGAACGAGCTCCACATTCAATCTCATGCTGCAGCTTAAATGTATAGTTGCATTTATTCTGGATTCTTACCTCTACGTCTCTTCCTGAAATATGAAGGATGTGGATTACTGTTTCACTGTAGGAGACGCACCGTTTTGCCGCCGCCTGCTTTAAGTGTAAGCTATGAATGAATGTAATAAGGGTAATTTACTAAACCCGCCCCTCGGCGTGATGTCACGCTGTATAGATAGCGGCGGCGCGCTCAACAGTGCACAAACGACGCCTTGTAGGAATGAAGTCTTTGATCCTGATTGTAAATGTGACAGCAAATTATTAACTATTATTAATTATTAACAGGGAAACGTAGAAATATCAGATAATTTTTAATGTGTATATATATATATATATATATATATATATATATAGCTTACACTTAATAGCCTCTTTTATTTATCGATAGATAGATAGATAGATGGATAGATAGATAGATAAATTAAAATGAATTCCAAGTGAACCTTTTCCAACTATGTACATGCTCATATACACACATTTTATAGGGATGTTGGCGTTTATACACAACGAATAAGGTTTTTAAAAGTGTAAAAAAAAGAGATATAATTAATTTTGAAGTGTTATTAGGTGTTACCAGTGAGATTATGTGGTTTTTATAATCAATTAACACTGCTTTTCTAATTTTTTACAAGATGGACAAAATGTGTCACCAAAAAAGTCATTCGGTTTAACCAAAATTTCGGTTTTACCGAATGACACTTTTGGTTATACCGAATGACAATATTTTCAATCAATGCTAACAGGCTGATATCTAGCTAGCTACCAAAAGGACAATCAAACATTTTATATTCAAAGTTTTTGAAATATTACAACATTTTCCATGTTTTATAGTGGTTGTACCGAATGACCTGATGTTTCGGGACATGCGTATGAGCAAGTGAAAACATGAATTTTTTCAAATAATTAAAAGAGAGTTAGTTACTTTGCTTCATGACCATGTGGTGAATGTCACATCCTGTCACATGATACTGACCGCATGACTTGGTCTTACTGGTCTTACTGGTGTTCATTTGTATATCTTTCAGGGTCTGAAGAAACCATACAACCCTATTCTAGGAGAAATGTTTCGATGCTGTTGGCTGCATCCACAAACAGACAGCTGTACATTTTACATAGCAGAGCAGGTGATACTCTAGAACTAAGTGGTTTTAAGAAGTGTTTGGATTATGTCACACTTAAAAATATTTGACATTGCATTAAAGGGTTAGTTCACCCAAAAATGAAAAAAAAAAAATTGTCATCAATTACTCACTCTTATGTTGCTCCAAACCCGTAAGCCTTTCGTTTATCTTCAAAGCACAAATGAAGATATTTTTGATGAAATCTGAGCGATTTCTGTCCCTCCATTGACAGTCTACGCAACTACTTGACCAATTTGATGCTTCAAAAAGTTAATTAAGAGATTGTAAAACTAATCCATATGAATTTAGTGGGTTAGTCTAAATTTTCTGAAGAGACTCGATCACTTTATATGATAAACAGATTGAATTAAAGCTTTTATTCACATATAAACATTGATCAGCGAACATAAACAGAAGCTCAACCGTACTTGCTTGATGCATGAGAACAAACCTCATTGGTTCTTGCAGAAACTCCAACATGCTGTGTAACACATGAGAATGAACCTCATTGGTTCTTGCACATCAAGCAAGCATGCTTGAGCTCCCGTTTGCAATAACTGATGTGTGAGTTGATGAATGTTTATGGATCATTGGCGAATAAAAACATAAATGTGTGTAAAAAAAAACATAATGGAGATATAATTAATTTTTATTAAGTGTTAACAATGAAATTATGTGGTTTTTATAATCAATTAACACTGCCTTTGTCATTTTTTTACAAGATGGACAAAATTTGTCACCAAAAAAGTCATTCCGTTTAACCAAAATTTCGGTTTTACCGAGTGACACTTTTGGTTATACCAAATGACGATATTTTCAAACAATGCTAACAGGCTGATCTAGCTAGCTAGCAAGCAAAAAGACAATTAAACATTTTATATTTAGTACAAGTTTTTAAAATATTACAACATTTACCATGTTTTATAGCGGTTGTACCAAATGACCTGATGTTTCGGGACATGTGTATGAGCAAGTGAAAACATGAATTTTTCAAATGGTTAAAAGAGAGTTAGTTACTTTGCTTCATGACCATGTGGTCTTTTGCAGGTGTCTGAATGATGTCACAGCCTGTCACATGATATTGACCGCATGACTTGATCCAAAATGTTCCCTTTATATTGGTTACTCCGAATGACATAAATGAAATTCATTTTTCCGGACATTCTTTCTCATAACAAAGCAACGACTTCTACACATAATTTTAATACCATTTTGCACTATGTTGATATATGATGTTATAAAATCATGCCAGAATAAAAATTATATACATTTATTACATTTTAAGATATTTTAATCACAAATGAAATGGCTGTATTGGCCTTTGGATGGTTAAACCAAATGACATTTTGACACTTCAAAATCTTTAAAATACCTTTATATGTAGCAAAATATAATTAAAACCTTTTGGATTTAGTACTACATACTGCGAACATACCTATAAAACGTAAGTATGAGCATGTAAATAGTTGGAAAAGGTTCATTTGGAATGCATTTTAAAATAAATTGGACGACAAGCTTGCCTATATGAATGCGTTAGATGCATTCAAAAACATGGTCGCTATGCAGTGTTTTTGCTTAGGGGAATAGCAAACAGCCTGTCCCCATGGTGCCGAAATCACTAGAGAAGCCAAACAACATCTTTGTTCAGGTGGGAGTAATGTGGAACAAGTGCAGAAGCAAATTTGACGTTTACTTTTTTTCCTTCTTTTAGGAAGAAATATTGACTACACTTAGGCTACCGCTTTACATGACAGCAGTACACTAACTAACCATGTAATCATTCTGTTAGCATTTTAAATGTATATATCATGAAATATAAGCTAAGTCAAAGTTCATAAAGTTAACAAGAATCTTGCAGAACTAAAAATGCGTAATAAAATACTATTCGATACGAGTACGCTACACAGTACACACTGCAACATGCGCTCTTCTGACGAACTCAGGATGTCGCAACCAATGAAGATTCGGAATACAGAGGCGCGCCTCTGATTGGCCAGCGAACGTGACCAATGACAGCCCGTGGTCCAATGAGAGTTGCGGATGATGCGACATGCCATCTCACTTCTCTGTCTGCTAGAAGCGTGAGGACGGTCTGGAGTGTAACGTGGGGGTAAGTCAAAGAAAATATTTTTTTATCGCGATTAGAGCTGAAGCCTCGTATGTCGTGGTTTGGAAATAATCTATGTGGTTTTAAATGGCTATAACGACTTCGTCCCAAGACTTTATAAGGTTTGAAGCTGAGGTGTTGACAGCATGCTGCACATGTGCATGGGACATTTAACTGCCATTAACACATGCATGACAGCACAGTGACAGCAACAAGACATGCAGCTCCTCTAGTGTATTACAGTTGCTCAGGCTTCTTCTTTTATCATAGTTTTTCTTTAAGTTGTTTACACAGAACAAAACTTGAGTTTACTTGACATTGATATGTATGTGTGTGTGTGTGTGTATATATATATATTTTTTTTTTTTTTCAGTTTGTCATAAGTAATGAAAAAGACATTTAAAGGTGATTTTAAGTCACTCACTCATAAGATATGTCTAGCTATGATGCACACTTTGTGTCAGATGATTGACAGCTATGACTAACCCCACTTGTTTTGCAAACCACTCCTCATAATCATCTTCATCGCCTACTTTAGTAATTCTAGCCATAGCTACTGGTGTTAGTCATACTTTGACCTCATTACTATGTCTTACAAACATGTTAAATTGTTTATTATTATTATTTACACACAATGTAAAGGTTTATCTTTGTGAGCTTTGGTTTTACGTACAACTGCCATCCTGTGTGGAGAGGTTCTTGAGACTCCAGAGACACCAACAGCTCCAAATATCTGTTTGCTGCTCAAAAGTGGCTTTTTTTATATATAGCTGCACTTTTAATACAATTAAATTGTTTGACAGAAACTTCCCTTAATAAGTCTGAACAAGTTCTTCTGTGCTCTAAATCACTCACAAATCTTATGATAGTTTGATAATCTCTTTTCAGTTTTCACACAATATTAGTTGTTTTCATGCCTTTTGCAAGATATTGCGCCATTTCATGCTTTTCATCTTCAGAAAGATCTTTCTTCCTCCCCATATTGCATGAGAACTGTGCCTTGCTTAATAATATTGAACAACCTCTTTAAGTACGTTTCCCATTTAGAAGATCTGGCAAACCACTTAATAAACCTGTCTGAGATTGATGGCAGTTATCTAAAAAGATATGAGAAATAAAACAAACAAACACTTTATTTGAAAAACTAAAACCTGCATGTTTATTGTACTGAAATCCTACTGATATGTCACTTGCATAATAATCTGGTACACAGTATATGCCTCTTCTATGTGAGCATGACATTTAATTGTCTTCATTTTTTTTTTTCTTTTTTTTGCTAAATAGCTGAGGAGTGAAAATGGATAGAAAAAATGAAAAGAGTGAAGCCAAAGGTAGGTGTTTGTGTTGTTTTAATATATTATGATTTTCATGAAAAGAAATCAACAATGAGTATTTCCGCTAGTTCAGATTTGTACTTGCCTTTAAATGTGTGTGTGTGTGTGTGTGTGTGTGTGTATATATATATATATATATATATATATATATATATATATATATATATATATATATATATATATATATATATACACAATTTATTTATATTTAAATATGTGTGTGTGTGTGTGTGTATAATTATTTTTATCATTTTATTTTTCTGTTTCCCAGAAAGAAATATATTTTTCATTAAACACTGTTTTTTTTATTTTTTTTAACCAAAAAAAGTTATAAAAATGTACAATAATTTAAGTTTTTAAGCAGCAATACCCAGAGATTATACAGCTATCTCCATGACCACTGTAAATATGAGGTAATTGCTTTTATTTTTTTCAAGGCAAAGGAGGAAATAAACCTTTCCAGTCTGACAAACCAGAGGGCTTTTTACAAGTAGAAAGGTATGAAGCAAATTTATCTTCATGACTTCAGAAAACAAAGATGATAAATAAAATCTAAATGGATTTCTAATTGGTGGCTTAAATTCTGTATTTCATAAACCTAACATTTCATTAAATTACTTTTGTACAATGTCTGCAAAGTTTCAAAAAACTTACTAAACATTTGTAAAGTTTACTAAACTTGTGTTTTGTAAACATCTATAAAGTGTCATAAACTTGTTTCATTTAATTTCCGTAACTTGTTTTAATAAACAAAATGAAAAGTTTCATGAACTTGTTTCATAGGTACTATTTACACCTGGTATTAAGATGCCTTTTGGTCGATCGGATCAAAAGTGAACGACGCTAAATACAGGTGTAAACAGGGTCTAAAACGTTTTGAGCTTGTCTGCTTTTGACCACTTCCAAAGGTAGATGAAAATGCATTTGACTGGATTGCTTTCGTAGTGTAAACAGTCATGTGGTCAAATGTGTTCGAACAGCCACAAAAGACGTCTA
Organism: Ctenopharyngodon idella; assembly: GCF_019924925.1. Lineage (NCBI taxonomy): Eukaryota > Metazoa > Chordata > Actinopteri > Cypriniformes > Xenocyprididae > Ctenopharyngodon > Ctenopharyngodon idella. The sequence continues at coordinate 22,398,358 of NC_067243.1, forward strand.
CTCTCCTCCTACTGAACTAACGCGTAAAAAGCGCGCTATCCACACAGGATGTAAACTGACGACTGAAGACCCAAGTTTGGTTTGAAGACGAAAAATGTACCAATCACAATGTTCTCTCACCATTCTTGATTTCTAACACACGCTTACTGCATTCAACTGGTCTTGCGGCTGTCAGAGCAGAAACAAAAGCTGATACTCTCCGTATGATTTTCCTTCATCTCCGGGTGCGTTCATATGCAAATTGTGCGAGCTTATTTCATCCATTAGATCGACAGATCTGAAAAAACCCATACATTTACCCACCCATAGACCCTCCCCTCGAAGAAATCAGGACAGAAGTGGTTGAAAGTGGACAAAAGAGACGGATTAAAACACCAGGTGGAAATGGGAATAAGTCTCCCTCGTCTACTCGTGATCAGATAGAACAAAACACATCTTAATACCAGGTCTAAACAGGGCCATAAATATGTCAAATTTATATAACTTGTGTTTTGTGAACTTGAGACTCTTAAGTAATGTCTGTAAAGTTTCGTAAATGTGTTTCGTAAACATCTCTGAAGTTTCTCAAACTTGTAATAATGTTGTGTAAAACTATTGCCTAACTTTTGGCTGTCTAGAATACCGAATTTCAACCTCCTGCCCAAGACCGTAAAGAGAAGAGTTTATGCCCTAAAGAGGCTCCAGCTCCAGAGTGCCAACATAGAGGCGAAGTTCTACGAAGAGGTCCATGAGCTAGAGAGGAAGTATGCTGGGCTTTACCAGCCTATCTTTGACAAGGTATGCAAATGAATCTCTGTAATACCAAGCATCCTGTTTAAACATGCTCAGTGTATCCAAGTTAGGTCGGAGGTGGTTTACTTAAAGTCCCCCCATCTATTTTTTTATGTTGTTTAAATGTCTATGTGGTGTTTTTAATATTAATAATAATAAGACAAACCACGTGCAAATTCATAAGTCAACATAAGCGGATTCGTAAACACCTCTGATTGGCCATTGTGCTCGCGCGATCAACAGATATGTCTGTGATTGGCTACAATGATCAACACATGGGAGCGTTTGAAAGCACAAGGAAGTGTTTGAATTTGAAAGCGTTTTGAAATGCCTGCTTTAAAACGCTCCCGTGTGTATCTGTATAAGTGCTCGGTGAAGAGCATCATTGATGTCTATTTACAACATGTTTTTGTAGCGTTGATCATTGTAGCCAATCACAGACATGTCTGTTGAGCTCGTGAACACAGTGGCCAATCAGAGGCGTTTTCGAATCTACTCAACAGTGCTCAAAGCGTCATATTTTGACGCTTTATTGTGTAAGTCTAAATAAACCGTTTTTCAGTCGTTTATCGTTAAGTTCAACTAAATTAGTTTAATTTTCTTCTCAAAACTGGCGTCCATCCATTGACAATAATGCAGGTGAAAATTCCTTTACACTACTAATCGGAGCAGATGTGACGACACGCGGACTGTGATAAAGGCCTATAAGTGATGTGCCCTTGAAATGATGATGTCACCTAACACAATGCTCATGTGTTCAGAGACGGGAGATTGTGACGGGTGCTGTTGAACCCACAGATGAGGAATGTGAATGGCAAAGTGACAAGGAGGAAGACGAGCTTGCTGTAAGTGGATACTTGTGAGAATCCTGAAATGACATTATATCAATTACACATGCCGGTTTTCTTGCCGAACCTTTCTATGGGAGCCCTGAGCTATTGAACTTCTCGTTTAGAGATCGTGTGCTAATGGTAGATTTTATAAACTGATTTACGCCCACAGGAAGATTTGCAGAAAAAAGCTGCTCTGGAGGAGAAGAAAGCAGATTCAGCCAGCGCCGTTGATCCGAAAGGAATCCCGGAGTTCTGGCTCACCATCTTTAAACATGTGGATATGCTTGGAGAAATGCTGCAGGTGAACTTTCACATTACTTTTCCTTAATATCTTCGCGAAAGCTTTCGCAGATGACATTTGGATTTGTTTTACATTTGGGGTCCTTTTAATTAGGTGAGAGTAGACGCCTCTCTCAGTTCAAACAACAAACTCAAACTCCTCCGACATTTCTCTTTAAAAATTCTCATTTTAGACTTCTAATTCGTGACCGATGTTTTGTTTTGTCAAAGTTCACTTTTTGGCTCGTTTCACTTCAGAAGGCCTTTATTAACTTCCTGGAGTCATATGGATTACTTTTATGATGGATGGATGTGCTTTTTTGGGCTTAAAAAAATGACACCATTCACTCCTATTATAAAGCTTGGAAGAGCCAGGATATTTTTTAATATGACTCTGATTGTGTTCATGAAAGAAGATCATATACACCTAGGATGTCTTGAGGGTGATTAAATTATGGGATAATTTTCATTTATTGGTGAACTATCCCTTTAAGAAAGCATCTGACCATAGTGATGTGGATCTTTGCACAAGCTCTGGCATCTAGTCATGTCACGTTTATTTATATAGCACTTTACAGGTGCTGGTCATATAATTAGAATATCATCAAAAAGTTCATTTTTTTATTATAAATTATTTTTAAAAATGAAACTTTCATATATTCTAGATTCCCTACATGTAAAGTAAAACATTTCAAAAGTTTTTTTTTTTAAATTTTGATGATTAGAGCGTACAGCTCATGAAAGTCCAAAATCCAGTATTTCAAAATATTAGAATATTTCCTAAGATCAATCAAAAAATGGATTTGCAAAACAGAAAAGTTCAAGTTCTTTAAAGTATGTTCTTTTGTGCACTCAATACTTGATCGGCAGGACATATTACAGCAAATGACTTGCTCCTAGCACAAATTACAGCATCAGTGAAGTGTGGCATGGAAGTGATCAGCCTGTGGCACTGCTGAGGCACTATTGAGCCTTCAGATCATCTGTATATTGTTGGATCGACTGTTTCTCATCTTTCTCTTGAAAATATCCCATAGATTCAGGTCAGGCATATTGGCTGGCCAATAAAGCACAGTAATATCATGGTCAGCAAACCACTTGGAAGTGGTTTTTGCACTGTGGGCAGGTGCTAAAGTCCTGCTGGAAAAGGAAATCAGCATCTCCATAAAGCTTGTCAGCAGATGGAAGCATAAAGTGCTCCAAAATCTCCTGGAAGATGGCTGCATTGACTTTGCACTTGATAAAACACAATGGACCAACACCAGCAGACGTCACGGCCCCCCCAAATCATTATTGACTTCAGAAACTTCACACTAGACTTCAAGCAGCTTGGATTCTGTGCCTCTCCAGTCTTCCTTCAGACTCTGGGACCATGATTTCAACATGAAATGCAAAATTTTCTTTTATCTGAAAAGAGGACTTTCGACCACTGTTCACTGTCCAGTTCTTTTTCTCCTTAGCTCAGGTAAGATGCTTCTGACGTTGTCTCTGGTTCAGAAGTGGCTTGGTAGTCCTTTTCCTGAAGATGTCTGAGTGTGGTGACTCTTGATGCGCTGACTCCGGCTTCATTCTACTCATTGTGAAGCTCTCCCAAGTGTTTGAATCGGCTTTACTTGACAGTATTCTCAAGCTTGCGGTCATCCCTGTTGCTTGTGCACCTTTGCCTACCCAATTTCTTCCTTCCAGTCAACTTTGCATTTAATATGCTTTGATACATCACTCTGTAAACAGCCACCCCATTCAGTAATGACCTTCTGTGACTTACTCTCTTTGTGGAGGGTGTCAATGATTGTCTCCTGGACCATTGCCAAGTCAGCAGTCTTCCCCATTAGTGTGGTTTCAAAGAACAAAAGATACCCGGAATTTATACTGTAGGGATGGTCATTTAATGAAACTCAAATGTAAATATTCTAATATTTTGAGATACTGGATTTTGGACTTTCATTAGCTGTACGCTCTAATCAACAAATTAAAAAAAAAAACCTTTTGAAATGTTTTACTTTACATGTAGGGAATCTAGAATATATGAAAGTTTCATTTTTTAAAATAATTTACAATAAAAAAATGAACTTTTTTACGATATTCTAATTATATGACCAGCACCTGTATACCAGGGGCTGGAAGGCCACAGTCCTGCAGAGTTTAGCTCCAACCCCAATTAAACACACCTGAACCAGCTAATCAAGGTCTAATTAGGCGTACTAGAAACTCCCAGGCAGGTGTGTTGAGACAAGTTGGAGCTAAACTCCACAGGACAGTGGTTTATACAGACACCTGCTTTATACAATAGATTGTTTAAAAGCAGCAGCTTTACAGAATTAAACATGAAAACGGTGTCAGTGTCTCTTACAATTAGATTTACAAGTTCATTTTTTACTATAAAGTGGCTCTCCAGTGTGTTCATGTTTTCACTCACGGACGTCTGACCTCGATGGACTGAACAGAAGAAATGAACCAGAGAAGATTTCCATGTCAAAGAAGGCGGAGCTTCAGAGCCACACCTACCTATTGCGTAATCTCCACGGACCAATGGCAGTTCGAAGGTGGTTACCAGCCGGAGCGAATTTTTCTGGAAAGTTTGCTTTGTCAGCTGTTCCAAACTCTTGAAACAAACACCAAAAGAACTTCAGTTTGCCTGATTTTGTTTGAAAAGATGTCACACCAATTTCGCTTGAAGTATATTAGGGCCTTTACAGGGAATTTGCCACTGTTTGTTATGCACAACATGAACCATTGGCCAATAATACTAATATTATTATTATACATTTTATAATAATAATATTAATAATAATAATAAATATTTTAACTGTAGGGTCACATAGGGAGCTAGAGCTTATACATTTTATAATAAACATTTTATTGGACTGTCCTGCTTTTATTGTAGTTTTTTTATTTATTTTTTTTATTGTATTTTAAAGTTATTTTAAAGCTCACTTAAGGACTTGTTTTGTAAGATTTTACCAGAAAAAGTTTTAGGATTTTTATATGTACATTTAAAACATCTTGTGTAATTTTAAACTGCTGTATTTTACTCTATTTTTAGTTTTTATTTTGTATTTACGCAACTCTTGTTTACCATGAAAATAGCCTCAGCTGCTGAGATGTCATTAAAATTTTTAATCCTATTTTCATCCTATTATTACTAAGCACATTGCATAAATATATGATGTATGATTTATAGAAAGTGACTGCTTTGACCTTTTGGATAAAGGGTTGATGTGGTTTACACAGGATGTGGTTTTTGTGACAGGAAGCCCTTAGAGGATATGCAAGTTTGTATTGGTGAATGCTGAATTCACATGCAATCTGATTATATTGTCATTTAATGTATAATTTTCTTGAAATTTCATTTGAATACGTAAGTGATCAGTTGGACTATACATAGTCTGCATCCTTTGTGGATTCTCTCCGCCCTGTTTCCTCCATTCCACACAGTGATTTCCACCTAAAATCAGTGCCGAAAGCATAAAGTTGAATCCATGCCAGCTTAGTTTAACCATTCTGGAATCCTGTTTTGTTTCCTGTAGGAGCATGATGAGCCAATCCTGAAACACTTGCAGGACATCACTGTGAAATTTTCTGAGCCTGGACAGCCAATGGTTCGTCAAACCAGCCAAACAATTAAGCCTCTGTTTACTTACTACTAACATTTAAACACATACATACAGGTATTATTTTTAATATTGTTCAATTGTTTGTCAAAAAACAGAGTTTCACGTTAGAGTTCCACTTTGAGCCCAACAGCTTCTTCAGTAACTCGGTCCTCACTAAAGTCTACAAGATGAAATCGGAGCCAGATGCAGTAGATCCGTTCTCTTTCGAGGGGCCGGAGATCGTGGACTGTGAAGGGTAAGATGGAGAAATAGTTAATGGTGCTTTCTAATAGAAATCCTAACCATAAGCCTTTAAGTATATACCCTACCAATCAAAGGTTTGAAATTAAGATTTTTTTTAAAGGAATCTCATATGCTCACCAAGGCTGCTTTTATTTGATCAAAAATACAGTAAAATGGTAATTTTGTGAAATATTATTAGAGATTAAAATGAGTGTTTTCTATTTGAATATATTTTAAAATGTAATTTAGTCCTGTGATTATAAAGCTGAGTTTTTAGCATCATCAGTGTCATATGATCCTTCATAAATCATTTTAATATGCTGATTTGCTGCTCAATGTTTTTAACATTGATAATAATAATAAGAACCATTATTAAAAATTGAACACCAATAATAATTGAGCAGCAAATCAGCATATTGGAATGATTTTTGAAGGATCATGTGACACTGAAGACTGGAGTAATGATGCTTAAAAATTCAGCTTTGGCATCACAGGAAGAAATTACATTTTAAAATAGAAAACGCTTCTTTTAAATTGACATTTAATAATTAAATTAAATAAAAATAAGATTAAATAATAAAAAAAAATGCTTAAAAACAATATTTCACAATATCACTGTATTTTTGTATTTTTATTTTTTCAAATAAATGCAGCCTTGTTGAACATTAAAGACTTCAAACACATTAAAAAAATTGTAATTATTCCAAACTTTTCAGCGGTAGTGTAGAATTGATTTTGCATGAATGACACATCAATTTGTGTGGCCTGTTTGGGAGAGAATTACGATTTTTCGCTTGGCATTTACATTTGATTCAGTTCTTTAAATCTGGACTACCAGAAATGATTCCATTTTCCATTGTTTTTTTAGTTGTAAGATTGACTGGCAAAAAGGCAAGGATGTGACAGTCAAAATTGTTAAAAAGAAGCAGAAACACAAAGGAAGAGGGACCATTCGGACAGTCACCAAAGAGGTTCCACAAGATTCATTCTTCAACTTCTTCAATCCGGTTAAAGGTATGTTACACTGCAATGAAAAATTCATAACGATTTTAGTTGAATTTAGTAGTTTGGCATTATATCATTTGGATTTGGTTTCCTGTGTAGAAGAATAATGAATCACCATTAACAGCACAACAAAAGATTATCTTAGTTCTTGAAACAACCCAAACAAATCTCATAGTTTAGCATTACGCAAGTGTGACGGACAGAGTAATATGGTCCTGTTGGTATGATTTAATTGTGGGATTAAGATAATTGAGTGGTTTGGCATCATTTCTTGCGTCATGGCGTTTCATGAAAAGGCTCTTGAAATATACTTATGATCTATGTCAGTAGTGAATTGCTTTGGTTTGTTGATTTGGCAAAATATGATTGGATTAATCATTATACTGTCCATTTTAGGGTCACATCTTGTGACCTCATGTCCTGTTTTTTGGTTAGTTCAGATGTCTTTGGTCCATGTTGTGTTCAAATTTCAGTCGAACCGCACCAGAGTTCGTCTGGAAGTGGACCGAGACCTCATGAAAAGGTGCGTCTCGGTCTGCTTGATCTGATGGTGGCATTCACACTTATTCAAATGAATCACACTTACAGAGCAATTACACCAGAGTTCGTTTTATTCAAAAAAAAAAATAAATAAAAATGCCACGTGTGAACACACCTTGTGTTTGAGGTCATGAAGAATATCAAACTTAAAAACTGTGAAATTTCTCTGAAATTCTATTTTTGATGGGATACGCCTGTTTAATTAGATGCTACTGGAATATATTTCTGTGCAAATTTACTTTTTAGTGTCTTCTGGACAGCAGGGGGCATCACACAATTATGTTTGTCTGAATAGATGGACCATCCACTGGATGGCAAATGTTTCCACCTTGGAACTATTTTGTATGGAACACAAACTACCTCCAGAGGGCGCTTTACAACTCAGAAAGCTGAATCTTGCATTAAAATCTGTCTTACTGGAACCACTTGGACACTGAAAAGTACAATCATTTTAATTTATCAGTTCTACAGATTTTCTGACAAACAAATGGAAATCCATCCGAGCAGTTTCTTTAAAATGATTTTTAACATTCAATGCTATGTAATCATGTACCATCTATGTATCTTCATCAGTGGTCTGGAAAAAAAATACACCTTAATCAAATTTTTGGTCCCACTTTATATTAGGGGTCTTGAACTATGTAATAACATTTAAATTAATCATTTGATACAGTGCACTTGTTTGTATATATGAATGTTTTACATTGCACTTATATTTAATATATAACTGAATGTAATAACAGCTGTAATTAATTTCTATAATTACATCTATAATTAAACTGTTGGCCCATCCCTTACCCCTTAAGCCACTTTTAAACCTAACTATACCAGGAAAACCTGTTTCTAACCCACCTCAATAGCAGAAAAAGTGTTTTGCAGTGCAACATGAACACAATAAATGCATTGTAAATCAGACACCTGATATAAAGTGTGACCAAATTTTTAATAGTCATTGAATTGAACATAAACAGTGAACGGTTAAAGCAGGAGAATTATTATTGACATTCAGAATTCCTGAGCAATTAGGGACCACAACAACATATTATTATTATTATCATTATTATTATTATTAATAAACTTTATTGTATGTAGCGTCTTTAAAAGAAGCTTCTCAAAGTGCTTTACATAGTAATCTAGTTGTGTTTGATAATTCAGTGTAGATTTAAAGGGGACCTATAATCACCCTTTCACAAGATGTAATATAAGTCTCTGGTGTCCCCAGAATGTGCCGCTATTTGGGGGTGAGCAAAAACATGCTGTTCGTGTGTGTCCCTTTAAATGCAAATAAGCTGCTGCTCCTGACCCTGCTTTCCAGAAGAGGGCGGAGCTTTAACAGCTCACGCTTTGGTTGCTCAACAACAACAAAGCTGGAGAATCTCACGCAGCCAAAATGACGATTGTCAGTAACAGTGTTCAGCCTTACATTGTTCAATTCTTAGCCATTTTAATGAATGCATTACAGAAATATGATTATTTAATTAAAATTATTTGTTAGTGCAGAAATCTTACCTATTTCACTTAAGTATGTATGACTAACAAATATGAGTCACATTAAGTTTGTTACAAGTGCCATTCAAATGATTGGAAATTGAATATGTGTATATATATATATGGCAATTGAAATGTATAAATATAGCCAAGGAATGTCAGTTGAATTTGTATCTTCAACGGCCATGACATTGTTGTGTTTCCTTCATCTCAATCAGCCTTCCAAAAATGCTGAGCATTTAATGCTTTGCATTTTTAAGCACCATGCTTCCCGTCAACCCCTCTTGTAGTGCAACAGGTAAAGAATGCCACCCGTCCTGCACACAGACTGTGGGAAAGTGCCACTCTTACTGTCAGTAACCGTGTCGCCGGATGTGTGTAATATATCTGTTACTGAGGTGATTTCCACAACATTCCTGTCTTAGGAGTGGCATTTACACTGAAATGACAGCATTGAGGCTGTAACTAAATGATGTAATGCTTTCAATGAAGTTCCAAAAAGAAATGTCTCCTTCAGGCCTGACTTTGATCAGGTCTTTTTCAAAAAAATGACTTGCGTCTGAATGGCTGACGCAAATCACAAAACCTGTCAGGAACATGTCTTGGTCATATTTCATCCTGAAATAGAAAGAAAATGAAGCCTGTTTTGGGACTGCTTTACACTGTTACCTTATGTTCATAACAAATGAACATTTTCACCCCAAATTCTCATTAACACAATGCAAAAATGGCTTATTGTTATACAAAAACTATTAAATAAAACATATTAATACATCATGGTTGTATTTACTACACTGAGTTTTAATTTGACAAAATTATATAATTGAGTCGCTTCACTGAAACTCGTAATATCTAGAGTATTATGAGAGAGTGCATTACCTGCATCTGGCTGATATTCTTCAGGTCAGACTTATATTCATGATCACAAAATCAGTTTGAATGTCCGCTGAGGAAAGCGATATCTTTATCTTTTTAACATTTAAGACATTCCCATTACAGCGCTAGTTAAAGCATTTATCAGTTGCGTCCCGTAAGATGTTTAAAGTAAAAACAACATCCTTGTTTCCTTGTTTCAGTCCATTTCAGTATAAAAGTCTTTGCGACTGACTGACTCACTCATAAAAATGGCATCTAATGGCGTATTAATGTAACTTTCACTGAAGTTGAAACATGCTCTTTCTCAATACCAAAAAATACGGCATGTTATTTTTATAAAATATTATTTTTATAAAAATATAAATTTTTATATTTTTATAATTTATATAAATATATAATTATATTTACATATAAATCACATATCTGAGGTCTAAACAACTATATTCTTGTCTAAAAAAAAACTCTTAACTACATTCTGTTACAAAATAATAGTAGTATCTATGAAAATATGGTGGGTTTGCTCGTCCGCCATGACACTCACTTTGAGAATGCTGACAGCGGAGTGATTCAAACTGTGAAATGGTTCCTGTGGCAATATTGATTGAATTATATATATATATATATATATATATATATATACACACTTACCGGCTTCTTTATTAAGCACACCTTGCTAGTACTGTGTTGGACCCCCTTTTGCCCTGTAGAAATTCTTGGTGGCACAGATTCAACAAGGTGCTGGAAGCTTTCCTCAGAGATTTTTCATGAAAGCATCATGCAGTTTCTGCAGATTTGTCGGCTGCACATCCATGATGAGAATCTCCTGTTCCTACAATATCCCAAAGCTGCTCTATTGAGATCTGGTGACTGTGGAGTCAGTTTCAGTATAGCAAACTCATTGTCATGTTCAAGAAACCAATTTGAGATGATCTGAGCTTTGTGACATGGTGCATTATCCTGCTGGAAGAAGCCATCAGAAGATGAGTACACTGTGGTCATAAAGATAGGGACATGATCAGCAACAAGGTCGGCAATGGCATTTAAACGATGCTCAAGTGGTATTAAGGGGTCCAAAAGTGTGGCAAGAAAATGCCCTCACACCATTACACCACCAGCAGCCTGAACCGTTGATACAAGGCAGGATGGATCCATGCTTTCATGATATTTACGGCAAATTCTGACCCTATCTGAATATTGCAGCAGAAATCGACCAGGCAACGCTTTTCCAGTCTTCTGTTGTCCAATTTTGCTGAGCCCGTGTGAATTGTATTCTCAGTTTCCTGTTCTTAGCTGACAGGTGTGAACTTCTGCTGCTGTAATCCATCTGCTTCAAGTTTGGTCATGTTGTGCGTTCAGAAACGCTCTTCTTCAGACCTCGGTTGTTACGAGTGGTTATTTGAGTTACTGTTGCCTTTTTATCAGCTCAAACCAGTCTGGCCATTCTTCTCTGACCTCTGGCATCAACAAGGCATTTTTACCAACAGAACTGCCACTCTCTGGATATTTTCTCTTTTTCGGACCATTCTCTGTAAACCCTAGAGGTGGTGGTGTGTAAATCCCAGTAGATCAGCAGTTTCTGAAATACTCAGACTATCTTATGCTCACTAAGGCTGTGTTTATTTGATCAAAAATACCATATAAAGTAATAATGTGAAATATTATTATTATTATTATTATTATTATTATTATTTAAATGATCTTTTTATTAGTTCAGTGTTTTAAAATGTCATTTATTCCTGTGATGGCAAAGCTGAATATTTGGGATTCATGCTTCTGTACATAAATCTTGTCCCATTCTAATATTAATACTTCTTTTTGTTTTCTTTTCTAGCTTCGCCTGATGGAATGGTGAGTGAGTCTTCCTTGCGTTCTCAGTGTTTTGTTGTGTTTGTAAACATCTGAATCATTGAAGTATGCAGTACACGTCTTTTAGCGGCCTACACAAACACATACTGTAGTACAACCCTCCTCTGCAAGTTTAGAAAACACGTCACGAACAAGAAACATTTAAAGAGTTCTTGCGTCAGTAACGGTCAACACTTCATATAGTAATGTAGCTGCTTAAACACAAGTACAGTCCTTTCACAATGATTTGTCAGTTAGCATCTCTAAACTCACACTCTGAAAGTATTGCATTAATATGAAATTAGGAGATGCTGTTTTCAATCCTGTAATTGGTAAAAGTAAAATACACTTTCAAGTTTTTAATTTAAAATACAATCCGTTATATGCACTGTTCATGTGTTTGTGTCCAGGATGAAGACTTGGACTTCACTCTAGCTTCAGATTTTGAGGTTGGACATTTCTTCCGGGAGAGGGTCATTCCCAGAGCCGTGCTTTATTTCACAGGAGAGGCCTTAGAAGACGACGAGAGTGTATGTCTACTCTTTTGACTATTAATAATGTAAAAACTCGGACTGACTATAGTGAAAAAAAACCCTGAAAATATTCCATATATATCTTGATGTATGTATCTGATCTGCATTGGCTTAAAGAGTTATAAAGTATTTTATTTTATTGGAATTTATTTTTGATATTTTTTATATTTTTTTCAGGACTTGGGTCCTGGTACTGGTCACCTTTTTATTTTTATTTAGTAGATTTTTATCATAAATAAATGGACAAATAAAAAGTGCATTAACATCTATGGCAGCAAAATATTATAGAAAATATTGTAAATATTGAATGTATCACCCAGCTTCCTTGGGAAATCAAATAGTACATTTGATTTATAATATTTCTGTAATTCCATGCTGTTTTGCAGTTTGAAGAGGAGGATCTTGAAGAGGGAGAGGAGGAGGTGAGGATCCATTGATAGACAGCCTTATCGTTTATTTATGGGCAATAGCAATTTAACAGCAAAATATTATTGTCATTCAGGACCTGGATGAGGAAGGTGAAGAAGAGGATGAGGGAGATTTTGACCCCACGGTGAGAATTTAAATCCTTTTCCCAATTTGTTTGCAATTGATTAAAAAGCAATGTGACTTTGTGCAGATTGTAATTTGAAAGCAGCATGTAATCGGAAAGTTCTGCTAGGATGTTAGGCTGTTTTCCAAATAGAATACTGGAAAACTAGTAGATATTGTATGCGGCTTGCTTTGATTGAGATATCTGTCATATATATATATATATATGTTAGGGGTGTAACGGTACACAAAACTCACGGTTCGGTACGTCCCTCGGTTTTGAAGTCACGGTTCGGTACAGCAGGTGGGGAAAAAACTAAACATGAAATTACTTTTTTTTTTTTTTATTAAACAGTGGTTTAATAAACTGTGTCTCTGTCTTTAAATATGTTATAAATTATAACTAAAAGTTTCTTAAGGATAAAAAAAATTATCTCTGCTAATGCTATAAACTATATAGTGAGCCCTTACTTGAACTTTAGGCTACTATAATATTAAAGGTAAACAACAGAGCCCAAACTAGATAAATTCTAAATTCAAACGCTATTTATTTTTATTTTTAATAATCAACACTCAAATAACAAAGTAAAATATAATGAATATATAGGCTAATACAGCTTGCATAAATCAAGCGAAAGAGTTCATTTCTCTGGCGAACTAACAAACTGTCGACACTGAATGACTTGCCTGAGGTAAATGTTATGCTACGTGACATTGTTTACAAGCTATTTTATTGACGTCTTTCCGCCGTTGAAACACTGATTGAACGATTACACGAGATATGACCGTTTCAGTAAGTTGTACTGTATCTTTCAACATACCTTGAGATGTTCATTCATGTTTATTCTGTAACTAGTATTAAAGAGGAAGAGATGATCACGTTCACTGAACTGAGGCGCCTATACAGTGATCTGTCATGCCACATCAAAGCGCGTCAAAACGGCATTTTCTGTTTGAATTTCGTGATTTCGTGGACAGAATTTGAAAGATGACACTTTGTTTCTTATTAAAAGTAACAAAATGCAGAGCTTATTGCGATTATTGGTGGTTAATGGTTGTTAGGCTACAATGCTGTATTCGTTGTGTACTGCTTTTGTCTTATCCACCAGTCTTTGCCTGTTGTCGTAGTTCACCAAGAAAGTGTTCCCAAACAGGAGACCTGACCTTAATGTAATGCATTCAGTACACACGTGCACCATACCGAAAGCCCTGTACCGAAACAGTTCGGTATGAATATGTGTACCGTTACACCCCTAATATATTATATATACATACATTTTGCATTTCAAAAAGTTGAGGGAAAAAAAAATGTTCACTAACAGAAATTCTTTCCAGTATCTTATTGAAAACATATTAAATTTTAATAATTCAGTGCTTGCCAAACACAAGTTAGTTCCTTTTTTTTCCCCCCTTTTAACGAAAAAACAGATTTCTTTATATTGTTTGTCAACTCTGTTACTGTCAATTCTGTTACATACTGTCAACACTGTTACTCTACCTCGGTAACAGAGTTTGACGGTAACAGAATTGACAATTTTAAACTTTTTAGCCAAAAACTCCACTTGCTAGCATAAATGCTAAGAGCACATGGCACTAATGAAATCAAGATTAAAAGACTTTTAAACAACCCACTGTGTGATCAGTGATAAATTCTGTTTTCCTTTTGATATTGTGGTAACTATTTTGATGTTTTACAAAATAAGTCTTGGTGTAAGAACTTTTTAGATTAAAATATTTTCTCAGAGAGACCAAACACACCTTACAGTGCTTATAAGTGAGGGAAAGTGACATCATTTCCTGTATCTTACATAGTTGTGGGAGATAATTCCACCAATTTAAAGGCAAAGTATGGTACAGTAACAGAATTGACGCAAGATTTATGGATTTATGGATTTTTATAAGATCAAAGTTGTTTTTAAACAATTTAATGTTGTATTATTAGGAAAATAACTGTTTAAGGCTTTTATAAATAAAATAAATTAAATATTACTAAAAGAAAAGTAAATAAAATATTTTGATCACACAATGATACATGATGGAAAAAAAATACTGGGTAATTCAGACAACAAGAAATCAAAATGTATTTTCAGCTATATAAGACACTTTTTACAGAAAATATTATATTGTTATGGCCTGTAACATCTTGTGATCCATGACAATGAGTAACAAATTATTAAAATAATTACAAATATAACCATTTTAAAAAAGCAGAAAAAAATAATAACTTTGGACACCAAATGTACCTGCAATTATAGAATCACCCATAGATAGATAGATAGATAGATATGAAACCGTATAAAATATGCATCCACAAACTAAGTATGCTATACATGACTTACTGTTTACTTCATATTTGTAATTCATTTTTATGTGAAAATGTCTCAACAATTTGAGATATTTGCATTGTAGGATACGGTACACAGTGTGCTCAGTTGCAGTACATACTGCAAAATAGTAGTAGTTGTAGTATTCTGTTCCAAACATAGCTGTCTCTGAATCATTAAATAGACTTTTATTGCTGATCTGTGTTTGATTGAGGTGGTCTGGATTGAAAGCATTAACTTGTGTGATGCTTCATAATCAGTTGCATGTCTGATGTGTAAACCTGTGTGTTTGTCCCTCCACTTCCCCTTTACAGGCATAATTCATTTCTCACTTCATGCATTTCTAGGTAAGAGATACAGAAGGGATGTGGCTCTTTTTCCCGTCAATCTTTTGATCAGTCTTCCCTTTATTATTATTATAGTCTTTCTCCTCTGCTTTCACTCTTATGTCACTTTCACATGAGAGGGTTGTGTTTGGACCAAGGGTTAAAGAGTTAGTTCACACAAAAATGAAATTTCTGTCATTAATTACTCACCCTCATGTCATTCCACACCTGTAAAACCTTTGTTCATCTTCGGAACACAAATTAAGATATTTTTATGAAATCCGAGAGGTTTCTGAACCTCACATAGGAAGCAATGTCCTTTCACCTTTCAAGGTCCAGTAAAGTAGTAAAGACTTTGTTAAAATAGTCCATGTGACTAGTGTCGGTGTTTTGACGTAGAAACCGGAAGCGCTGCACTGCATCTACAACGTAAACAGCATCAGAGACTGAAATTGTTGAATAAAGTCTTTATTTTTGTTTTTGTGCACAAAAAGTATTCTCATCGCTTCATAACATTAAGGTTGAACCGTTCTGGACCTTGAAAGGTGAAATGATGTTGCTGCCTATGTGTGAATCAGATACCCTCGGATTTCATCAAAAAGATCTTAATTTGTGTTCCGAAGATGAACGAAGGTCTTATGGGTTTGGAGCGACATGAGGGTGAGAGAATTAATGACAGTAATAAAATTTTTGGATGAACTAACCCTTTATCTAACTGGAGTCTGCATTTCGGCATGATTTAAATGCTCCGCTGTCTATCCAGATATGAAGATTCATTGGATGAATGTATGGCTCGATTAGACTTTGTTGCATCAAAAGTGATAAGACTTGTCAGTTTTATGGACATCACCATCTTTGATATTACTTTGGTCAATGCCACTGTTACTAGTAAGAGAATATGGGCTTGATTCCCATTGCACATTCATACAGACAGTATTCAAGACACTACAGTAAGTTGCTGTTTGAACTGGATATTTCAAGACTCACATCTGTTAGTAAATGCGGTTGTCAATCGCAAAAACTGACAGTCTGAACGTAGCCATAGTAAAAATATCAAGCAAAACATAATTATGCAAAAAAATGTAATGTAAATGACTAGTATTTCCAATGTTGACTAGCAGCAGCAATACAATTTAGTCGAATAGTCTCACACATCCCTACTCTCTAGTAGTACTTTGATGGTGAAAATACTTTGCAAAAATACCCTGTAAACATAAAAAGTTTGAAAGCAGATCAGCCAGGAGGACACAACAATCAAACTTGGAATTGGACAAACAAAAGTGTGAAAATGACATTTTGTGAAGTTTTTCTTAGACATTAAAGACTAAACTTTTCAAGTCACATTCACTAAAATAACCTTAAAGGTGAAGTACGTCATTTTTTCACAGTAATATACTTGGCTTGACATATTAACCTCTGGCTTAAAGGATTAGTTCACTTGAAAAATGAAAATTACCCCAAGCTTTACTCACCCTCAAGCCATCCTAGGTGTATATGACTTTCTTCTTTCTGATGAACACAATCGGAGTTATATCAGTAAATATACTGACACATCCAAGCTTTATAATGGCAGTGAACAGGACCAACGAGTATGAAGCTCAAGAAAAGTGCATCCGGCCATCATAAACGTACTCCACACGCCTCCGGGGGGTTAATAAAGGCCTTCTGAAGTGAAGCGACGTGTTTGTGTAAGAAAAATATCCATATTTAACAAGTTATAAAGTAAAATATCTAGCTTCCGCCAGACCGCCTTCTGTATTCAAATTATGAAGAAAGTGAAACTCGCGTCAGTTACGCTTTTGTTTTTTTTAGCATAAGCATTTTGAACTGCGAGAGGTGTTACACTTTCTTCATAAGTTAAATACGGAAGGCGGTCTGACGGAATCTAGATATTTTACTTTATAACTTGTTAAATATGGTTATTATATATACACAAACGCATTGCTTCATTTCAGAAGGCCTTTATTAACCTCCCAGAGTCGTGTGGAGTACATTTATGTTGGACGGATGCACTTTTTTTGAGCTTCAAACTCGTTGGTCCTGTTCACTGCCATTATAAAGCTTGAATGCGTCAAGATATTTATTAATATAACTCCGATTGTGTTCATCAGAAAGAAGAAAGTCATATACACCTAGGATGGCTTGATTGTGAGTAAAGCTTAGGGTAATTTTCATTTTAAAGTGAACTAATAGCGTGATTTGGGGGCGGGACTAACTTTCCAACCAATGACATTCAGGGGCGGTGCCCAAACTTTTTGGAAACAATATTTTTTTCAATTACTTTGATGCAACTACTGCCGCAGAAATTTCATACTTCACCTTTACCAAACAAAGCATGTATTATGAATCTAACTATCATCAGGCAAGTCATTACTTCCTGTTCCCCAGTGCCTGAAATAATACTCTTAATCTTTTATCTCCATCTTGTTCTTACAGAAAGAGCCTCCTCCTACAGAGTGCAAACAGCAGTAAGACTCGTGAACAGACAGCCACGGCACAACTCGGCTGTCCATCAGACAATTAGACGATGTGGATGCAGACCTAATTTCCTCGTGGACTCGCTACACTAATGCAATAGGAAACCAAACGCTGTTTAGGAAATGCATGTTTGTTTATTTCTCTACTGTTTACTTTTACAGAGATGACCTCAAGTGTTCTCATTCATAAGTCGTGTGATATCGCGTCCCAAAATTTAGCATAATGTATAAAGTACTACATTTTTCTTTTGACTAAGAAACCTTTTCTATATTCAAAATGTTTGCCTAGTGTGTGTGAGGTCTAGCAAAGATGCCATATGTGTTTTGAATTCTTAACGTCTGTATGCAACCATGGCCATTTTTTGCAACATAGCAGGTTTATGGACACTCCCCAGATGATATGAACGTCCAGTGTAGCATCACTCAGGGTTTTTTGCCAACAAAATGAACCTGCTGTCTTCTGGAATTTGACATAACTGAAATGTCCGACAACGCTGTTACAATGTAGTTACTAAAGTGTTTTGATGTGGATCGTCCTGCTCATTGGTAGCTGAACGATGTGGATTGTGGTAATAAATACTCATGATTTGTCTCCAGGGTTGGGCATCATCGAATTCCCAATCCTTGCGTGACGTAAAGCATATCCATGCCGTGCACG
Source organism: Ctenopharyngodon idella (assembly GCF_019924925.1). Classification (NCBI taxonomy): domain Eukaryota; kingdom Metazoa; phylum Chordata; class Actinopteri; order Cypriniformes; family Xenocyprididae; genus Ctenopharyngodon; species Ctenopharyngodon idella. The sequence continues at coordinate 22,416,680 of NC_067243.1, forward strand.
TTGACATGAGATTTCAACCATATTTTATTTCGCCATGTGGTTATGTGTCGAGTTGCTTGCATTCATGCACAGAATTGCATCAGTTACAGTATTGAGAATGTTAATAAGCAGATCTTAAAGCCATTGCAGGTTCACCCTCCGTTTTAACTGTGTGCAAGCCGTAGCCTTATCTGGAACTTCTTTGGTTTGTAATGCAGCATTGTTTCCATTTTTGTACAAAATAGACAAAAAGATTCTATTAAATGTTGTGCGACATGATGCCGCAAAGTCTTGCTCTTTTTTTAAAATAACTGAAATCTGACTTACCATTTTCACTTGGTGGATAAAGTGGGAACCCATATCTAAGGACCAGAAAATCATAGAAATCTGCAGGTAGGCTCTCAGTAAGCAACCAGAACACCTTAGCAAATACATAGCAGCATGCTTAAAGCATTAGTTCACCTAAAAAATGAAATTTCTGTCATTAATTACTTACCCTCATATCGTTCCAAACCTGTAAGACCTTCATTTATCTTCAGAACACAAATTAAGATATTTTTGATGAAATCCATGTTTTTTATCTCCCATAGAAAACAATGAAATTACCACATTCAAGATCTAGAAAAGTAGTAAAGACATCGTTAAAGGGTTAGTTCACCCAAAAAAATGAAAATTCTGTCATTAATTACTCACCCTCATGTCGTTCCACACCTGTAAAACCATCCATCTTCGGAAGAGAAATTAAGATATTTTTGATAAAATCCGATGGCTCAGTGAGGCCTCCATTGACAACAAGATAATTAACAGAAAGGTACTAAAAACATATTTAAAATAGTCCATGTGACTACGTGATTTCAGTAAACGAAGCTTCGTTACGTCATATGTGTTTCGAAATTTCAATGGTTCACCACTGGGGGGGCGTGACTTTTGCAGTTTGATACATGTTCTGAACCACTGATTCAAAGCAAAAGATTCGTAAAGCTTTAAAGCTTCATGAAGCAGTGTTTCGAAATCGTCCATCACTGGATATTGTTGAATAAAGTTGCTATTTTGTTTTTTTGGCACACAAAAAGTATTCTCGTCACTTCATAACATTAAGGTTGAACCACTGTAGTCACATGGACTATTTTAAATATGTTTTTAGTACCTTTCTGGGCATCTGAAAGTGTTAATTATCTTGCTGTCGATGGAGGCCTCACTGAGCCATCGGATTTTATCAAAAATATCTTAATTTCTCTTCCGAAGATGGATGGTTTTACAGGTGTGGAACGACATGAGGATGAGTATTTAATAACATAATTTTCATTTTTGGGTGAACTAACCCTTTAAAATACTCAACGTGACTAAAGTGGTTCAACCCTAATGTTATGAAGCGTTCTGACGTAGAACATGGAAGCTCTGCAGTGTGTCTTCAACGTAAACTGCATAGGAGAATGACAGGGTAGAGAAGAAATTGTTGAATAAAGTCATTATTTTTGCACACAAAAAGTATTCTTGTCGCTTTATAACATTAAGGTTGAACCACTGTAGTCACGTTGACTATTTTAATGATGTCTTAGTATCTTTCTGGACCTTGAATGTGGTAATTCCATTGCTTTCTATGGGAGATAAAAAAAAACTCGGGGATTTCATCAAAAATATCTTAATTTGTTTTCTGAAGACGAACGAAGGTCTTACAGCTTTGGAACGACATGAGAGTGAGTACTTAATGACAGAAATTTCATTTTTGGGTGAACTAACCCTTTAAAATCACTCAGAATGTCCTAACAACCAAATATCAACGCTTTGACAACCACCTACTTTACAACACCTCAGTATCGTGGCGCCAGGCAAACCGTTCACATTTCCTTCAGAAAGAGACGTCTACTTGTTTTACATAAGTATGTTGAATGTAACATACTTTCCACAAGCTCATTTTACACCATATTTTGTCTTTTTAAGAGAAATATAATGCTTGAACTGACCATGGAGTGCTATAATTACTATGTGAGCGCAATTAGGTGGAAATTAGAGTGGGAAGCTGATCCCCCACCAAACCAGATTCCATGAACTGTCAGCTATGTGTGGAATCTCAACACTGACAGGACTAGTACAGCGGTCATGAGCGCTGGCGCGACTACTTCACCAATGTGAGGCGGCTTTGTGTGAAATATTTCCTGGCATTCTCTTAGTACTTTCTCAAGTGTGTAATCCGCTGGTTTAGATTCCATAAGGCGGGATAGGTTCTGTGTGGTATCATTCCCACTTTCGCACCTTGTGCTCTGGTTTCTTTCGGCAGTTTGGGGATGTTGTACAAAGTTATCTTAAAATGTTGCTTTACTTCAGAGTGGTATGAGCAGCATTTGTCTCTATGGTTCACTGCAGTTTTTTATCATCAAGGCATGATTGGAATGACATTATTGTCATTCTAGTTTTGTGATATTTAAGGGCATGAAAGCAGTTAAAAAACTTCTCACTGTGTAATATGCAAATATCAGCATGTCTCTGATAAATATATAAATATAAATATATAGAAATGAATAGTACTTTTTGTAAATGTATTTAAATTATGTAAACTCACATTTGATGAAGACTCAAGTTCTTTTAGGAGGCTGTTTTATATAGGGGTGGTCCACTCTCTTGGTGGCGGCCATGTTGGGATCACATGACCAGCTGAATACTATTCATTTTTATCTCTGTAACACTCTTATTTTCTAAAACTTTTGATAGGTGTCAGTATAAAATCTAACACCGTGTCCTAACTACACGCGATGCGATAAGATTCCAGCGACAAGCAATTTTTACTGTCCACACTAGACTTGATTGGCAAAATCAATCAAAAACCACAGCCAATCAGAAGAGCGTGTGGGCGGGCTTTCCTGGCAAGAGCACAGCAGTCACAATGAAATGGATGTAGTCAAATTCATAAATATTTAACCATTTAAACATTATTTAATGTACATACTAGTGACTGAGACAATCTTTGAAACAATACACTTGTTTGTTCGCAATGAGTTCACAGTTTTAACATTCTTGTGCGCATTTATTTACTTTTAAGATCTGAGGTGAATTAGCCATTGTTGTTTTCATTACAGCTAAAAAGCTGGGAACAAAGAACGATATTCAAACTCACATTAGACGTTTTTAACAATGAATAAAGCACATAAACAGTACCTGATATTATCATTACCATACTTTGTGTTGCTGTTCCTGCCGCGACGTTGCGGAGAAACAGAAACCGTTTCTAAAATAGAATCATCGCATATCACCGTCGTGGCTGATTAGGACAAAAACTCTGATTAACATGGAAAAGTGTAGTTAGGACACGGTGTAAGACCACATCATACCACTAAAATAAACAATAAAAATTGCATATTGCACTTTTATGGGGGTAATGTTAAATTGCTGTGTGGAGGACATTTTTGTGACTTTGCATGTATAGCTACAAAATGATATTTTATGGGTTTTATGGGCATAAACGAAGTAGCCTAGTACTTTGCACTAAACTAAATTTACTTTTTCCTCCATATTTATATCTATAAACGTATTAAAACAGACTGAACAACTTCGTATTAAAGACAGAACAAAGAATCTGTTATCCAGTGTGCTCTGTTGACTTGGAGAAAGTTCAAACACCCCCACAGTTTCAAATGTCACATCCATTGTGGTCTCCCTCTCATTACACACATGTAAACACTCTTTCTTTCTCATCCTCTCAGATTTTCTCAAATTATAATGTCACTTTCACTGTAGATGGAACTGTCCACAAATACAGTACAAAATAGAATATATGTTAAATAATGTGATATAACATGTCAGTATAAGGAGGTGCCTTCAGAAAGTGGTTTTTATCAAGTTCAGATGAGCAGACTAAATATTATCTGAGCTGTTTTATTTTCTGTTTATTATATGGGGGTTTGTTTTTTTTTACAATCCTGTTAGAACATTTTATTTTATTAGATTTGTGTGGTTATTTTCTAGAAATAAAAGCTAAAACTACGGAGCCCCACACATGACATGCAAGAAAAAAATTAAATTGTGCGCACGATTCACTATTTCGTTCGCTCGATTTACTAAATCATACACACGACTTACTATTTCGTTCCCTCGATTTACTAAAACGTGAGCACGATTTACTATTTTGTTCCCTCGATTTACTAAATTGTGCGCACGATTTACTATTTTGTTCCCTCAAATTATAAATCATGCGCATGAATTATAAATCGAGGGAACGAAATAGTAAATCGTGCGCACGTTTTAGTAAATCGAGGGAATGAATTAGTAAATCGTGCGCACGATTTAGCCTACTATTTTTTTCCTGCATGTCATGTCCGGGGCTCTGTAGTATAAAACGACAATTGTCGTTGAAGGGCTTTTTTTTGTTTGGGACGCAATTGATTTCCCTTAATTAAAGAAAAGTACTAATTATTATTTGTCTTATTATAACTTTGGTATAACAGGGTTGAATGGCTGGACTTAGTTATCCATTTGTGTAAGATTTTTTTTTTTTTTTTTTTTCTTCTTCCCATGGCATAGAAGGGGTCCAAATTATGATACTTCCTAGATAATTTTATGGAATTATCTATTTTAAACAGATGGAAATCATGCTGTAACAGGGTTGATTTTAATACTGTTATATGATTAAAATACTTTCACGCTGTGTTTGATGTTATGTTAAATAATTGTTTATCCAACTTATGTTTCTTTTTGGATATTAAAGAATTCAGTAACAGGGTTGATTTTAACACTCAGATTATTGTTGCCACTTTAAATGTATGTCAATTTCATGTTATATAATTGTTTATCCAAATTTTTACTTCCTAGGTTCATTCAACATTTCATGGAATGACCCATTTTTTTAATTAGGTGGAAAATTATGTGGTAACTGGGTTCAATTTAATGCTGTTAGATGATTAAAGCTGTTTTTCATGCTTTGATCATTTATACAAATGGTAATCCAAATTACTTCTTTCTGAGTGTTGCAGTTTTACAGAATTAGGAGGGGGGGTGGGGGGAATCATGTGGAAACAGGATTGATTTTAACACTGTTGCCACTTTTAAGTACATGTTAGATAATTGTTTATTCAAATTATGTTACTTCCTGGCTGTCAAAATTTTATGGAATTATATATTTTAATAAGGGGGAAATTGTACAGTAACTGGGTTGAATTCAATATTATTATTAGTGTAATATGACAAAGCCACTTTTCATGCTGTGTTCATTTATATGTTAATTAATTGTTTACGCAAAATATGTTACTTTCTGGGTGTCACAATTTTATAGAATTAAGGGGGGAAATAATGTGGTAACAGGGTTGATTTTAACATTGTTGACACTTTTAGATACTGTTCATTTTAATTGTTTATCCAAATTATGAAACTTCCTGTGTCACAATTTTACAGAATTATCCAATTGCTACTTTCTGAGTGTTGCAGTTTTACAGAATTAGGAGGGGGGAATCATGCGAAAACAGCATTGATTTTAACACTGTTAAATTATTGTTGCCACTTTTATGTAGATTTTATGTTAGATAATTGTTTATTCAAATGATGTTACTACTTGGCTGTCAAAATTTTGTGGAATTATATATTTTTAGTAAAGGGGAAATTATGCAGTAACTGAGTTGAATTCAATACTGTTATAAGTGTAATATGATAAAGCCACTTCTCATGCTGTGTTTATTTATATGTTAATTAATTGTTTATGCAAATTATGTTACTTTCTGGATGTCACAATTTTATAGAATTACGGGGAAAAATCATGCAGTAACAGGGTTGATTTTAACACTGTTAAATTGTTGTTGCCACTTTTATGTAAATTTTATGTTAGATAATCGTTTATTCAAATTATGTTACTTCCGGCTGTCAACATTTTGTGGAATTATAAATTTTAAAAAGGGGGAAATTGTGCAGTAACATGGTTCAATTCAATATGGTTATTTGTGTAATATGATAAAGCAACTTTTCATGCTGTGTTCATTTATACATTATTTATGCAAATTATGTTTCTTTCTGGATGTCACAATTTTATAGAATTAAGGGGAAAATCATGTGGTAACAGGGTTGATTTTAACCTTGTTATATTATTGTTGACACTTTTAGATGCTGTTCATTTTAATTGTTCATCCAAATTATGAAACTTCCTGTGTGTCACAATTTTACAGAATTATCCATTTGTTATTAAGGGGTGGAAGAATCATGCAGTAACAGGGTTGATTTTTAACATTGTTATGTGATTATTTTTCATACTATGTTAGTTATGTTATGTTAATTATCTAACATTTAATAAACTCTAAACACCACTAATTGTGTTTTTTATTGCTTTAAAGTAATAGAACTCCAATTTGTACCTTATTCATGAAAAGTGGAACCCTTTGTATTGTCAAGACCCACAATGCTTTGTGTTTGTCTTTGAGTTATATGTGTTTGTCCTCAGTGGATCAACACCACTTAACACCACAAATTCAAGAGCTTCAAGTTTGAAGTCCTAAATCCTTCCTTCAAGTCACACTTTACAAGAACCCCTACGTTCTTCCCAGCTGCTCTTGTAGTCATACTGCCTTTGCCTTTTATGGCTGCCCGGTTTGCTTGTCCAGCCCGCAGTACAACCACAGAACCTCTTCTGTGAGGTCCTTTAATGTCCCACAACGGAAACAACCGTCACTAAGAGTTTAACAGAGAGATTTGTGTTCTGTCTCGGATGGGCGGCACTAAAATAAGTGCTTTATTGTGCCATGTAGATGTCTGATAATGCAAGGAGGCGCCATAACTCTAACTGCACTAATAATTAATGGGAAATGACTACAATACTGTTATACAGAACACAATGAAGAAGTGCTATTAAGATCTCTGTTATGGAAAATGATATACCAGTTATTAGGGTTGTCTCCATCTGGTAGTTTACGTAAATCTTTATCCCACTGTATTACCGCACACAGCTGCCACGGATGACGCTGTTTTATCTCTGCTGACAGTTACCGTCACTGGGTATAAAAATACATTACTACTGTGTACAGTATGTTCCCACAGATCTAAACACACACAAAAAAAAACATCTGTCTGATTATTTCAGTGCTTTTTGGTCTCCATCCAGGGCCACATTAATGCACAAGTTTACCTGGGATTAAGCCCAGGGACCCAGGCTGAAGGGGCCCCGTGGTGTTTGACATATTGAAATTGATTATAAAATTTACATTGTGTTGGCTATGGAGGCAGTTTCAAGCTGTTTTTTGTCCATACAATGAATTCCTATGTAGGGATGCACAATACTATATATCAAAATAAATATTGCAATATAGTAATGAAGGCTGTGATTCAGTTAAATAAAAAAACACTAAGAATGTGGCCTATGAAAACTGAACTGGAACAGGACTTAAAAAATGGGTAACACTTTATTTTAAGGTGAGGTAGTTACATTTTACTTATATTACTGAGTATTACAACCCGAATTCTGGAAAAGTAGGGGCGTTTTTTAAATTTGAATAAAATGTGCCTTCCAAAACATGCAAGCTGCCCATACTGTATGCACTTATGCACCCCCATTCCATCAGAGATGCTGGCTTTTGAACTGAATGCTGATGACACGCTGGAAGGTCTCCCTCCTCTTTAGCCCGGAGGACAGGGAGTCTGTAATTTCCAACAAGAATGTAAAATTTGGACGCGTCTGACCATAGAACACTTTTCCACTTTGAAACAGTCCATTTTAAATGAGCCTTGGCCCACAGGACATGACGGTGCTTCTGGACCATGTTCACAAATGGCTTCCTTTTTGCATGATAGAGCTTTAGTTGGCATCTGCAGATGGCACGGCAGATTGTGTTTACCGACAGTGGTTTCTGGAAGTATTCCTGGGCCCATTTAGTAATGTCATTGACACAATCATGCCGATGAGTGATGCAGTGTCGTCTGAGGGCCCGAAGACCACGGGCATTAAAGGTCTTTGGCCCTTACACGCAGATATTTCTCCAGTTTCTCTGAATCTTTTGATGATGTTATGCACTGTAGATAATGAGATTTGCAAAGCCTTTGCAATTTGACGTTGAGGAACATTGTTTTTAAAGTATTCCACAATCTTTTTACGCACTCTTTCACAGCTCTGCCCATCTTTACTTCTGAGAGACTCTGCCTCTCTAAGACTTCCTTTTTATAGCTAATCATGTTACAGACCTGATATCAATTAACTTCATTAGTTGCTAGATGTTCTCCCGGCTAAATCTTTTCAAAATTTCTTGCTTTTTCAGCCATTTGTTGCCCCCGTGCCAACTTTTTTGAGACCTGTAGCAGGCATCAAATTTGAAATGAGCTCATTTTGTGCATAAAATTGTAAGATTTCTCAGTTTAAACATTTGTTATGTTATCTATGTTCTATTGTGAATAAAATATTGGCTCATGTGATTTGAAAGTCTTTTAGTTTTCATTTTATTCAAATTTAAAAAACATCACACACAGTAAAATCCCCAGAGTTAAATCAACTCTGCTCAGAGTACATATGGTCCCTGAACTAAATAGTGTTAAAGTAACACTGAAGCAGAGTTAAAGTTAATGAGATAATTAAGCAATTAATAAGGCTGTGACTGAAGTCAGTTGTAGTTCTTGTGTTTCTCTTTTCTTCAGTGATTCTGCTTGTTAACAGCAGGTGTTCATCACTAATGCACAATCATCACTTAATTAATTGTTTAATTATCTCATTAACTTTAACTCTGCTTCAGTGTTATTTTAACACTATTTAGAGAGGGACCATATGTAATCTGAGCAGAGTTGATTTAACTGGAGATTTTCAGAGTTAAAAGTCATTTTTCAGCTTTTTTATTCCCCAATTATTCTAGAATGTATGGACAAAAACAGTTGAAACATTCTTCAAAATATTTATTTTGTGTTCTGCAGAAGAAGAAGAAAAAATATTACAGGTTTGGAATGACATGCTGCAGAGTGAATGATGACCGAACTTTCATTTTTGGGTGAATCATCCCTTTAGTTAATCAATCTTTTTTTCTTTCTTTCTTTCTTTTTTCTTTTTCTAAATGGATTAGAAAGGCATACGATTAATTAGACTTACATAATATCTGAACAGACTTCAATGGCCACTGAAGCTAGAATGACTTGCAAGAAAACTGGCACAGCTAATCTCAGATATAAATGTTGAGTCAGTTTGTCATGTTAGCTCATTCATGAAAATGACAGGGCTTATAATATGCTTATTTTGAAACAATAGTTAAGTATTACTTGCTTGTCAAGGTCTATATACAAAGCAGTGTACAATACAATTCAAGGAACAGGCCTTCTAGACTTTATACTAGGGATTAAGTGTTTTCCACTTTAGTCACTCTTACCTGGGAATAAAATAAAAAAATCACCATCAGTCCAGATCTTTTCACTAATTAACATTTCTTTAACCATCTTGCAATGTCATTGCTGTTTGTTATGTAAGATGCGAAGTATGCAAAGCTTGATTGGATTGTGAAAAAGGAAAACAGTAAGATGAAGAAAGATAAAAAGGAACAGATATGCAGCTTCATAAACATTATATGCTGTTATAATAACTGCCACGTACAACTAAATTAATAGTCTTTTTTTAATGTAATGAGCAGTTCTCTGACTGATTTTAATGACATTAAACTTTATGCATGGTATAGTCAAATTTTGTGCAGGATACTGAGACACACCTACTTAAATCTTTACGAACGTTACATTGAGCATGCATGAAATGAATAAGCAGGGAGTGTGTGAATGAGCAGATTTTATCTGATTCATGCATGAGTCTTAGGAGCAGGCCTAAGTTAAGTAACACTTGGCTGCAAATGGAGACATTTCTTTTTTTGCATTTTGCATAATATAACATCTTTTCAACAACTTTTCTTATTGAATTGGTTTTGCAATAACAATAGCATATGCACAAACAGATGCAAGTGTGGGGTGGTTATTCCCAACAAAAATATGTTCTAAGAACATTCAAAATGTTTCATCAAAACGTTTTTTTTTTTTTTTTTTCTGAATGTTCAATAAGTCCAGTTTTTTCCCTATGTTTTTTAAAGGGGACCTATAATTCCACTTTTCACAAAATGTAATACAAGTCTCTGGTGTCCCCAGAATGTGTCTGTGAAGTTTCAGCTCAAAATACCCCAGAGATCCTTTATTATAGCTTGTCAAATTTGCCCCTGTTTTGGTGTGAGCAAAAACACACCGTTTTTGTGTGTCCTTTTAAATTCAAATGAGCTGCTGCTCCCGACTTGCTTTCCAGAAGAGGGCAGAGCTTTAACAGCTCACGCTTCGGTTGCTCAACAACAACAAAGCTGGAGAATCTCATGCACCCAAAATGACGATTGTCAGTAACGGTGTTCAGCCTTACATTGTTCATAACGGAGTCGGACACTGATGGAAAGACTTAAAAATGCACCAAAATGCAACTGGATGTTTCTGAATGGTTAGTGGATAAATTTATGTAGTTGCTGTGGAGTTGATTCAACCCATTGACATAACTGCCGTCATGTTAATCTTTTGTGCAAATTCAGCATTTAATTAATCCTCGTTTGTGAAGCAGTCCGGCGTAAAACTACATGCTAACAATACTCTACTACAACTCTTCCTCTTCTCTAAAGCAGCCCAGCATGGCCTCACCCCCTTTGTTGCGTGTTCTCGGGGGCAGGGTTTATGTAAATTTTAGGGTTAGTGATGTCACCTGTTTTTCTCTCGGGCTGGGGCGCACTTTGGGATGGCTTGTGTTGCAATGTAAAGGTAGCCTCCTCCTTTTAGAAAATAAAGATACTTTTTAGGGCTGGGACAATAAATCATTGCATCACGAATTGAGAAATGATTCCGGATCGATTCTGAGATTTTCCGAATGTATCGTGATTCTCTCTCGAATCGATTCTGAGCTTAGTTTTTAACAGCAGATGGCACTGTGTGCTTTAGAAAAAGCTGTACTCTGCTTGCTTCCAGTTCCTTAAACACACCACTTGAACCTTCTATAAAATAATCATTCATAAAGTTCGAAAAGGTTTAAGCGTATTACAAGGGTGTTTGTAGTGGGCCGTTTACATTAATCTCACGTCATAAAAGCATTCTGAGGTGCAAGTACATTCTCAGACTCGGCCGAATGCATCAGCGCTCTTTTTCATGAGCATTTGAGGGTGCGATTAAAAACTAGCCTAGAGTGCCATCTTCTGTTAAAAACTAAGCTCAGAATCAATTCAAGAATCGAGATTAATCGATTTATTGTCCCGGACCTAATACTTTTAGATGTTTAATTGCTGTTTGGATCATTGGGATCGCTAGACGAGAGCTTTATGAACTAATTTTTGTGAAAACCTCAAATTCAACCAAAATCAAACATTTTTCACTTGTTTTACCTGTAGCTCGTAATTAGCCAGTGCGCATTCTGACTCATTTTGCCAGCACGGCTCACAAATAAACAATGATTTTCCATAATGTTCTTATATCATTTTAATCATAAAATTGAGTCACATGCCGATCTAGATGAGATGCCTCATTCATTAAGTTCATTCACAAAAAAGGGCCTATTCGTTCAGTAGGTCCAATTGATGAAATTTTCAATGTATAGATTTGTCAAAAGTGCTATTATCATTTATTCAGGCATTTTCCTGGTTTGTTTATGGCAAATTAGGTTTATATTAAAAGGTATCAGGCTTTGTTATGGCACTTGGCTTCCTGACCCGTATGTGTCAGCACTTCTCATCCCTGTGCATTGTTTCACAATAGTTTCTCATGCCTCTCTTGGACGTTTGCGCCATTTGTTCTTTTTCCCACGATATGGAAGCACTTGCTCTGGCCTCGTCAGACCTGGCTTATCTGAACAATGCTTCAAATAACTATGGGGAGTCATCGCCGTGCATTCTAGCCAAGAGGGCTACATACGTTTATAAGTGTGAGGAAAGAGCTGAAGCTTTTTTTGTGAGAGCTTGGAGATCAAGGTACCAAAAATAGGTCTCCCAAACAATTGGAGAGGAGAGCTCTTGACAGAGATAGGGGTTTGACAGGTGCGGAATCCTGCTTGAGAATCATCAGGTAACAGCTGCAGTGTTGTTATGGCACTGTGGTGGTCAGGCCTTTCACTGCAGCCTGGTTTCATCATAAATAATACCATCTCATAACTGTGTCCAACCTACTTTCATTCCATTCAGCTTGGTTTCACTGGCATATTTTCTAATTTGGGTTCTCTCAAGACAATTACTGAAATGATACTGTAGTACAGTAATGTATCACATGGTAATGATATATTTTGATATAAACTATTGTAGATGTACTAATTTCTTTTGTTGTGTTGGACAGAATTCTCCACTATATTTTGCTACACCAAGTGCCAAACATTCTGAAAACATCTGGTGAAATGTTTTATATGTTTTAATGTTTTTATATTACAACCCGAATTCCGGAAATGTTGGGACGTTTTTTTAAATTTGAATAAAATGAAAACTAAAAGACTTTCAAATCACATGAGTCAATATTTTATTCACAATAGAACATAGATAACTAATGTTTAAATTGAGAGATTTTACAATTTTATGCACAAAATGAGCTCATTTCAAATTTAAAGCCTGCTACAGGTCCCAAAATAGTTAGGACGGGGGCATATTTAGCATCTCCTCTTCTTTTCAAAACAGTTTAAAGACGTCTGGGCATCGAGGTTATGAGTTTCTGGAGTTTTGGTGTTGGAATTTGGTCCCATTCTTGATTGATATAGGTTTCCAGCTGCTGAAGAGTTCGTGGTCATCTTTTTTATTTAATGATGCGCCAAATGTTCTCTATAGGTAAAAGATCTGGACTGCAGGCAGGCCAATTCAGCACCCGGACTCTTCTATGATGAAGCCATGCTGTTGTAATAGCTGCAGTATATGGTTTTGCATTGTCCTGCTGAAATACACAAGGCCTTCCCTGAAATAGACGTCATTTGGACGGGAGTATATGTTGCTCTAAAACCTTTATATACCTTTCAGCATTCATAGTGCCTTCCAAAACACGCAAGCTGCCCATACAGTATGCACTTATGCACCCCCATATCATCAGAGATGCTGGCTTTTGAACTGAACACTGATAACACGCTGGAAGGTCTCCCTCCTCTTTAGCCCGGAGGACACGCCGTCCATGATATCCAACAAGTATGTCGAACACTTTTCCACTTTGAAACAGTCCATTTTAAATGAGCCTTGGCCCACAGAACACGACGGCGCTTCTGGACCATGTTCACAAATGGCTTCCTTTTTGCATGATAGAGCTTTAGTTGGCATCTGCAGATGGCACAGCGGATTGTGTTTACCGACAGTGGTTTCTGGAAGTATTCCTGGGCCCATTTAGTAATGTCATTGACACAATCATGCTAATGAGTGAGGCAGTGTCGCCTGAGGGCCCGAAGACCACAGGCATCCAATAAAGGTCTTTGGCCTTGTCCCTTACGCGCAGAGATTTCTCCAGTTTCTCTGAATCTTTTGATGATGTTATGCACTGTAGATGATGAGATTTGCAAAGCCTTTGCAATTTGACATTGAGGAACATTGTTTTTAAAGTATTCCACAATCTTTTTATGCACTCTTTCACAGATTGGAGAGCTTTTGCCCATCTTTACTTCTGAGAGACTCTGACTCAAGACATCCCTTTTATAGCTAATCATGTTACAGACCTGATATCAATTACCTTCATTAGTTGCTAGATGTTCTCCCAGCTGAATCTTTTAAAATATTTTTGCTTTTTCAGACATTTGTTGCCACTGTGCAAACTTTTTTGAGACCTGTAGCAGGCATCAAATTTGAAATGAACTCATTTAGTGGATAAAAGTGTAAAATGTCTCTGTTTAAACATTTGTTATGTTATCTATGTTCTATTGTGAATAAAATATTGGCTCATGTGATTTAAAAGTCTTTTAGTTTTCATTTTATTCAAATTTAAAAAAACATCCCAACATTTCCGGAATTCGGGTTGTACCTTCACCAAGAATATCGTTAATTTGCATTTTTGCTCATATAATATTTGCAATATTTTGGATTTTGCCTCTTAAAATTACTTTGCTTGTAAGCCGGGTTTTTGAAAATCTGTTTGTCACTTACATTTAATGGGTTATTTTCTCTTACAAAGGCCAAATATAATCAAGCATGAATGTGTGTGGTATAAATGCAGTACTACATCTGCCACCATGTTAGCATTGTCATATGAGCTATAAGTTGTGTCATTTCCCTGCCATTCATGACTCCTCTACCATGGTTTATGAACACTACAGTGTCCAATGGATGTGAATTTCAGAATCATGGCAGAAGTAGTAGGTCATCCGGGTACTTTTTTTTTTTGCCTATACTATTTTCATATGCTGATTTTCATATTTAGACACTGGGATGGTGTCTGAGACAAATTCTTGGCTCAGAGCAAAAAAAGTCACAACAGATTTTTAAGTAATCCATAAAGTTTATAGAAAATAAATATTATTATTGACAAAAATGTATACAAAAATACTGTGTTGTCAAAATTCTATAGGAAATGAATACAGGTCAATTTGACCCCCTTTATGTATTCTTGGGGTAGTGATAAAATATATTATGTATTTTTCCCCATCCTATGATAAAGAAATACGAAAATTACATTGATGAAGGTCAGAAACAAGTTTTTGAAGAATTTTTGGAATATCAAATAAATAAATGTTTTCACTGATACAATATTTAAAAAAAAAAAAAAAAAAAAAAAAAAAAAAAAAACCCACACACACAGTTTACCGGGTCAGTTTGACCCCCTTTATGCATAGGGTTAATCTAGATTATTTTTGTCGCACTATACGCAGTGACATAGTTTTGCAACAGTAGTTTGATTTATTAAATTAGAGCAACTTAAAAAGCTTTTGTGAAGTGAAGGTGGAGGCTGATTAGAGAATGAATCACATCAGCCTTGGACTAGACTTGAACAGACTTGATTGATTAAACCAAAGTGCAAATCATTCAGTCAAAGTCTATGAGGCAACAAAATAACCTCTATCATTTCTTTGGAAATTAATCAACTTGCTGAAATGTATTTCTTTTTCTAAACCAGTCTAAACTTCCTTTCTCAGATCCCAACCATCATCCCACTGATGTCCCAAAACCTTGATATGACATCCCACAGATAATGAGGTCACTGCCTGGAATCAAAATACACCCACTGGCAACCATATTGGGTTATAGAGGACAAAATGCGTTTCTTGGAATATGAGGTTAGACGGTAAACCAAAAAAAAAAAAAAAAAAGAAGCCGCGAGTCCTCCACCTAAGGAATATGTTTTCCTCTGATCTTAAATCAGTTATGATGGATCATACTAGAATATGTGGCTAAGGTCAGGCTTTTATATGGCTAAGATCAGATCAAAATCCCAGAACTCCTTGTTTGGCAGGACTCCTCCCTCTGTAATCACTAATGTGAGTCATCCAGCAGACATGCCCGACTCTTTACTGCTCTCCTTGATGACGCTTCACACACACAAACACACCCTGGCCGTTACCATAATACATCCCACTTAGAGGAAATGAAAGGAAAGGGTAAGATGTTTCATCAAAGGACGTTTGATAGCACTATCAGTCTATTAAACCAGATTAGATTTTTGAACTGCTGTTTTCAAAGATGAAATGCAGCGGAAATGACTTAATATAGCATACACACTTCATCAAAATGAACAGTCACACTTTATATTACTTCATTTATAAGTTACTCAACTTTACTAGTTGTAAAATGTCAATGTCACACCCTTATAATACAAACTATGCTCATATTATGCATATTTATAACCATCATGGTATGCAATAAGCAAAACTTTGACCCATAAACAGCTAATGCAAATGAAATCAAAACTGAAATCTCTTGACTATCTATCTATCTAGTCTAATATTTTAAATATTTTAAATATACTTTGTTTGAATTCTATCTCTTCACAATCTGAACTTCACAAGGTGCAAAGATACTTTTTAAATAGGACTGCAGGAGTTCCTATATATATGCTGGACACTTGTTGGCTTAAAATAAAATAAAATAAAATAAAATTTATAATATTGTAAATAATTACTATATAAATAATGATTTATTATTTATTAAAGGATTAGTTCATTTTAAAATGAAAATTACCCCAAGCTTTACTCACCCTCAAGCCATCCTAGGTGTTTATGACTTTCTTCTTTCTGATGAACACAATCGGAGTTATATTAATAGATATCCTGACGCGTCCAAGCTTTATAATGGGACCAATGAGTTTGAAGCTCAAGAAAGTGCATCCATCCATCATAAACTTACACCACACGGCTCCGGGGGGTAAATAAAGGCCTTCTGAAATGAAGCGATGCATTTGTATAAGAAAAATATCCATATTTAACAAGTTATAAAGTAAAATATCTAGCTTCCAGACCGCCTTCCATATTCAACTTACGAAAAAAAGTGTAACGCCTCTTCAGTTCAAAACGCTTATGCTACATCCTACACCTTCCCTTTTCAACTTACAAAAAAAGCTTAACTGACGCGACATCAGTTTACGCTTTTTTCATAAACTGAATACGGAAGGTGGTCTGGCGGAAGCTAGATATTGTACTTCATAACTTGTTAAATATAGATATTTTTCTTACACAAATGCACTTTCTTGATACTCATTAGTCCCGTTCACTTCCATTATAAAGTTTGAACGCGTCAGGATATTATTAATATAACTCCGAATGTGTTTATCAAAAACAAGAAAGTCATATACATCTAGGATGGCTTGAGGGTGAGTAAATCTTGGGGTAATTTTCATTTTAAAGTACTAATCCTTTAAAATATAATTAATTATTATAATATTTTTGATTAATAGCTTGATTCAGATTCTACAGAAATCGTTTTAAACGTTTCTTTGAGTTCTGACATGTTAGAGCCATAAAGTTTCCTTCGTCCTCCACAGATCGCAGTGCCAGAATGCCACCCACTCGCTTCCATTGATACTCAAGCAACAGTTGACATGACGTCACGTGGGAGGGGCTACATAGTCTTAAAAAAGGTGTCCATCTCCGTCGCAACCTACTCAAGTCTGGCTGGATTTTACGCACGCATGAAGAAGCACAGTGTCGGTCGGCGACTTCAGCGGAGATTATACGAAGCTCTGGGACATTCGTATTCTTGTCTTTTCGTCAATAACCCAACAATTACTCACAACGCTAGCAAAATGACGGGCTCTGATATTTCCCACGTCCTGAAGGAAGGAGAGCTGGAAAAGAGGAGCGACAATCTCCTCCAGTTCTGGAAGAGGAAGACGTGCGTTCTCACCACGGACAGTCTGAACATCTACACCGATAACCAGAAGAAGAACAAGAGCAAAGAGCTCAAGCTGCAGTCCATTAAGAAAGTGGATTGTGTGGAGCGCACCGGGAAGTTCGTGTACTTCACTATTGTGACTACAGATAATAAGGAGATTGACTTTAGGTGCTCGGGCGAGGAGAACTGCTGGAATGCCGTGATCACAATGGCTCTGATTGACTTTCAGAACAGAAAAGCCATTCAGGACTTTAAAACACGACAGGAATCAGAGAACTCTTCTCTGGGACAGCAAGAGAGATGCAAGGCTAGAGCACATTGAGATGTTGCAAATTCAAGCCATAGGCTACATGGTGAGAAATAAATTATGCTATACTTAGCGAGTACATTGTTTGACATAAGTTGATCTGAATACAAGCTATCAATTGAATAGATGCTAGACTTAACAGTTGAGTAATGTTATGGTTTGAATGTAGGAAAACTCATTCTCCCTTTTTGTTTCATTTAGAGATACAGCGAACTGAATCTTGAAGTTTGGACCAAAGCGAAGCATGTCAGCATGTCTGAAAGGAGCCCATGTGCTCAGAATAAGGACTGTGGTTGAGCTGGTCTGTGAAGGTCTTCGGAATAAACCTGCAATGATTTCAACAAGCAAAACCCTCAAAAACACTCAAGACTGAATCCTTGAACTTTCTTAACCGCCTCCAAAAGGCTCTGGATATGTACATGTAAATGTATCTATTTATTTTTCCAAAGGAATGCTGCAAATACCAATGTTGTATTAAGTTATTTCATGATGTATGTATTTATTTAAATAAATTTACATAAAACTGAGTTTGCATTTTGGACTTCATTTATGATGAATGAATTCATTTTTATTATATATAAAAAAAAAAAAAAATCGGGTAACACTTTACAATAAGGTTTTTTAACATGGAATAAAACACATGTAAAGCATTTATATTCATTTCAATTGCTAAAATCAAAAAATTATATCTGTTAATATTATATAATGGACCTAAACCAGCTGTAATACTAGCAAATTGACCTTATTATAAAGTGTTACCAAAAAAGCATTTATAATAGCCTATCTCACAATTTTTCATATGTGGTTTTGTAGTCCTTGTACATCATAGGCCTAATTAAAAAAAAAAACAAAAAAAAAACAATATGGCATTTCAACGTTTACATGTTTCTAGAAGTTTTAATTGACATTATGATATTTTGTGGCTTTTGTCTAAAAGAAAACCAGGCATTTCTTGAGGGAGTGGAAAGTCCCTTGTAGTGGAAGTGGCTTGTTCATTCAGAAATGTGGCGTCATCGATTGTGCGTCAGATAACAGCTCAATAGACCTGTTGTATAGCATTGCGATACGCTTATGTTGTGAGCCACGCCCAATGAAAATGCTAAAAACGTTTATTTTACTGCAATATATTAATTTAAAATAAGACAAGAGTCAATACTTTGGGTGCTTTATTGAGGCTATAATCGTCACATTTGCCCTTTGAACAGGTGTAGGTGTATAGATAAGATTGTAAACTCTGTGATCCACCCAAAGTAGCCTACAATAAACGCTGCCGCCTTATCAAGCAAAAATCATGTGATGAAACCGCTCATCATTACATGTTATAAATGTGTGGCATTTGTTCAATCAGAATTAAAAACTTATATTTGTATAGACGGTTTCATCGGACGCACGCGCGTTGCCACGGTTACGCGTTAACTTCCGGTCTGTGTTTGTTGAACGGGTCTGGTAACTTTGTTGCATTTAAATTTGGCCCAGTAACGGTTATTTTCTTCAACTGGTAACCCAAAATAATACTGGTTAGCTAAAGTAAATTTACTTGTTATTTATTTTGCTTGTTATCAGAAATAATAGCCTAGTCTAGTCTAGCGACTCTGTTGTTATTGATTCTTTGTGGAAGTCTACCGGAAGTTAAGTTTGGGCCACAAAACGTTTGTTTATGTTGTTGCCGTTGAAACCGTCTATAGCCAAAACTATATTATATATTTTCATTGTTTCTTTGTTAAATATAATGCATTCAGGTGTCTAAATAGGTTTGGTTGAAGTCAGTGCATGTGTCAGAGTAGCCTAAGTGTGAAAACCAAAGCTTTCGGTGGTATTACACAGCTTTACAGATTATTGAGCGCTGGGCTTTGAAGTTGTATTTAGCTACTATATGGATCAAAGGACACGCTGATCTAAGGAGCAGCATCCAGTCAAGAAATATGTCTGGCTCATTTCTGCCCCCTCAGCTATGGGCTCCTGACAGACTTGGCGGCTCAGTTTCACTTTGTATTCTCTTCTGGGGCCTGGAGGTCTGGATGTGTCCGGATATCTGGATGGAGACATTTATAACTCCGGATATCATAAACCCAGCATTTGTCATAGCTATTTAAAGTTCCCTGTCATTTTATTGAGTTTTATTGTTTATGAGTCATTTTTGAAAAAATGCAGCAAAAGATTTATATATTTTTTCTTTCTTATGACAGGTTTTGAACATTCAAATTTTTTTGCTTGATATGCCAATGAATTTTGTTTATATCAGCTAAGACTTGAGATTGCTTAAAGGCCTACTTTGTTTTATTATGAAATGTATTTTTTATGATACTTTTTATGAAATATAAATTCACTGATTTCAGATTAGGCTAAATCACTCATAAACTACCACCATGATTATTATAAGCCACAATTATATTCACAATAGAGCTCGGCCTCAAGTTTCTTATTGTTTTTAATATTTAGGATACACATTTTCATTTAAATGTTTTTTAGGCATTTCATTACGTATATTTCATAAAACAAAACTGGACCATTTTTTAAAGCATTTCATTTAGCATATTTTAGGATCCAATTGTTATGAACTATTTAGGTCTAATTAAGTGGAAAAAAGGAAACATTTATTTATTTTATTTATTTTTATTATTTAAGCATTTAGTTAATAAACCAAAATTTGACAAATTTTACAGTGAAATGTTTTTTAAGCATTTAATTTAGCATATTTTAGGAAAATTAGGACAGATTTTTATGAGGTATTTAATTGTGTATTTAAAGGGTTAGTTCACCCAAAAATGAAAATTCTGTCATTAATTACTTACCCTCGTGCCTTTTTACACCCGTAAGACCTTCGTTGATCTTCGGAACACAAATTAAGATATTTTTGATAAAATCCGATGGCTCCGTGAGGCCTACATAGGGAGCAATGACATTTCCTCTCTCAAGATCCATAAAGGTACTAAAAACATATTTAAATCAGTTCATGTGAGTACAGTGGTTCAATATTAATTTTATAAAGCGACGAGAATATTTTTGGTGCGCCAAAAAAACAACAAAATAACGACTTGTTTAGTGATGGCCGATTTCAAAACACTGCTTCAGGAAGATTCAGAGCATAATGAATCAGCGTGTCGAATCATGATTCGGATCACGTGTCAAACCGCCAAATTGCTGAAATCACGTGACTTTGGCGCTCCGAACTGCGGATTCAACACGCTGATTCATTATGCTCCGAAGCTTCCTGAAGCAGTGTTTTGAAATCGGCCATCGCTAAATAATTCGTTATTTTGGTTTTTTTTGGCGCACCAAAAATATTCTCGTCGCTTTATAATATTAATATTGAACCACTGTACTCACATGAACTGATTTAAATATGTTTTTAGTACCTTTATGGATCTTGAGAGAGGAAATGTCATTGCTCCCTATGTAGGCCTCACGGAGCCATCGGATTTAAACAAAAATATCTCAATTTGCGTTCTGAAGATTAACGAAGCTCTTATGGGTGTGGAACGGCATGAGGGTGAGTAATAAATGACAGAATTTTCATTTTTGGGTGAACTAACCCTTTAATAAAACATATTTAGGACACACATTTTCCTTTAAATGTTTTTATTATTTAATCAAGCAGTTTAGTGTATTTATTTAAAAAAAGTTTTAATGTTTTATTTAGAATTTTATTAAGATTTTTAAATATAAATATTCAGTACACAGTTTATTTACATATATTTTTTTAAATTAATTTATTAAGTATTTAGTTTAAAACATTATTGGACAATTTTTCTGTTAAATGTTTTACTTTTTATTTTTAAGCATTTCATTTAGTATATTTTAGGAAAATTAGAACACATGTATTTTTATTACGTGTATTTAATGAAACATATTTAGGACACAAGTTTTAATTTAAATGTTTTTATTTATTAATATTTTAGTGTATTCAATAAATAAAATACCCCTTTTTGGACAATTGTTTATATTAATGTTTTATTAAGAATTCTATTCATTTATGTGTTGTTGTTTTTTTATTTATTTATTTATTTATTAAGCATTTAGTTTAATAAAGCAAAATCTGACAATTTTTTCTGTTAAATGTTTTTTCTTTATTAAGCATTTTATTTGGCATATCTAGGAAAATTAGGACAGTATTTAATTATGTGCATTTATTAAAACATATTTAGGACTCATATTTTCATTTAAATTATTTTTTATTATTATTTATTAAGCATTTTATTAAGTATATTTAATTAATTTTTTTAAACTTTTAAAATACCAAATTTTCATACTATTTTTTATAAATAGTTGTTTATTAAGATTATTTAAATAAAATAAAATAAATAATAATTTAAAAAAAATAAATAAATAAAAACAGGACACAATATATTTAAATATATTTTAAGGATTTTATGAAGTGTAATCCTTCCAGTAAGATGTTATGTTTGTTTTATAGAGACACAATGGAATAGACAGTATTTACTTTCTGTGTCTTAAACAAACACTTCTGAAGTAGTGGGAGCTCATCAAACTTCACAGTCATGCAGGTGGAACCTGAGAGTGTTG
This sequence comes from Ctenopharyngodon idella, assembly GCF_019924925.1. Lineage (NCBI taxonomy): Eukaryota > Metazoa > Chordata > Actinopteri > Cypriniformes > Xenocyprididae > Ctenopharyngodon > Ctenopharyngodon idella. The sequence goes on from NC_067243.1 coordinate 22,438,700, forward strand.
TATACTTAGGGTTGGGTTTATAGAGGAAATATGTCTTTCGTCCCATATCTAAAAGATAAGCTGCAGCCACCAAGTCACTTGTTTGATCTTAAAATTAACATACCCTTATGAATCATTACTGCCGTATGAATCATTACTGTACTAAACAAAAAGGTTCGCAGTCATTGTGCTCACACATATGACTGATTCCTGAGACAACTTTACCTTCCATTAATTTTGATAATCATTTTCACTTTCAACGTTTTAATTTCATTTTTACAAAAATATTACATTGTTATTCATTATCTCTACAACAGTCCTCACAACATTAGTTTAGAATTATACTCACTATTAAATTACAAAATAAAATAACAAAATGTCCAAGAATATTCTCAGAATACCAATAAATTGAGCACAAACACCTAGGGTTTAAAAAAAAAAAAAGTTAAAAAAAAATATATTATTTCACAATTTTTAGGCAATTACTTGTGAAAAGTTGTACTTTTTCATTAACAATCCCACTTGTAAGATTTCTTATGATTGTGTCAATGTCATATTTGATAATTTTTTTGGAATTTGGCCTCACAGTCAGGTGAGCTCACCTGAGTCATACCTCACATTTTTTACCTGTGACCGCACAAAGTAAAAAAAAGAGCCAATCAGAGACCCCGTGAACGAATGTGACTCCTAAAGTGCCATTCAAATGCGCTGACAAATGGAGTCAGTCATCTATTGTAGTTGTGAAATGTTTGTGTGTATTGAGGTATTGTTTCCTTTTGTTATAATGCTCTATGTCCATTTATTTTTTTAGCAGCGCTTCAATTCTTTGTGGGCGTACATGTCTGTGCATAAATAACCTGAATGTTTGGCTTCAAGCATTTGAAACATTTAAAGACACACTCAGATGCCGCCTGATAATTAAATTCGGTTTGACAAAGATTTTGACAAGTTCCTTCCTGTGAGATCAAATTTCAAAGAAATCAGGAAGTTTTTAAAATAATTCTTTTATTTATTTTTTTTCACACAAATGTGTGTGTGTGTGTGTGTGTGTGTGTGTCAATGTAAAAACTATTTTCATGATTTATCACAACTTTATTTTTCTTTTGTCAAATTAACTTAGATAATGTGGTTCAGATAACATAATATTTTGAGTTTCTATTTATTAAAGGTGCCTATAATGCCCCTCTCACAAGATTTGCCCCTATTTGGGTGTGAGCAAAAACACGCCGTTTTTGTGTGTGTCCCTTTAAATGCAAATGAGCTGCTCCGCTTTCCAGAAGAGGGTGGAGCTTTAACAGCTCGCGCTTCGGTTTCTCAACAACAACAAAACTGGAGAATCTCACGCAGCCAAAATGAGGATTGTCAGTAACGGTGTTCAGCCTTACATTGGACACTGTCGGACACTGATTGAGAGACTCAGGAAGAAGTTACAACTTTTAGAATGAAACTGAACATTTCTGAACAGTTAGAGGATAAATTTATGTAGTTGCTGTGGAGTTGATTCCACTCATCGACTAGCATGTGCCACCATGTTAATCTTTTGTGCAAATCCAGCGTTGAATTGACACTCATTTGTGAAGCAGTCCGGTGTAAAATGACGGCATGGTAACAACAATCTACTACAACAACTCTTCCTCTTCTCTAAAGCAGCCCAACATGGCCTCAACCCCTTTGTTGCGTGTTCTCGGGGGCAGGGTTTATGTAAATTTTAAGGTTAGTGATGTCACTAACCCAGGAAAAAGCTTGTTGTAGTCCCCACCAGCCGTTTGTTGTAGTCTTTAAACAGAGAATTCTTTAAAAGAAAATATCTCCCTTTGCATTGAACTTTGAGTGTCGCAACTTTGTACATGTTGTTTATCCTCAGCAACACTACACACTAACTAAAGTTAAAAAAGTGAAATCATAATCAACCACCCCAAGCCATCTCCTTCATTGTATTAACTCAAATTGTTAATTTCAGTGAACTCAAAATTAAGGCAACCAGGTAACTTACTTTTTCAACAATATTTTTTTCCAGTGATATATAGTTAAAATTAATATAGTCAATTAGACCAATGAAAGAATGTGTCTCCTAATGTGCCATATTCAGATATCTTATAGAATATCTAAATAAATATCTATAGATAAAGATTGTTACATATGTTACAAAAAATCTGACCATTCAGACTGAAATAAATTTTCACAAATCCAATCCAATTTTATATTGAATTTCAAACCACAATTGTTCAAACTGGTTAAGTGTCCAGATTTTTAGGGTGATTCTATCCTGTGTCTGAAAATTGTGATCATTATTAATAACATCTGTTAGAAAACTACAGCATCAATGGATCATATTCTGCAGCTGTCTAGAAAGCCACAGAGAATGAGAAAAGTGAAAGTAATACAAAATCTCTCTGAGGTAAAGTTAAATACATTTGCACTTTCACAGCCTAGCTCAAGTTTTTTGAGAAACACATTACAACTCTGGGTGGAAAGTCCCTGGCACAAGCTTTTTTCAATATGTTTGACCTCTTATTACTCATTCACATCTCTCCATGACCGGTTTGGTGTCCTGCTTTCTGTAAATTAAGTAAAGCAAACCTTCAAAGGGAAATCTTTGGGTGTTACCTAGTCATGGAAAACCTCTGATCAATTGCTTGAGACATAATGTCACAAATAATCATGGCTTTGAAGACTGATGACTCAAATGCAATGATATTGCAGAAAATGAGTTGGTTGTGCACAGATTTTGGTTATGTATTATTACCTGGGGCAGCAATTGTCTATTTCGCAGACTAATGCACATGTGGACTCACCCACATGCAAAAAGAAAGAAAACCACTACCTCATTTCCTCTTCCGACACTTTGTCCTGTTCTGAGGTAGGGAATTTCATGCACCTGTGTTAGGAGCAGCTGTGCCTTTTCTTATGAATCCATGATTTATGTTGCTAGTGTTTAACTTGGGCTCAACTGGGCTGTAACAGTGAAAGCGTAGGAGGAATTGCACATTAGGGGTCCAGCCGCAGAGGATGTGCGCCATTGTATCCGTGATACAATAGCCCGTCTATTTATCTCTATTCTTTGGCAGGATGAATCGAAAATGAATGAAGGTCTGGAAGGGTTGTTAAATTGAAAAGTCAAGTGATCCTGGATCTGTAAATCAATATATATGATCTCAAGATCTATTAAAATACAGCTCAGATGGACGTTTAGGATTATACGAGTATAGATGTCTCTTTTCCACATGGCTATCTGTGAAACTCCCCAAAGAGACTATAATGGGTTTTTTGGCGCTGTTTAGTTGCTGTAATCACTGTAGTTTGTAGACAATGAAATTCCTCCTATGGGAGAGTTTTCAAGAACAGACTGTTATTTGATATAAAGGACTGCATGGGAAACAGAAAAGGTATCCTTCCCATGGTCAATAGTAAAATCAAACCCGGAAAATTCAAACATTTAAAAGTTCAAATTCCACCCAGATTTAATGGAATCCAGGACATACACAATACACATTCTCTGGTGTACCTGAAGGTGATTGAAAGGAATGGAGCTCTTGAGAAGGGGTCTCCAAACTTGGTCCTGGAGGGCATCTGTCCTGCAAAGTTTAGCTCCAACCAGCCCCAACACACCTGCTTGAAAGTTTCTTGTATGCCTAGTGAGACCTTGATTAGCTGGTTCAAGTGTGTTTAATTGGGGCTGAAGCTAAATTTTGCAGGACAGCGGCCCTCCAGAACCGAGTTTGGAGACCTCTGCTCTTAAATAAAAGAGCAAACTTGACATTTGACTTGACATTTGATATTCAACAGTGCTTTGATCTGCCTGCATTGACACTATTCTTTAAGAGCTGCTGTGCAGCCAAACAATGTACCAGTTATCAATGTAAAGCTGCTTTGACACAATCTACATTGTAAAAAGCGCTATATAAATAAAGGTAAAAAAAAAAATATATATAGATAGATATCACTGTGAGGTCTGTATGGGCATTAAGACCACATGACCTGACCCCACTGTGAATACTGTCAAATTTTAAGGTTGAACACAAAATCACTCACTTATTTGTTCTCCATGCCAGACAGACATGTTCTCACAACTCTAACTGAAAGATGAAAGAGTCTGTGTGTGAGAAGCAAGTACTATTATAACTGAAATGCATATAATTATAATACTTGCATTCCAAATAATGGGTTTCACTTTATTTTGATGGTCCCTTTAACACATTCTGTTGACTATAAGGTCTATAACGTTGCACCTACATGTCTACCAACTCTCATTAGATTGTTAGTAGAATGTTAATAGACTGGTAGGGTTAGAATAAGTTGACGTACTCACAAAGTTACTTATAGTCAGTAGAATGTCAGTTGGGGGACCATCACAATAAAGAGTTAGCAGATATTAAGCAGTCTACTTATACTCCAATGAGAGTTAGTTGACATGTAGTTGCAAAGTTACTTATAGTCAACAGAATGTTCAAAAAGGACCATCAAAATAAAGTGTTACCAAATAATGTACTATACGATGTTCACTTACCTTAAACAAAATGTACTACGTCTAGTGAAACTCTGGCCCTCAAGCTCCACTGTCCTGCAGTGGAGTTTAGCTTCAACCCTAATCAAGTTCACCTGCCTGTAACTTTCTAGTAGACCTTGATTAGCTTGTTCAGCTGTGTTTGATTAGGGCTGGAGCTAAACTCTGCAGGACTTCGAGGGTCAGAGTAACCCAGAGAAAACCTAGCCCAGTGGATTAATTTTAGAAGAGTAGTCTTGAATGGAACAATTAACATTATTTACTGCATAGAAGCAGTAACTATTTCCAGTTTTTCAAACTCCTGTGGTGTGTTAACATTAGCATTAGCTATTTTTATACCTAAAGCTACTAGACCACAGAGCTGGTGGTTAGAGTAAGATATGGGTTTGATTCCCAGGTCTTATTCCCTTGATTTCCTGCCTTTTTTCTTTTACTGCCCTTTCAACATACAAAATGCCATGGATCTTGAAGGAACTTTGAGTTAAGGTGCCAATATACTTCAAACAAAATCGAAGAACGAACTGGTGTGACATCATTTCGAACAAAATCAGGGCAAAACGAAGTTCATTTGGTGTTGTTTTGGGAGTTTGAAACAGCTTGCCAAAGCGATCTTTCGCTTTTATACTGCTCCGGCTGGTAAACACCTTCGAACTGCCATTGGTCCGTTGTGATGATGTAATAGGTAGGTGTGGCTCTGAGGCTCCGCCTTATTTGATATAAAAATCTTCCCTGGTTAATTTCTTCTGTTCAGTCCCTCAAGGTCAGACGTCCTCAAGTAAAAACATGAACACACTGGAGAGTTGCTTTATAGTAGAAATTGAAGTTGTAATTCTACTTGAAAAAGACACTGACACTGTTTTTCATGTTTAATACTATAAAGCTACTTTTATTAAGCAGTCTATTGTATAAAGTGGTGTATAAATAAACGTGATGTGACTTGACTGGAGTGCTGATTTGCAGAGCTATGATCAGATGCTTTCTCAACTGCTGTTTTCTCACCGCTGTTATTTTTGTTGTGTGTTTATTTTGTTATTGAGGGGAAAGTGTGCGGTATATATTCATATATTCATCTAAACGTCGCTCTCAGCAGGGTGGACGCATCAGGATATTCGCTAACAGTATACCGCTGCTCACGTATTTCAAGCTTCTTTTTACCCATAAGTGAAGAACGAAAAAGAACTTCACCGTGAGTATATCTGGGAATTTAGGTATATGTAAATGGTCCTACTCCAAGTGGGATTCAAGCCAGCTTCAACCAGCATTGGATACTAGTGCGCTTACAAGGATTCTAAAAACTGTAGATTTTTGTATCAGTCACTAGTGCACCTCTTATGAGGCCATGGGAATGAGGTTTTATCTCCACAGATCTTATGAGCTGGCCTCCATTACGTTTACACCAATCTGGGTCACGGCACCAATTCAACCGGTTCCACTCAAAACAGTCTCTTACATCAGTCGCTAATACACCTCACCTTTTTAGGCCAGGGAAGTAATTTTTTACCTGCACAGCCTTTATCATCTGGCCTCCATTACATATACTTCAAGAATAACATCAAGGTGCACTTTCATCCTCAGATATGTTGATAGCCAATGGCAGTTCTAGATGAGTCTACCATCTGGAGCCTACACTGGATATTTCACCAGCATGCATGATCTATTTGCTGGCAAGTTGACTCAAGTTGATCAAGTCAAATCCTCAACCTCATTCAAAAGACAGTGTTAATAAGCCAAGAGAAGCTCGGAGAGGATCCAGGAGAGGGTTGGGGATCAACTTCAACAGGTTGGGCAATGTCAGGGTCAGTCTTCCCTTTCTAACACCTCTTTGCTGCCATCCGCTCATGTCTCAGGTCTTAGAAAAAAACATAAGATTGTATTACAAACACATACAAGCTCAGTCCACCATCCCTTCCCCCAGCACATACATTTTTGTACATACTACACCCCCACAGCTGTGCCCAAGGCGGCAGGGTCTTGTTTATCGTACCCAATGCAGCTGTCCATGACGGCAACTGCCAGCGGAGGATTAAACAGAAGACAAGAAGTAGCAAGGAGGAGGAAATGTGATGGAAGCAAGATGAAAGAGTGAAATCTAGTTCTTTTATTCTCACTTACAGATGCAAGAAATGTTCTCTTTCTCAACAAAATTACCATACTAGATCACAGAACTGGACTAAGACGAAGTTATTCCCCCTGTTAATCATACAGGACATTACAGAGAGTGGAAAGGATCAGAAAGTACAACAAGCCAGGACTTGAATTTGGGTTGTTCAAAGCACATCCACACTATGGGCCTCGTTCATGAAACATGAGCAGAACGAATTTTTGTGTAAATCATTTGTAAAGCCGTTCTGGCATAAATGTTCAGATACATGAAATTGTTCGTATTTTCAAAATGTTATTTGGTATGAAAGAAACGTACACCTGCTCCCTACCACGTGTAAATGGTGCGTAAAACATTTGATTGTTCTGTATTTGACACTGCATGACACTGCATTTTGATGCACTACATACCATAATAATATTAAATAATACACTGACCAACCATTCTACTTGTACAACGATTGAACAACAATGGAGATGTTTGCTAGTTACTGCATTTTTATATTCAGTAATATTCTTCAAAATGACACGTTACTGCCTTGGATATTCCAAATCATAGCAACCAAAGCGTCTCAGATGGAAAAACGCTGCTCCTCCAAAGCGCTCTGAAGTGCCACCAGCTGGCCGTTTTCAGAAGAGCATTTTTTCAGCTGGCTAAAAACGCTTTGGTGGACACACAGTAATTGAATATTTATTGTTATGCATATGGCCTAATAGTCTCTTTTGCATTTATGCAATATACTGGACCAAAACCTGATATGGGAGTCCGGAAGATTCCACAGCGTTCCTGGACTTGCGTCGTTGTAATTCATAGGCGCGGATTATGCTAATTGTGAATGAGCATGCACGTGTGCCCTATTTACAAATACTTGGAATTAGGGATGCAAAGGGGTGGAAAATTTCTGGTAAATTTCCAGAAACTTTCCAAAATTTCCTGAAAGTTTCCAAAAATCCTGGAAAGTTTCTGGAAATTCTGGAAATTTTCTGGAAAATTACCAGAAATGTTCCACCTCTTTGCATCCCTAATTGGAATTCATTAACATACACACGTTTAACTATCAAGTCTGATGTTTACGAAGCTGGAGGAAAGTTTTCAGGAAGGTCCGTTTTACACGCAAATTACCCAGAATTTACTTATATATTTATGAAAGTTTCATGAATGAGGCCCTATGTGTGAGTTTGCTGCAAATTCATAAATGGTAGAGAACAGTGACATAGGCTAATTTCATAGGTCACATGACAATGTCAACATGGCGGATGTAGTATGTCCACAAAGCAAGTTAATCAAATGCAGCACAATACGTGAATTTGTATGATGAGAATAGGCTTGTTCGAGATAAACTACACTAGCCTGTCATTGCCTGGCGAGATCTTCCGGTCGCAGGCGGGGGAGGGGTACAGAGACGGCCATCAGGTCGGACACTTCGTGCTTTCCGTAGTGTGCTGAACCAATATCATTCATGGCAGACCACACGATTTTTGCATTGATTGTAGCCGAAGAAGTGGATGCAATTAAAATAAGAAAATATATTTACTAGATAGCGTAATCTTAATTTCTGTTAATGTTTTATGTGTTTTGTTTGAATATTAGATATTTAATATCAAGATTGGTTAAATACAGGAAAACACGCAACACACGTCGTCCTTGTCATATCACAGAATCTGACCAATGATAATAAAGTGTGTCGTCATCAAGGCTTTCGCAGCCGATTTTGAGCAACTGCAGCATCTGACCTAGGCGGCTGGTCCCGTTTTTCTTCTCACAGTACTTTGATGGCACATGTTATCATAAGGCAGCTGCAGCGCCGATGAACGTCGGACAAATTTCCTAACCAGAATGCATTGCTTTTGTCAGGCGGCAGCCAATCTAATATCATGTGACTAATCACTCTGGAGCTATAGGAAGTTTACATCATGACATTTGGCTTCATTGGCTAATGACCTCACAAGAATACACACAGTCTCAGGATAGAACTACTATCCTGGGGTGCGTTTTCCAAAGCCAACTATGGTCGCAAGTTCCGTTATTACCAATAGAGTTCAATGGGACTTGCGACCATAGTTGGCTGACGCTGCTTTTGGGAAATGCACCCCTGAGCTGGACCAACTTATAATGCCAATTCTTGATTAGGTAATCACGTTATTATATTCCTGTCTTATGTTGTGTAACCTAATATCACCTGAATGTTGAGTTCACAGGCCTGTCCTGACATGCTGCATCTTTGGATACACCCAGGAAATCATACCTCAGTCCCACAACATGATACATCCTGGTGCAGTGGGTTCAGGTCTGGGCTGTCAACAAAGGGTTGAAGGTCCCCACAAGATGCAATCCTTGAGCTTTCACCACTGTGCCCCTGACTAAGACACTCAGGTTACTCCAGTTGGATTGTCCCTAAAATAAGTGTGCTGTAAGTTGCTTTGAGTAAAAGTGTATAGATAATAACTTTCTCCGTTATACCTTGGTAAAACTGTCTAGATGAGAACTTCCTCCACGATGGGGTGTGATTTTTCTGTTGGTATGCAAAGAGAAGCTTTTACATTTAGCAGACATTTTTATCCAAACACAACTTGAATTGCATTAAATGTATACATTTTATTATCTCATGCTTTCTCTGGAAATCAAACCCACAAACTTAGTGTTGCTAGCACCACATTCTACTGAAACAGGAACATGCTGAATGGGTTCCAGACAGGAACTCTTTAGCAGTCCTGACATAGACAGCAGTATAATTACAGAAGCTTGTGGTCAACTCCTTTTTGAGATAGATTCAAGAATCTGAACTTTATCAAGTGTAAAAGACGCCAGCAGACCTTTAGATGTCCCCCAGGGCTCTTTCAATGGTCACTTCTTTGAAGACTCTGTGGCATGTCCTTGCATTGCTCTATGTAGAATACCTACGAGAGCAGTAACAGTATTGAATTTCATCCATTTGTAAATCATCCTGTCAACTTATCAAGGACCAAGTGCTAAGAAACCCTTTCAAGTCCTCCACAGCTTCTTCTGAGGTCCTTTGATATCTCTTTCAGTGCGGCACATTGCACCTGAATAGGCATCTATTTCAAAAATAGGTAATGAAATAGCACGCTTTTATTCTATATATGACAGATATGTCGACATACTACTATTAATTGTTAATTGTAAAATTTATTAGTAGTTTGAATTTTTACAATTTTTATTTTATTTCATTTAACATTTATTTTAATTCAAGTAACAAAAATCTATTATATGCTTTGACTGTTCATTTACACAATAACGCCGTTTTGGGGGCCTGAAAATGCAAACTTTTGAAAACGGGTTTCAAAGTGCAAGTTTTTGAAAATGATACCATTATCGTCATTTGTGAAAACGGTGACATCATGTGCATGCGTATTAGGTCTGTCTATAGGTGCGTAGTTTCTTTACAAAGTGACATCGCCAACTACTGGCCAGGCAGCAGAATACAGCGTTTTAGTTGTTCTTCGCGGATCCGTGTGAACGGGGATCGTTTTGACAATGGTATCATATGCGAGAAAAGGCAAAGGAAAAACTTTTCCATTTTTAGTACATCAGTGTCATGTAAACATACCCTTAGTTTGTTTATAATAAATCTGCAACAGATTTTAAATGGATTACAACACTTCAAGGTATCCTTCTTACATAAGATGTTTTATTATTATAATTAATAGGACTACTTGAATTTTTTTTTCTGAGCCATGGATTCGCATATCCTTCAAAAACACCAAAAGTTTTCTCAGAACTCTGTCAAAATGTGATTCACAACAATTTTTAAAGTACACTTAAATACTCGTCAAAACAAAACAATACTGTCCTTTTTCATTGTGGGTGTGCTAGCATGACTGTGTATCTTAACACAAGCATGTATTTTTTTCCTTGCAGGCATCACAGCAGGTCGCTTTGCATTTTAAGTCATTTGTTCGTCAACAAGACCTGACAAGCTCAATTCAGTCATGACCCACCCTGCTAATGAAGGCTCAATTTTTCTTTCAAAACAGGTCACAGCAGTCTGTCAGAAAAAGACAGGTAGGGCGTCATGGCAAAAGAACACAAATGGGGCTCTGTTTATCATGACTGCTCTATCTCATCTTCCGGTTCTTTGAAATATGGGCAGCTGACAAATTGTTTTCCAACATGATGCAATAAATTTGATTTGGAGGAACACTGCAAAAAAAAAAGAAGTTTCGATTCCCAGCTGAGCAAGGTGGACGTTCCCTTTCTGATTACTTTGATATAAAAATAGATGTAATTCAAGATATATGCTGTGGAAATTTGCTTCTTAAGTAAATGTGTGTTGTTTTAAATTTTTCAAATAAAATTTTCCTGATAATTTACTCACCCCCATGTCATCCAAGATGTCCATGTCCTTCTTTCTTCAGTCGAAAAGAAATTAAGGTTTTTGATGAAAACATTCCAGGATTATTCTCCTTATAGTGGACTTCAATGGACTCCACTGTTGAAGGTCAAAATTACAGTTTCGCGGTGGTTTCGCCATTCCGCCTTCTGTATTCTTCAAAAAGCTTACGCTGTATGTCCTACGCCTTCCGACTTACGGTAAAAACCGAACTGGAGCCGCGTTTGTTTCGTAAGTTGAATAGGGAAGGCGTAGGACATACAGCGTAAGCTTTTTGAAGAATACGGAAGGCGGAATGGCGAAACCACTTGCAAGGCGATCATTTGTGTTTATAAAGCATATACAGTTGTATTTTTTTTTAGAAAATGACCGATCGTTTCGCTAGATAAGACCCTTATTCCTCGTCTGGTATCATTTAAAGCCCTTTGAGGCTGCACTGAAACTGTCATTTTTACCTTCAGCAGTGGAGTCCATTGAAGTCCACTATAAGGAGAAAAATCCTGGAATGTTTTCATCAAAAACCTTAATTTCTTTTCGACTGAAGAAAGAAAGACATGGACATCTTGGATGACCTGGGGGTGAGTAAATTATCAGGAAATTTTTTTTTTAAAGTGAACTATTCCTTTAAGGGTGTTTAGATATTTGTACAAAAAAAAATAAAAATACTGGCTGGGCTGTGAAAGACACAGACTGAATACAACAGCTCCACCACACCTGCAAACAGAAGAGTTCAAACCTATAACTGCTAATGAATCATTTCCTTTCTGTCACACGGGCAATTTTAACCATAAAATATTTCATCAAAGTTGCTGGGGGAAAAAAACAGTAGTCACAAGGACCTAGGATTTTTTTTTCCCACCAATTAAATAATAAATTCACAGCCATCTTCATCATGTTTGCCATGACATTTCTTTGTAGAAACGTTATTTAGAGTTATTTAGAGTTTATTAAGATACAGGAAATTTGTGACAAGTAGTATTTATTTATGGCACTAACTACTCAGATAAACACTCTACGCCAACAGTTATTGTCGTAAAACCAAAGTTTCATTCAGAGAAAACTCTTAAAAAATAATCAGAATGGATAATCAAATGTAAAATTATGAACACTGCACTCTATTATACAGCAGTTAGTTCTGGTCCTTGAATTTGATTGGTCAAGTGACATTCCAAGACTGCTGATATAATAGGCCTGTTCGACCCAGAAGGTCACTTTGACAAACACAAAAGAATAGCACTTCTGTTTTTTTAACATGCAGATTTAATGTCCTAGTGTTGACTGCTTGTTTAGTTTTTATTTCAGTGTTGATTTAATATTAATTCAGCATTGTATGTATTTGATTCTGTGTTGGTTTAATGTTGAGTGAGTGTTGATTTGCATTCAGTGATTCAGTGAATCAGCGTTGTTGATTCAGCTTTGATTCGGTGATTCATATTTATTGTTGATTTAATGAAGATTCAGTGTTTAAAAATCACATATAATAAAAATATTATACTTGTGTGATGTAGCACAAACAGCACAGTATAATACTTAGGAGGTTAGGAATGTAGCTACCCTAATAATAATGGTTTTCTTATGCCAAATTATACTGCACAGAAACTTATTGTACACTGTGGTTAAATGTGTCCCCCCTCAAACAATACTTTTTTATGGCTTCTGTAGTCTGCAATATAATGAATGTGTCTGAAATTGTGACTCATAGCAGAGCTGAGCATGTCTGTAAGAAAACGATCTTCGCTATGACCTAGTAGACATGTCAAGGCATGACTTTTTTTTTGACGCCTCCCTGTAATCTGAGATTGCTGAGGGGAAGCTCAGGAGTGGTAATTACTGGGCAAACATCCGCAAGAACAACCCAAACTAGTCAACACCTTGTCCTCCCAACACACCTAAGTCTACCATTAGTAACCTACCCTCTCAATTTATTAACCATGGTTGAGGTACATAATAAGATAGTTTTAAAGTTTTATAGTTTTGAAGGTTTTTTTATGACACTTTCTATTAAATGAACGACAAATACTGGTGAGAAAAGGGGGGAATGGAATCGGGAAATTACAAAATCAGCTTCAAACTCACATCACTTGCAGAAGCACCATGGCTCAGCTTGTCAAAACATGTGCCCTGCTGCTACTGTAGGTCACTACTCCAACAATGTAGTGGATGCTTTTATCAAGAGCAACTAACAGAGTGATTAATAAAAGTTCAGTCTAGTGATTCAGTAGTCAGCTGACCAACAATCAAGTAGTCCATCAGTAATGTTGACAAAGTGAATTCTACTTCTATGAGGGTTTTAGCTTGCCAGCGTACTGTGCTTTAGCATGGTATAAGTACATGTACCTAATCTTTAAAAGATTCATTTCAGTCGGAAGCAGAAGAGTAATTTGTCTTTTTAAAATTTCATATCAATGTTTTAGTCTGACTGAAATCCTATTAGCAGAGCTGGAACAATACTATAGGTGCATCGCGATTCGTAGATCGTTTCTGATATTTTCCAAATGCATCACAAATCAATTCTGAGCTTAGTTTTTAACAGCAGATGGTGCTCTAGGCTATTTTTTAACCGCATGCTCAAATGCTCACGAAGAAGAGCGCTCGTGCATTCGGCTGAGTCTGACAATGTATTTGCACCTCAGAATGCTTTTATGAAGCGAGATTAATGTAAACAGCCTACTGCAAACACCCCTGTAATTCGCTTCAACCTTTTCAAACTTTATGAATGATTATTTTATAAAAGGTTCAAGTGGTGTGTGTAAGGAATTGGAAGGAAGCACTAAAACTAAGGAAAACTTGGAAAACTAAGCTCAGAATCTATTTGAAAGAGAATCGCAATACATACAGAAAATATCAGAATCGATCCAGAATAATTTTTTGATTTGCGATGTATCGTTGTATTGTCCCAGCCCAACGTATTAGCTGTTTTGTTTTTTTGTTGTTTTTTTGCCAAGTTTGACTAACAACTATTTATCCATCTTCCAAACCGCTTGTCCTATGTAGGGTCGGAGCCTATACCAGCGTCTTGGGCCATTCAGGAAAACACCCTGAACAAATGGCCAGTCCATCAATCATGACACATACCTATGGACAATTTACAGTCTCCAGTTCCCACCCAGAGGAAACCCACAGCAACATAGGGAGAACATACAAACTCCACACAAAAAGTTGTCCTGAGTCAGCCGGGACTCAAACTGGGGACATTCTTGCTGTAAACCACTGTGCTGGACTAAGAGGTCTAAATCCTTGTAACGGAGTGTCTATTTGCACTAAAGCCCAAAGTATACTTCACTTTTTATGCAAATGTGAGGGTCATCGTACAGTGGCCTGTGACGCGAATTTCGTCATTAGAAGAGTACACCGTCAGATTTTTGTAACTGCACGTACTTTGTACACTCAGGTCGCACATGCGCATTTAATGTTTTTGCAGTAACTAGTTCCACAAGGTGGCAAACGTGCCCTGGGGTGTCGAAGAAAACTGCATAAACAGAACAGAACGGAACGCATGAAAGCTACAGCAACGATGGAGGCTTATATAGACAAGAGATTGTGAGAAGAGGTTAGAAAGTACCCTCATTTGTACCCTCAACTCGTGGCGAGAGATTGCTCAAAACTGCGCATGCGTCGAGCGCCTGTGTACAAGTAAGAGTCAAATGAAGTATACTTTGCAAGGCTGTGCGTTCAACTGTGTACACTAGTGTACGCGTAAAAAAATAACGAAGTATACTTGCTGCTTATGTGTAAATAGCCTGTCTTGTTGGCAAAGGCTATTTACACTAACTCTGCTCACCTGGTTGGGCCACACAAGATTAAAAAAGACACACACCACTCATTGTAGTTTGTAGGGAGTATGGCACATGTAAGTAGCTTTTCAAGTCAAGTCACCTTTATTTATATAGTGCTTTTTACAATGCAGATTGTGTCAAAGCAGCTTTACAGTGATAACTGGTATATAATTTTGGCTGCACAGCAGCTCTTAAAGAAAATGGTGTCAATGTAGGCAGATGCAAAGCACTGTTGAATATTTTGAGCTTTTGGCGCAATCGACCCGAGTTCAAATCCGCCTTTTGCCGAACTCACTTTTCTCCATTTTCCTATTACATATCGGGTCGGAAAGGTATTTATTTTCAATAAAAAATGAAGAAAATATTTGAAAAGTGGAAATACAGTGCCTAACGAGTGTTTAATAATAAAGCATATATCGGGTAGGGCTAGGGGTAGGTGTAGGGAGGGCTTTATTGTCCCAATAAGGCAGCATCCATTTATTATTTTAATAAATATAATAATTTACACTCTGTGTTATTATTGCATCCTGTTAATGTACAACAATACTGAGGTTCAAATAGTATCTGCTACTATTTAAAAGTATAAATAGCATCTAATAACTATTTGCACTTTATTTTATACTTTTTTATATTATACTTTATATTATACTTTTATATACTTTTTATATAGTGTATATAGAATATATCACTATTTGCACAAACAGCATATCACTAAGAAAATGCTGCTATTGTCACTTAGTGTAAATAGCATCTACAGCTATTGTCACTTAGGCCGTGTGTCCACCAAAGCATTTTTTCCAGCGGCTAGCATACTTTTCCAATTGTTTTCAATGGGAGCGCAGCGTTTTTTAAACGGCAGGAGCGTAACGAGGCGCTGAGCGTCTTTTTCACGCTCAAGCGCTGAGAGCTCTGTGTTTTTTACTGGTCGCCTCGAGTTGAAGAATGTTCAACTTTGAGTAAAACGCTGCACTCATCACTGTCACTTTTTAGCCAGCCGTCCAATCAGAGTGGAGGAGGGACGGGATAAATACAACACCGGCCAACTGTCACAACATTCTTGCTGTACAACAACATCAACATGAGATGAGAAATTAATATTTCTGGTCTCTAAACATACATAGCAAGTATTCCACATTGTGTCGACATTTTTAGTCTGAAATAAATTACCTGCAAAATCAGTTATAAGTAACAGTGCCACGAATATTCCGTATCATAGCAACAAAGCGTCTCAACTGAAAAAAAACGCTGCCCAGCTGAAGCACTCTCAAGCGCTCACAGATAGGCATTTTAAGCAGAGCGCCTAGCGTTTTCAGCTTTCTAAAAACACTTGGGTGGACACACGGCCTTAGTGTAAATAGCATCTATAGCTATTTGCACTTAGTGCAAATATCCACTGCCTAATTGTAACTCGGGTTTATCTAGCAAATATGCACGCTAATCGGACTACAAGACTACTTGGCTTTGTGAGTTTCTTAAAACTGACTAGTTGTCCAGAAAAGTTATTTTTGAAATGATGTAATTTGGAAATACTTTTCAAAGACCCAAATGGCTCACACCATGTGGAAATTCATCCAGAAGGCTTTGAGTTACCAGAGTTACCAGACACTATGATACACTATCTTTTCATAGCATTTACCAAAGCTAGCAACACTAAATATTGTCTTACCGACTGTCACGAGCAAGTCCCTTCACCAACAATCTTTGAATGGGACACTGTGTACCTAATGTGTACATGCATAGCAACATGAAGAAGACAACACAGACCACCTTGTGGAAAGTCACATTCCAAAGAAGCAAATCTCCAAATGTATGACTACACTGGGCACATTACAGCTGAACAAAGACTCTTGGAGGCACGCCAAGAGCATCCAGAAACCGCTGACAAAGAAAGGTGTGACAGTAAGATTCCAAGAGGACCACCATCCCTCCGAGGGTCTTGTCTTACATACTGTACTGTCAGTACACCCACGTCTGCTCTACTGTCAATCATGTATGGGTTGCTTCCACCTAAAAGGATCTATTGAGGTTTGACCATTTGATAGACACATATGTCCTCAGGCATCAAATCTTATGTTCATGTATTATAGTCCCAGAAAGCTCATTACACAGCAGTAGGAGGAAGGAATTCTTTTGTGCAGAGTCCAGCACACATGTGACCTAATTAGGCCCCGACTTTAAGGAGCGCTTCCGTCTTCCCCCGCATGTATCCAAGCACAAAGGTCCAGTGTATGCGCCCACTCGCAGATATGTAGCCTGTAGGCCTTGGCGCTGTTGCAACTACTGTTGTCCCATCTGAACTTGTCCATCAAGTGTAATGGTTTGACATATGGCTCAATGAACTGAATGATCACCATGAAGACCAAGTCACCAAGTAAACATTTATCAAATGACTCAATACAAAAAAAAAAAAAATTGCTGGCTAACAGTAAATTATCTTTATGCGTTTCTGTGCTGAATAGAGCATAAACTTGATGTTGCAATAACCTGAAACCAAGCAATCATGCAGGAGATGTACTAAAATAGAACTTGTCTCCTATCTATGGCTTTATTTGATGGTGTATTGCTTAAAAGTGGATCACTGACTCATATGCTCCCAAAGAACCACACCCAACTTCTGCCTGGAGGCCTTTTCTACATTCATAGTTTCCATGACAATCTTACCTACATACCCACAGGTAGGTTGAGGCAGGCTGTCTCATTTCTTTTTTTTTCTTTGACCAGATAAGACAGCAGACCTCAATTAAGGCATTTTTATTCTACAGGCCTGCATTTACTCAGGGAAGTTGGGGAAGGAAGGGGGTTTTCCAGACAGTACACACTTTTTTGCCATGTCCCAACAAGCCCTAGCACTGCCTGCTGTGACAACAAAAAGAAAACTCCAACCACAAAATCATTTGAAGCAGAATATGAAATTAAACTTGAACTTCTTGCCTAACCCATGTACAAAACTCACCATCACAAAGCAATTAGGGTTTGTGGGTAGTTGGTAGGTGATTGCAAAGTTTATTCCTCATCAAACATAGTACCTAATCAACGAGTATTCAATTTTGGATGCACCTTAAGTGATTGTTACTGCTAGCATGTTGCTAATGTGTTTTGAGTGGTCGTGTTGCTAAGGTTGCTAAGGTGGTTGGGTTGCTAAGGTGTTCTAAGTGGTGTAGATGCCACATCCAGACACGTTGACATATCCACCATCTTAGAACGATCACCCACAGTAAAAATTGGTGAGTTTTCCATCGTCTTGTTGTACAGTGTTAGTTTAGCAAAAGCGTCCGCTGAAGTCTATTAAAGATATAGATATTCATACATACGTCTAACTAGGTTGAGTGTTGACGGATCTGCTTTGACTGTTCCAATGTGGCGGATGGCTTACACATAACGGCCTATAGAAACAGCTGCTAATGAGGCATCTATGTATTTATACTGTATATATCTATGGTTGCTAATGATAGCATGTTGCTAGGGTGTTGTTTCCATGGTATCGCAATGAAATTTCTATGGTGTTTGTTGTGGTTGTTGGGGTGCTCTGGTTGGTTGCCAGGGCATTGCATAACAGATGCTAAGATGTTCTAAGACCAACGCTGTGTCCGAAATGAAATACTTCCTTACTATATAGTATGTGAAAAACAGTATGCCAAAAGAGAAGTATGTCCAAATAAATAGTATTCGAAAAACAGTAGGCGAAAAGTCCCCGGATGACCTACTACTTCTGGCGAGATTCTGAAGTATTGGACGCTTTACTATCCCATGAGGCGATGGGAGAGGATTTATGAATGGAGTTGAAGCAATGCAACTGATGCTGGTAGGTCACGTGACAATGACAGCATGGCGGATGTAGTACGTCTGGATTACATTCATACTACACACATTCACACTATATACAGTAGAATGTACTTTTTTATTGGTCACAAAGTAAGTTCAAATTCCAATGTAGTACCTACTCAGACCGTATGTGATTTCGGATGCACCGCAAGTATCCAGGGGCAGGATTTAAGAATGAAATTAGGGGTCAAGCACTGAAGGTGCTATAGCCCCTATTGTAATTGTTAGTTTTCTTATTAGTGGCCAAGACCCAAAGGGGCTGTATCCCCTATTGTATCCGTTAGTTTTCTGTTATAATTGGGGGCCAAGCCCCTATTGTATCCGTCAGTTTACTTTATCATTATTATTCTTCCGCCCCAATGGGAGTCTATGGCAGCCCTATCAATGGAACATAGGACATGGAACATAGGAAAATGATGAAATTTAGCACACTTGTAGTGATGGTAATGGTAATACAGTCTCTTTACTTTTTCGCTACTCATTCTCACTAATTCTTATGAAAATTGGCTCAGATGATCTTTGGCCTGAGCTGCACAGAAATGACTGAACAGATTTTTTTAAAATTCATCTTTGTTCACAAATTACAATGTCGCGAACTTGAGGTCTACCCAAAATTGGTTCAGAGGCTGTATCTCAGCCAAACTTTGAGCAATTGGAACGCTTCATTAGAACCATGATCTGAGGGTCAAATTTGGGAACAGCACCATCTACAGGTCATGAGATATAAGTTGGTTTTTTTGCAAAAACGCTTATAACTTTTGAAAACATAGCTCAAATTTTGTTTTGAATTGTAATTTGTCGTTTTCCAACAATGTGAATGTCTGCCATATTGAAACAAATAAAAACAACTTTTTTCGCTACTCCTCCTACAAATTTTGCCCAAAATTGGCTTAGATGATCTTTGGACCGAGCCACACAGAAATGACTGAATAGATTTTTGATATTCACTACCATTCGAAATATCTCAAAATTTAACCCTGCCTTTGTTTGTTGTCTTACGCTTGTTAGCTTAGCATGCTAACGAGTTGCCATTCTTTCTAATGTGGCTCTTCAGCTATCAGGTTAACCATAAGCTACATTAACATTAAGTTAGCTTAGCATGCTAATTTGGTTCAAATATTAAGTAATCCTTTTGTGGAAATATGTTCTCATCTCTTTTTAAGATTGTTCTTAAGACAAAATTGAAAAAATCATTGAAAAGTATCTTCTTAAAAATCCTTGTAAATAACTTAAGTTAGAATACCTCCAACTTATCTTACATTCCCAAAGGTAGTGTTTTCTGAATTTTTTGGGTTGTTTCTAATTGTAATTAACCATTACGACATAACATAGCAACATAAAATGCATATTACTATTACTATTGAATATATGAATCTAAATGCATTCCTTATTGTGTATGTGAATGTTTCAAAGACGACAAAGCAAACATGTCGAAATGTAAAACTTTACTGTGGTGCTGTAATTGCAACAATCATTAACAAACAGTGAGCCATTCACTTCATTCAGGCAAGATAACATTGTACTGAGTGCTCTGTAAAAAAGGAAAAAGTAAATGAAAAATTATATTTAAATTTCAATGGGTTGAACTATGGCTCAAGGGCACAAGCATCATTCAAGCACAAATTTCCTATATGAATCCTGCATTGGAAGTTTTGTACTTTGACCTTAACAGTTCCCCACTAAGGACTCACTCAAACTTTACAACACAACAAAAAACTCAAGTAATTTGATGCTCGACTGTACTTGCTCCCAGAAAACCTGAATGAACGTGTTCTTAAAAACAGTATGATTATATATAAAACAAATCAAGTGAAATGATCAAATAAATACATTCTCAAATGTTTCAAACAAATATATACACTTTTGATTACCCAGTTACGCCTTCGTTGTCGCACTTCATCGGAGCAACATCAATGAACTGGAACTTCCCAGAAGGCCTCACGTGTCTCTATTGTGACTGACCTACCCAATGCCTAACAAACAGTAATGAATATGAATATCTCAGTCTTATGGCTGATTGTTTGTTCTGTTATCATAGTGCTACCGCCAATTCTGTTAACTTCATCTAAATCTACACTACGCATTTGGTGTCAGAGCATTGTTTTCCTTTGTGTAGTGTACAATCAAGTTTGTAAACAATGTACTCTTCTTTGTATTGTTCTATACAGAAACACTGTTTTGGTAAAATAATAAAATGAGCAAATTCGTGTGGTTGAAAGCATAAAGAATTGCACTGGCGGACTTCACTGACTTTTCGGTTCTTTTTTTCCCCTTTTTTTGGCATCAGTATTAAGGCCCGGTGTATAAATGGAAGAGGATTTTGTGAGTTACGCACACACAGACACACAAACCCATTCAACTGCATTCAAATATGACACAAATAGATGACCAATATTGCAGAGAAACGGAAGTACGTAGGGAAGAGGGAACACATCAATTAACAAGAGTGGCAGTACAGCATTTTACATCCACTCTGAAATGATTATCTGTCATATGAATTAAAACAAGAGTCTCTTTCTCTCTAGTTGAAGTGCTTAGTGCTTGATGGTGGGCTACGGTTGGTAGCAACATCATGGTGGGGCATTCAAGGGGCTGTGTGACGGTGATAGTTTGGCTGTGTTTATTGCTAGGCAACAATTGCTAGGCGATGGTCGCTAGGTGACGGCATCTCAAGTGAAGACGTAGTTGATGAGCAGCTGAAAGAGCAACAGCATGCACAGGATGAGACAGTGGCGACTGTTCAAGGACTTGTTCTCCTCCGATGTCTTGTGTCGCGCTATCTGACGACCCAGTGCACTCAGGTTTCTGAAGACGTAATTGAGATACAGGGATCAGTGTAATACATATACAATATAGCAGAGCAACTTGCAATACTGAATACAGTATTTTAAAGGGTGTACTTGCCTCTGTATGTCTTGCTGTGTTTTCTGTATAGCTGCTACCGAGGCCTCTATGAGGGCGATGTCCTTCACTTCTTTAGTGCATCTCGCACACTCTCTCATAAAGCCTGAGTCAAAATGAGACATATAAAACAATCTGAAGTCTTGAATTCTTTATTTTATAATAAATATTCATTTTTTTTAAAAATAAATATTTTTGTTATATTTGAAACAGTCTTTGTTTTAGAATATTTATTTATTTATTTGTTTTATAATAAATGATTTGTTTCATATTTTTGTTTTATATTATTTATTTTTGTTTAATAAATAATATATTCATAATTAAATATCTTTATTTCCACATATATTTTAATTTTATAATAAATATTTATTTTTGTTTTATTTTATTATTTTTTTTATTTTATTTTATTATTTTATTTTATATAAATAGTTTAATAAATAGTTTAATAAATATTTTTTGTTTTATAATAAATTATCTTTCATATATATATATATATTTTTGTTTTACAATATTTATTTTTGTTTAATATAATTATATATTCGTAATTAAATATTTTCTATTTCTATATATATACTTCTGTTTTATAATAAATACTTTGTTTTAAAATAAATATTTCAGTTTTTAAAAATATTTTTGTTTTATAATAAATTATTTGTTTCATATATTTTTGTTTTAAATTATTTATTTTTGTTTAATAAGTAATATATTCATAATTAAATATTTTTATTTTATAATAAATATTTATTTTAGTTTTATTAGAAATATTTTCTTTGTTTTACAATAAATATTTGTGTTTTAAATATATATTTATTTTGTATTTTATAATTTTTGTTTTATATTATTACTTTTTATCTTATTATTTTATTTTAGTTTTTTAATAAATATTTTGTTTTATAATAAATTATGTTTCATATATATAATTATATATTCAGAATATATTTATTTTGTTTTAAATATTTTCTTTGTTTTATAATAAAACTTTATAATAAAAATTATTTATAATAATAATTATTTTATTATTGATAATGGATTTGTTTAATTATTTGTTAATATTTGTTTTGTAATATTTATTTTTGTTCAGTATAATTATATATTAAGAATTACATAATAAATGTTTTGGATATACATTTTTTTATTTTATAATAGTTTTATATTATAATATATATTTGTACTTTATAATATTTTTCATTTCGTAATAAATATATTTTTTTCATTTTAAAATACACATTTATTGTTTGGGATTTTTTTATAATAAAAAATACATATATTTATATAAATTATTTTTATATTTAACTAGATTTTTTTTTTTTTTTAATTTTAATACAGATTTTTACCTTGTGTAATCAGCCAACAAATACTTAAATCTTATAAAAGCTTTCCCAAACTGTTTGGATTTAATCAGTTCAAAAAAAGTAAATTTTTAGTCCTTTATAGCCTAGTGGATCTGAGAAACTATTTCAAAATCTGATTGGATAAGTTATATTTGAAGTCTTTGTAATAGTCAATAGTCAGGCTCACAAACTATTTTAATTGCCGGAAGAACTTAACCATCAGAATACATACACTTCTATTTGCGTATGGTGTGTGCAAGTCTAACGGGATGATGACTTGCCTTCATTGTCGGATGACTCATGATTGGGTTCTGGTGTGGTACTGCTGCTCTCCGTGTTCTGGCTGCAGCTGGACGGCTGGCTGCTTGACTTCCTGTGTTTGCCATTCACCCGCAGCTGAGAAACACACACATCTGTGAGGTCAAACACACCCTAAAGGGGCATTGGCTCACCTAAAGGAGCCCAAGAAGAATCCTTCTATAGAAAATACTAGGAAACTGTGTGACTCACCTTCTGCTGTCCAGCCCAGTTCTGGCTGTAGGAGAAACTGTTGCGTTGGCGTTGGGATTTCTCTTTTGTCTGGATGATGCCGTCTTTCTCAAACTGTACCAGACAGCGGTCCGGATCCCACGGCTTAGTGCTGAGAAAGAAATTGTGACGAGGAGATTAATAGTTATTGAAATGCTGCCAAATTTTGGGATTTGTAACCAATGGAAATTAGGGAATCAGTTAATTTTGCTTTAAATCACATTATTTTTCTGTAGCGTTCATATACAAAGTGGCTCATTGTGAACATACTCGGCATATTTGTAGTGCCACTCATTAGTGTCGGTATTGAGAATGAAGAGACGTGGGCTCCAGGGTCGCTCGCCTCTCTCTCTGGCTTCCTGCCGCTGAGCCTCTTCCAGCACAAATTTCTCCTGGGTGGCACTGTTCTGGTCTTTATCTGTAATCGCTCTGGTCACATGCTGCCACAGCCTGGAGGAAAATACACCAACAATTTTCCACTATAAGCTTAACATCTTATAAAAGCCATTATTGTTTAGTCACTAGTTACAACACATTTTTCACAGCGCTTTGATGTGGTATAATATAAACCAGGAAGCTGAGGTCATTTTGAATGACGCATATTCTTTGGTGATTTAGAAGTCAAGATTCAAGAGGTTTGTAGTTTTCATCAACGGGTCAAGGTTTGGCTGGTTAGCATTAGCCGTTAGCCCCTGCTGGTAGATGCAGTAACTACATCATCTGGGACAAAAGAAGCACCTTTCTCCATTGACAGCCATGTAAATGACAACATTTTTGCAAGCAAAATATAAATGGCTAATATTTAATTTCATAATTGTACATGTTTTACCTGAGCTTGAGTTTGTGGAGAGACTAGAGTTGGAATATATTTTAAAATCTAATTTATTCCTGTTTTGGCAAAGCTGAATTTTCAGCATCATTACTCTAGACTTCAGTCACATGATCCTTCAGAAATTATTCTAATATGCTGATTTGCTGTCTAAGAAACATTTATTATTATTATCAATGTTGAAAACATTTTTTTTTTTTTCAGGATTCTTGATCATTTTTAATAGAAACTTCAAAAGAACAGTGTTTATCTGAAATGGAAAGCTTTTGTAACATTATAAATGTTAATTATTATTATATTTATAAAATATAAATACATTCAATATTTATATAAAATTATATGTATATATATATATATATATATATATATATATATATATATTCATATAAGCTAAATCACAAATAAAATTACATATAGATAATCCATTTTGCAGCATTCTTTTCCCCTGTTGTCTTTAGCCTTTTTGTTCATGTATTTGTGTTTCTGTACCTCTGAGACTCGAACGCCTCCTGCTGGTCCATCTGCACCACCTGTCTCTTCAGCCTCTGTCTGCGTATGTCTGGACTGGGGTTCCACAGCACCTCCTGGTGGCCCGTCTTCTTCTCAATCAGGTGCACTTTACTATCCTGGGGAAAGATTTGAATTTCAAACACGCCTGTGAGATAACGTGTTGCCAGCCATTGTGATAAGCAGCCTGTGCGCTTGCCTCAATTTCACCCTGGGGATCAATAAAGTTTTATCACTGAAGAGACACCTGAAGGATTAAGTTCGCCACATCTTCCTGTAAGCTACTGATGAAATAAAGCAAAAATATTTAATATTTAAAGGGGTCATGAAATGGGAAATCATATTTGCCTTGATCTTTTGACATATTAGAGGTCTTTGTACCATTAAACACCCTGCAAGTTTCCTACCTTAAAATGTCCTACTAATTATAAACAAAGCATTTATTTAATCAAGCTCCAGAAAATGGCTCAATTTGATCTGTGACGTCACACTGGCAAATACTTTTGCATATGTCTGCCAGAGCAAGACATCAACGAATAGTTACATCATCACACCTAGGCACCGCCCACTGACATTCAGTTGCTTAACGGCTGACATTTACCTACAATGCATGTGAGTGTCGCGTTGCATCAAAAGAAAATAGAACTCATTATATAATATAATCACTGACATTGTCTACACTGGATACAGTATACAGATGCGCGTTCAGTTTCTGACATACTCCATGAGCTTGAGTCTGTCGACAACAGGACAAATGTTGTGAATACAGTCGGCGTTCTGACGTAGAACACGGAAGCTCTGCACTGTGTTTACTACATCAACTACTGACAGGGGACAGGGAGAAATGGTTGAATAAAGTCGTTATTTTTGTTTTGTTTTTGCGCACAAAAAGTATTCTCGTCACTTCAAAACATTAAAGGAACACTCTACTTTTTTTGAAAATAGGCTCATTTTCAAACTCCCCTAGAGTTAAACAGTTAAGTTTTACCGTTTTCGAATCCATTCAGCCGATCTCCGGGTCTGGCGGTACCACTTTTAGCATAGCTTAGCATAGTTCATCGAATCTGATTAGACCGTTAGCATCTCGCTTAAAAATGACCAAAGAGTTTCGATATTTTTCCTATTTAAAACTTGACTCTTCTGTAGTTACATTGTGTACTGAAAATGAAAAGTTGTGATTTTCAATGAACTATGCTAAGCTATGCTAAAAGTGCTACCGCCAGACCCGGAGATCGGCTGAATGGATTCGAAAACGGTAAAACTCAACTGTTTAACTCTATGGGAGTTGGAAAATGAGCCTATTTTCAAAAAAAGTGGAGTGTTCCTTTAAGGTTGAACAAATGTAGTCACGTCGACTATTTTAACAATGTCTTTACTACTTCTCTGAACCTTGAATGTGGTAATTTCATTGCTTTCTAAGGGAGATAAAAAAAACCTCTCAGATTTCATCAAAAATATCTTAATTTGTGTTCTGAAGATGAACGAAGGTCTTACGGGTTTGAAACGACATGAAGGTGAGTAATTAATGACAGAATTTTCATTTTTGGGTGAACTAACCCTTTAATGGTGGGTCCTTGTGGTAATTACAGTATGTCGAGCAGTAAATCCAAACGTTTGCCTACCATCCATCGACCTCAAATCGATGAATTATCATTTAAAACATGTAAGTAGTA
Organism: Ctenopharyngodon idella; assembly: GCF_019924925.1. Classification (NCBI taxonomy): domain Eukaryota; kingdom Metazoa; phylum Chordata; class Actinopteri; order Cypriniformes; family Xenocyprididae; genus Ctenopharyngodon; species Ctenopharyngodon idella. The sequence continues at coordinate 22,465,002 of NC_067243.1, forward strand.
GCAACTTTACATGGCTGCTCGCTTTAACGTTAACTTAGATAAATGTGCGCTATTATATATCTAATGTTCGTGCGGAGTGGGGAAGGCAGCTAAAGTATTTCAAGCTTTGGAGGCAACGGATCACTTGCATTTTTTAAATACAAGTGAAGTAAAATACACACTTAAAATACTCATTTTTGTCATACAAATAAGAGTAATACATCATTCTAAACTACTAATCTACTTTTATTTGTGTAAACTCACAATAACAACGAAATGTTGTGCCTTTGTAAAATAATGTAAAATACTTTCTGCCATCTCGGCCTCCCTGAACAGCAGTGCGTCCCATAAATGAACCGAAACTCAGCGTATGCTACTTGCCTTAGCTTAACATGTCTATTTTTAAACAAACTAATTTGAAAACAAATACTTTTTGATTATATAATCTATATGAAAGTTGCATTTCTCCACTATACTGTGGAGATGACGAGTCAGCATTGTCAACTTCATTATTGCAGCGGGGCACTGACTCAGAAAACACTAGTTTATTAATAAACAATAAAATGTTATTTTATAATAATAAACTTAGATAAACGTGCTATTTTTTCCGACATATTCATAATAATTACTTTTTCCAATGCTTTGCGGCAAGCTTTATGCGTGTGCTTGAGCGCGAGGGATATCCACCCTCCAGAACATTTAAGTAATTAAATTAATATAAACGTGAAATTAGTCAACTAATGGTTTAAATGGACAACTACTAGTCAACTAGAAAACATTCAGATATTTTAAAAAAATCCATGACCCCTTTAAAATGTATTATTTAAAAGATAATTATGAAATAATAAATATTTTGTTTTATTTTTATTTTAGAATAAAATGTTATAAATGTGATATTTTATTAAAAAAAAATATTTTGGAATTTTTGAGGAAATGTTGTGGACTGTTCCGAAAATACTCTTACCCAGTGCCCATCTACGGTAGACAGAATGTCTTCCCCCATACGTATCTTTCCAGAAATCTGGTTAACATTGCAAGAGCTGCCAAGAAAAGGCTGGGACAGAGAAAAAGTTGTAAGATTACAATTAAAAAATAAATGAAGTGGCATTGGTTAGGTTTGAAACTCCAGAATACCTTCAATTTGAATTCAAGTTCTGTATAACATTGTGTTTTTTCACACTCAATTGTGATTTTCCCGCCAAGCTCCAAAGTCATTGTACCATACAGAATACCTGTAAGAAAGTCACAATTTCTGTTTATTAATGTTTCATGAAAACAGTAACGTTGACAGTTTTCTCATTATTTACTCACCTTAATTTCATTCCAAGAAATAACTGAAATACTATAATATGGTTTTGGAATAAAATGATGGTGAGTAAAGAATGATAAAAGTATTACATTTTTAGTGATGATAACAAATAATTATTTATAGATGTACTATTCCTTTAAGGCATAATTCAGCATGGTTTAATTATAAAATTTAGATTTCAAATTGAAGTCCATCACCTTTACAGTGAGCGTACGGCATTGTGATGATATACTCTTCATCTCGGGGCAAAAGCAAGAGCCTGGCCTTTCCATCTAGTATCGCAGACAGCGAGTTCCCTTTAAGAAATGACACTGAGGTTATAACCAGCATCGCAAAGGTATTAAAATCACTGTATGGCTGCATTTGAACTGCTGCATGAAATTTACATACCATAAAATTTGGATTTGGCCAGAATGCTTCCACTAATGCAGAATCCATCTTTCTTATTGCTGATGTAGAAGGCTGAAACAGGAGGGTGATGAGAAACCTGAAAGTACAAAAGTGAACTGCTTATCAGATGAGCTTATCGGTTTCCACTTCAAACAGAGATTGTAGTCATGTTTACATTGTGTGCACAACAAGACAAATGTCCTAGCAGAGTAACTCTGTTCTTTACATTAAGATTCACTAACAGAAAGTGTCCAGAAACATGTTTTAATATCAGTATATTGGTTTAAAATGGCACTGGGTTTGATATTTTGTATTTAAAGGGATAGTTCACCCAAAAATAAAAATTCTGTGATCATTTACTCACTCAAACCTGTAAGATTTTCGTTCATCTTCAAAACACAAGCCTACAGAACTACCACTTTGACGCTTCAAAAAGTTCATATAGAGACTGTAAAACTAATTCATATGAATTGAGAGGTTCAAATTTTCTGAAGAGACTTGATCGCTTTATATGATGAATGTATTTAATTTAGGCCTTTTATTCACATATATGGGTCAATGACGTGACAGGTCATTTTTTTGTCCAAAGGCCTTAATAATAATAAAAAACAAAGATATGACATCCAAAGTATGTAAAGTAGTACACTTAGATCTCTTTTGTTGAATCCAAAAGGCTTTAATTATATTTTGCTACATATAAAGCTATTTTAAAGATTTTGAAGTGTCAAAAGCTCATTCGGTTTAACCATCCAAAGGCCAATACAGCCATTTCATTTGTGATTAAAATATCTTAAAATGTAATAAATGTATATATTTTTTATTCTGGCATGATTTTATAACATCATATATCAACATAGTGCAAAATGGTATAAAAATGATGTGTAGAAGTCGTTGCTTTGTTATGAGAAAGAATGTCCGGAAAAATGAATTTCATTGATGTCATTCGGAGTAACCAATATAAAGGGAACATTTTGGATCAAGTCATGCGGTCAATATCATGTGACAGGCTGTGACATCATTCAGACACCTGCAAAAGACCACATGGTCATGAAGCAAAGTAACTAACTCTCTTTTAACCATTTGAAAAATTCATGTTTTCACTTGCTCATACACATGTCCCGAAACATCAGGTCATTTGGTACAACCGCTATAAAACATGGTAAATGTTGTAATATTTTAAAAACTTGTACTAAATATAAAATGTTTAATTGTCTTTTTGCTTGCTAGCTAGCTAGATCAGCCTGTTAGCATTGTTTGAAAATATCGTCATTTGGTATAACCAAAAGTGTCACTCGGTAAAACCGAAATTTTGGTTAAACGGAATGACTTTTTTGGTGACAAATTTTGTCCATCTTGTAAAAAAATGACAAAGGCAGTGTTAATTGATTATAAAAACCACATAATTTCATTGTTAACACTTAATAAAAATTAATTATATCTCCATTATGTTTTTTTTTACACACATTTATGTTTTTATTCGCCAATGATCCATAAACATTCATCAACTCACACATCAGTTATTGCAAACGGGAGCTCAAGCATGCTTGCTTGATGTGCAAGAACCAATGAGGTTCATTCTCATGTGTTACACAGCATGTTGGAGTTTCTGCAAGAACCAATGAGGTTTGTTCTCATGCATCAAGCAAGTACGGTTGAGCTTCTGTTTATGTTCGCTGATCAATGTTTATATGTGAATAAAAGCTTTAATTCAAATCTGTTTATCATATAAAGTGATCGAGTCTCTTCAGAAAATTTAGACTAACCCACTAAATTCATATGGATTAGTTTTACAATCTCTTAATTAACTTTTTGAAGCATCAAATTGGTCAAGTAGTTGCGTAGACTGTCAATGGAGGGACAGAAATCGCTCAGATTTCATCAAAAATATCTTCATTTGTGCTTTGAAGATAAACGAAAGGCTTACGGGTTTGGAGCAACATAAGAGTGAGTAATTGATGACAATTTTTTTTTTTTCATTTTTGGGTGAACTAACCCTTTAATGCAATGTCAAATATTTTTAAGTGTGACATAATCCAAACACTTCTTAAAACCACTTAGTTCTAGAGTATCACCTGCTCTGCTATGTAAAATGTACAGCTGTCTGTTTGTGGATGCAGCCAACAGCATCGAAACATTTCTCCTAGAATAGGGTTGTATGGTTTCTTCAGACCCTGAAAGATATACAAATGAACACCAGTAAGACTAAAGAAAGTAATATTTTTATTTAGCAAGGACACATTAAACAGTAGGGACATTTATAATGTTACAAAAGATTTCTATTTCAATTTTTAAAATAATTATTTTCAAAAAAATATTTTGTTTCCACAAAAATATTAAGCAACATTTCAGCATTGAAAATAATAATAAATGTTTCTTAAGCAGCAAATCAGCACTGAAGACTGGAGTAATGATGCTGAAAATTCAGCTTTACCATCACAGGAATAAATTACATTTTAAAATATATTAAAATAGAAAACAGTTATTTTAAATTGTAATAATATTTCACAAAATGTTACGGTTTTTACTGTATTTTCATCAAATTAATGCAGCCTTGGTGAGAGACTTCATATAAGAGACTTCTTTCAAAAACAAAAAAAAAAATAAAATAAAAAATCTTACCAACACCAAACTTTTGAACGATTTATTCTGTATATTTTGGTGTTTTCATCCAGTTATTTTTATATGATATCCCAAAATGTGAATAAAATACATGTATGGAAGCCTGATTAATGTGAACTGGTTTATGATTCTCAAATCTCTATTCAAAAATGAGCACTTCACCCAACTTGCCTTTGGTTTCTTGTAGAATCCTGACAGATACCAGCGCAAGACCTGCTTCATCCTGCAGTATGGGCTCTCCTCCGTCACAGCCCTGACACAAAAAATATATATGATGATAATCTCTTCTCCAACAAACCCACTGAAACCTAAAAATGCTAGATTTAGAAGTACGGCTAGCTGCAGTAGTGATGCTAATGAGGTGCTTACTGGGACAGCAGGTCAGCATGGTAATAGTAATCTGACAGCTTGTCCAGAAATGAACGTGGCTCCAGGATAAACGTTGGTAAAACCACTTTAGACAGGTCCATCCCTGGCCTCAGCTGCTTCAGGAGAGTCCAGATTAAACCCTTATTCTCATCTGAGACTGTCTCGACCTGGGACGCCTCACCAGCCTTTGATGACAACAGAAAAAAAAAAAAAAAAAACTATATATATATATATATATATATACACACTGTATACCTATATACACTGATCAGGCATAACATTATGAGCACTGACAGGTGAAGTGAATAACACTGATTATCTCTTCATCACGGCACCTGTTAGTGGGTGAGATATATTAGACAGCAAGTGAACATTTTGTCCTCAAAGTTAATGTGTTAGAAGCAGGAAAAATGGGCAAGCGTAAGGATTTGAGCGAGTTTGACAAGGGCCAAATTGTGATGGCTAGATGACTGGGTCAGAGCATCTCCAAAACTGCAGCTCTTGTGGGGTGTTCCTGGTCTGCAGTGGTCAGTATCTATCAAAAGTGGTCCAAGGAAGGAACAGCGGTGAACCGGCGACAGGGTCATGGGCGGCCAAGGCTCATTGATGCACGTGGGGAGCGAAGGCTGGCCCGTGTGGTCCGATCCAACAGACGAGCTACTGTAGCTCAAATTGCTCAAGAAGTTAATACTGGTTCTGATAGAAAGGTGTCAGAATACACAGTGCATCGCAGTTTGTTACGTATGGGGCTGCATAGCCGCAGACCAGTCAGGGTGCCCATGCTGACCCCTGTCCACCGCCGAAAGTGTCAACAGTGGGCACGTGAGTATCAGAACTGGACCACGGAGCGATGGAAGAAGGTGGCCTGGTCTGGTGAATCACATTTTCTTTTACATCACATGGATGGCCGGGTGCGTCGCTTACCTGGGGAACACATGGCACCAGGATGCACTATGGGAAGAAGGCAATCCGGCGGAGGCAGTGTAATGCTTTGGGCAATGTTCCGCTGGGTCCTGCCATGGATGTTACTTTGACACGTACCACCTACCTAAGCATTGTTGCAGACCTTGCACACACTTTCATGGAAACGGTATTCCCTGGTGGCTGTGGCCTCTTTCAGCAGGATAATGCGCCCTGCCACAAAGCAAAAATGGTTCAGGAATGGTTTGAGGAGCACAACAATGAGTTTGAGGTGTTGACTTGGCCTCCAAATTCCCCAGATCTCAATCCAATCGAGCATCTGTGGGATGTGCTGAACAGACAAATCCATGGAGGCCCCAACTCGCAACTTACAGGACTTAAAGGATCTGCTGCTAACATCTTGGTGCCAGATACCACAGCACACCTTCAGGGGTCTAGTGGAGTCCATGCCTCGACAGGTCAGGGCTGTTTTGGCAGCAAAAGGGGGACCGAAATAATATTAGGAAGGTGGTCATAATGTTATGCCTGATCAGTGTATACCTTGAATGCAATGTAAGTCATTTTGGATAAAAACATCTCAAAATGTTAAAGTAAATGTTAAAAAAAGATACCCATGTCATTCATGTTCTTTCAGTAAAAAATATGCTTGTGTTATAGAGTGGTGCAGGTATGACATAATTTTGTAGGCCAAAACGCGGAAGCGGGTTAGCATTTTAGCACTTCCGGTTCTATCATTCCGAAGTCAAAGGGTTTTTGTCGAGGGAACCAGTATGAACCAGCAGGGCTCATCCCTATGCCCTAATCCCTTCAAAGGATTTACCCTCTGGAATGACAGCTTTGAAGGGATGAAGGGCATAGGGGTCAAACAAACTATTTCTTTTGGAAAGCACTTCTGCGTCATCTTAACAAGACAATCAAGGAAGGTACCTTCATCGCACATTTTGTACACTGGTTGACCTCCCAAAAAACACACTCTGAACGATGAGTAGATTGTGCAAGCTGCGCCTTTAGTTTAACGTTATTTTATTTATTTATTTATTTTTGGTTTATCGCACCATATTGTATAATGTGTCTATGTATTTGAAACTTTTGAATGGACTGTTTTGTATTGAAGTACAATGTCGTTTTAAATATAATAATGTACCAAATCTAACTTGTATAAATATTGCAGTAGTATAGAAAAATACTATACATACATTTATAGGTAAAATCGAACTCCGAGCCTCCTGTACCCATTCTGTGACGCCAAACAACTTCCCTGTGCAAAGGATCATGGGGGCCCGAAGTGTTCATCAGTTGTACTCTTCGAAATCCTTAATTCCGAAGGGCCCTTTGAAGTGGCCAGTTTTGAGCACTTCGGTTTGGAATGACCCTTCAATATGGCGGCCATGATTGTTTTCACTCAGAAGTGCCCTTCGGAGGGCGATATATCCCGTTTGGAACGCACCTTCTATTGACTGACACCAATTAATTTTTTGTATGCTTTATTGGCCAATACAACAGCAGCCTTGGACTTTATATTGGTGTGGATGTAGAATCACATAAAACCAAATGTTTTTGTTAATAATAATACCATAATATTGGTGGTTTATGGTATTAATAACAATAATAATATGGAATTATTAATACTACCATATTAATAATTATACCATATTCAGAGGCATGTTTTTCATCCATTATTAAATTATTTTGGGTGAGTAAATAAATTATTTTAAAGTGAGTAGTATTTGGCTGGTCATGTGATCTCAAAATGACTGCCACCATGAGACGGACCACCACTATGTAGAATAAAACAGCTTTTTCTAGACAAGGAGTCTCATTTATAAAACACGTAAAAGCGGATTTGATTCAATGGATTTCATCTTATGTCAAAAGTAAGGGAAGAGCATGTATACGAACATTTTACGCTCATATACGGTATACCAGTAATTTAATAATTCAACATCTTTAATATTATTAATATTATTATAGGTGTAAATGAGTAACTGCTTTGTGATTTAAGATGAACTGTGATTTATAAAGTGCTATACATATAGGAAATTTTTTGAGCATATGGACATTTCATAAATCATCAATAGGAACATTTCGGAAATTGTTATACGTTCACAGTTAGGATCATTCTACGCACATCTTTATAAATGATGCCCCAGATGAAGCATAATTTCAATTATAATAAAGCTGAGTGTTGTATTTTAGTCTGGCCTAAAATGACATTTAAGCTGAAAAATGCACATTTTAATTGGCTAACGTACAATTTCTCTTTATTTTAGCTTGTGTTCATTGACAGGAACCATGTTTATTGCATCACTGCATAACCGAAACGTAATTAAGTTTGTGCTGGATAGACAAAGCAGTTCATTCAGACCAAACAGAGACTGTGAAAAAGCCATATTAAGTTATTACCTCTCCCATCTCTTCATAGGCTTCTTCAACAAATGCTGTTGCCTGGAGACACACATCATCCGATTGGTCCATATCACTCTCCTCGGTCAATCTGCCTCCATTCTCATTGGCCGCATTGTCTGAGTCTTCATGCGTCTCCCTCTCTGATTTGTCCGAGTTGGCATCGTTCTCCATATGGTTTTCCAACATGGAGTCATTCAACCTTTAAAACAAACAAACAAATGACCATGTGAGATTTGTTTTGGGTGCAATGTGCACAATTTTATTGTATATTTATTTTAATTTTAATTTTTATTGTTTTATTCACTGTTTAATTTATTTTTTAATATTATTCTGCTTCTCCCTTTTGAAATATTTATCTCAGAGAGATTTGTTATGTTCACGTTCAAAGCCTGTCAAGATCAGTTGCCAAAGCAACAAATCACATGACATTCATCTTCACGAGTAATTTGAAGGACAGGGCCGTCACCATGGTCACAATTAAATGAGCATGAACGTTATTTTCAAAATTCCTGTTTTGTCCCATTTGATGCTTCAGGCAAAAAATCTCTAAAGAGAAATAGGAAGCATCTGACTAGTAAAAAGGTTTTACATAAGTAATCTGACCATTAGCAAAAAGCATGACATTAAATAATCTCTTTGTGTTCACCACACACAGAGATAAGAGGAAAACCAGCATACGTCCTGCGACGCTGGCTGTCAGCAGACCAGCAAGCCAAAAAAAAAAAAAAAAAAAAAATGTGTCCTTACCTTGCCAAGAATAATTAAATCCTGATACTCCAAAGATTGGTAAACAAAAATTAACAAAAACACAGAAAAAGTCTTTGTTTACAGTCAAAACACAGTGATTTCCCTGTACAGTTCCTGTTTCGACTGGTGTTTGCACAGAAAACCTCTGCAGTAACGTGTTTTCCAAAGCTGTTTTTCCTGCTTCACAGCTTCTCTGACGTGTGCGAGCGCTTGTATGAGTGTGTTTGTTTGTGCTGATGGTGGTGTTGGGTTTACATTCTCCTCGTCTCTTCCTGCTTCTCTGCCTTTCACGTAAAGCTTTAGGGCACAGCTGATTGGACGACAGCTTCAAAGTGGCTAGAAAGAGGTGGGGTTTGGAATATATAAATGATTGCCAGCCCAAGGATGTCACTGGCAAACAACGTCTACTATTTCTCTTCCTCTCAGGTACGCAAACACTATGGAATTTAAACACTTTGAATCTTATTTGATTATTTTGCAGAGAATGCAAATTAATTATTAATGTTAATGTGATATCTCATGTCATGGTTATAGGCCTGTGTCTCAGCTATTGATTTTGATTAATGGTATTGTATGTCACACAATATTAACATTATAGTATTTCTAATTACTGAACAATATTTGTATTTAAATTTAATTTAGCATTTATACGGAGTACTAACAAGGTGTAATAATAATACAATGAATAATAAAATTGTGTTTAGGGGAAACCAATCAATCAATCTAATTTATGACACATCAAAATTTGTATATGATCATATCATTACTGGTGATGTTTGCTAAACCAAACAGACTTATCAACTGCATAGCAACATGCTAAAAGCCAAATCAAAAATAGACCAGAAAACAACAACAACAACGTTCAACACTAGACAATGAACACAGAGAACTGAAGGTTTTAAATATACAAGATAACGAACTCAATGCAAAACAGGTGTGCTCTAATTAGTAACCTAATGAGTAAAAATGACAACTGATGAATAACTTTCAAACAGGAACATAGGTAGACGGCAACAAAGAGAAACATAAGAGTCTATGAAAATTAAACTAAAACTAAAAATGACAGAATTCCCCCTCTCCAGAAGGTGGCTCCTAATGTCATAAAAGAGATTAAAAGGGCAGTCCATTTAAAAGGGAGTGTCATAGCAGGTGGCAGAAGAGTACCCGGGTGGATCAGATGGTGGGAGGATCCAGGGAGGAGATGAATGCAGGTGGAGGCAAATGGAGGTCTCAATTACAGGTGTCAGAAGAGTACCACGGTGGATCAGATGTTGGGAGGAGCCAGGGAGGAGATGAATGCAGATGGAGGTCCCAATTACAGGTGGCACAAGAGTACCAGGGTGGATCAGATGGTGGGAGGAATGAGGGAGGAGGCGATGGTAGGATGTTGTAGGTGGAAGCCAAGAGCACAGGTGGTACAAAGGCCAACGGCCAGGGTGGATTTAGCAGCCCAACCGCCAGCAATGGAGCCAAGAGCTCTGGAGACCTGGGCGAAGCTGAGGTGGTGGCAGGACTGGATGAAACCGTAGGATCCAGAGGCCTAGGCATAGCCACAGCGACGAGCACCTGAGGTGGAGCCAGGATGTTGGTGAACTGAGGCGACTCCAGTGTGACAGAGGACGAAGGTAGATCCGGAGGGAAGGCGGTGAGATGGAGCACAGCGAAAGGCCCAGAAGTCCGTTGTGCAGGCAAGATGGAGCCGGATGGAGGAGGGAGCCTGGTGGAGCTGACTGGTCGATGGGCCGAGGTGGAGTTACGGGAATGGCGGCCTGAAGCGAAGCCAGGGGATCCACATCCCAAGGCAGAGCTGGTGCCCAGCAGATCTGAGGCGGAACTGACTTACAGTATAGTTCCAACAGTAGGGCCAAGGGACTGAAGGGCACCAGTAAAGGCAGCGCTGAAGGACTGACTGATTAGGACAGAGGAGGTGGGAGAGGGAGGCAGGGTGGGTGGGTGTGTCTTCAAAAATACTGAAATTTTAAAACTGATCCTGACCTGCGGTAGTGAGATATTTAGGTACGGTAGAACCAGTGGTGATACAGCTTTTAAGCAGGGCAGGATCATTAGTGAAAAGGTCTTTGAGCTGGGCAGGGCCAGCAGTAAAAAACAGTCTTTGAGCTGGGCAAGACCAGCGGTGATGAGGGCTTTGTGCTGAATAGGACAAGTGGTGATGAGGGCTTTATGCTGGACAGGACCAGCAGTGAAACAGACTTTGAGCTGGACAGGACCCGTGGTGATGAAGGTTTTGGGCTGGGAGGAATCAGGGGAGGAAGGCTGTCATTGCCCTCAAGCTCCTCTCTATTTCCCATTGGTTCATATGTAGAAGTCGGCACACAAACCTGGTCAGACTGGGCGGTGACACTCGGCTCCAGGACAGACTTGGCTTTCAAGCTCTAGTTCCACTGCAGGCATTGGCTCAGGGTCTGTGGTGGGTGTCAGTGTGGTCTTCAGCTTTGCAGTGGCCATCAGCTGCGGAAGATGACCTCTCTCCAGGTTCCTTTTCCCATGTCTGGTAACTCAAGGGGGCTGTAAAAGAGGCTTTATTGTCTCATCATCAAAGTTGGATCTTGCAGCCAGTTGGCTAAAGCGGGCAGAGTACTCCAAGATAGAAAGATTCTCACGTGCTAAGTCGATGAGTTTCGCTGCAAAATCCATTTTCTTCTTTTGCGGTCTAGTGTTCTGACAGGGGCTGGTCCACAAAGGATGATGAAGAAGAAGGTTTCAAATAAATAGTAGCATTAGCTTTTAATTCAACAATATAACAAAAAGGAACAAAGCAACAGCATGTACTGAAACACATTCAACACGACAATAAACACAGAGAACTGAAGGTCTCAAACACTTAAGATAATGAACTCAATGCTAAACAGGTGTGCTCTAATTATTAACCTAATGAGTAACCATGACAACTGATGAATAACGTGCAAACAGGAACATAGGCAGACGGCAACAAAGAAAAAACAGTCCATGAAAATGAAACTAAAACTAACTAAACGTGACATCATCATTGTCAGCTTATCAAAGCAAAAAACAACAAAAAACAACTTCTGCTGTAGATGTTTTAGAATAAATGCAGAAATGCAGAAAGTGTTTGGTATGGTATATTTGCTGTAACCAGGGGGTATTCCAGAAAGCAAGGTTATCTTACTGTCAAACATACTCTGAACTCTCGTTTAATTAACCCAAACCTTGCTTACTCGAGGTATTCTGGTTCCAAAAATGCGTCCAGGAGTAAGTTTAGCGAACCCAGAGTCTGTTAATGGTTAACTCACAAGACATTCTCAACAGAGTGATGAATAGACGAGTCACCATGAAAACAGATGCTAAGAAAAAAAGCATCATACTAGCAATTTGGTGATTGTGCAATCATTTTTCAATCTTTTCATTTAATAGTGTTTAATGAGTAAGAACTATATTGTTCATTTGATTGATGCTAATTATATAATAAAAGAAAGACTGATTAAACTAAATAAAGGTCTGTGCTTGCAAAAATAAGTATAAATTTATTTTTTAAGTTTAGTCAATTTCCTTCCACATTGCTTGAAAGGTAAGATCTATCATATTTGTTATTTATTGTAGAAATACATTATAGCATATAATATATAATCAACTACATATCATATATATATATAGCATACTATCATACATAAATATATATATAACATACATAAATATAATATACATAAATATATATATATATATATAATATTTTGTGCAATCTGTCACGCCCACTGGAGCTTCATCAATAGGGCACACAGAACCTGCTCCGGACCTCGAATTGCCAGAGCCCATCCAGCCATCCACCACGACCATCATGGACTTTAACCCTGAGCCCACCACAGACCCCGAGCCCGCCATGATGCCCTGTCATGGCAGTTCTTTTGCCCTGTCTCCGCTGGCTCCATTCAGCCCTTCTGTGACTCCTTCGCTGGGTCCGCTCATCAGCTCAGATCATCTTGGATCCGCCTTGGGCTTCCTGTTTGCCAGCTCTGCCCTGTGGGTTGACTCTCTGGCTCCACCTCGAACATCCAAGCACCTCACTCTACCTTAGTCAGTTAACCAATTGGCTTAACCTTGCCTCCTTACTCTTTGGCTCCACCTGGGATCGTCATCTGCTACAAAGGGCTTCCTCATCTCTCCGGATCCACCTTGGTCAGTTGTAGCTCTGCCTTCGCCACAGACATCCGGGCCGTCGTCTGCACCTCGCCCCCTCCACCCCTTCGGCTACATTGGGCTCCTCTTTCTTTCCGGCTCTGCCTCAGTCCTCCAGCACTTTGGCTCCACCTTGGCTGCCTCTGTCAGTTGTCCACCTGGTTACGCCTGGTCTCTCTACCAACGCTGCATCATGGCTTCACCATGGGGTCACTACCTGGCTCCTCCCACCATTGGCTCTTCCCACTGTCATCTCCTTCCTGGCTTCTCAGTCCTGGGTTATACCGTTTGCCAGCTTTGCATCCTTATCGTAAGCACCCACCCTCCTCTGTTGGACTTTTGTTGTTGTTTTAAGGCATGTGGACACCCCTTTTTGATGGGGAGTGGAGGGTAGTAATGTCACATCTGATCTGTATTTTGCTTCAGTTGAAGCAAATTATCCATTTAGTGCATTAAATGTTTTGTAAGAGCAGTAATAGATAACTGTTGCAGTAACACACTCTGAAGGTGGCTGACTGTACCGTATGTTTAAAATGTACAAAAACTACTCTAGATAGACAAAAATGATTGGGAGATGAGAGAGATCTAAATATGATGTCACAGACTCAAACCCAATTTTCCCACATGAGCACCAAGGCTCTGAAAATGGAGGTATATTAAAGTAGATAAATAATTGATTATTTTCTTCAGCTGAGACGCTTCAGATGCGCACTGTTCACCATGATGTTTTGAATTGTTTGAAATATGTTTGGAATCACTTTGAAAAGGAAAATACAGTTAAGTGCAACATGTGCAGAGTAAGTCTGTCATTCATTCATGGCAGGTTCTTCATGTCAGAAGATCTGTGAGAAAGATTATGTCTAAGACGGCATGCTCTGAAGTGGCTGCCAATCCTGGGCTTGCAAGCTTTAGCGCAGATGGGTAAAGTAAAGATTGGGTCAATGCTATTGTCTACTTTGACAGCCAGGCCTTTCCAACATTTGCGCTTCTCCTGGGCAGTTGTCACTCTGCATTCTTTAAACTCACCAGCAGCTTTCTTTGTGAAAGTCCACCAAATGTATCTGTCTGCTGCCAGTGTCTCCCAATTTTGGGGGTTGATTATAGTTGGCCATAGGAGTTAAAAATCAATTTTAAAACATACACTGGTTCAAACTAGGATACTGCACTGTATATGTTTGATTTATGTTGAAGTGATTGAGACTTTTAATGGTGAGACTTATGTTTTTGTAATCAGGCTTTTTAAAAAATGTATGCTGAAAATATGCTGACAAGCCAAAAACAGTACAGTGGGTAATACTCACTGCACGAGGTCCTGGTCTGTGAGAGCCGTGCACTGCAGCAGCTGCAGTATATGTGAGGACTCAGAGGAGCTGCTCAGATCTCCATCCCTGCAGCTCTTTGCCGTCATCTTCGACAGGCTGGAGCAGCTGAGAGCCAGTTCTAGAGCGTCCATCCAACAGCGTCCTGGAGCAAATGACATAAGCTGTATAGCCTTCAGGTGGACTCCATATTGAGAAGGCAGTTTTACAGAAGAGAAATGCCAATGCTCACCATCGGATTCAGATGCTGCCCTGAAGATCAGGTAATTACTAGGCAAGGGTTGTGTGATGGAACCAACAGATTCTCCTTTAGGACCCTGAAAAAAACACAGACACTAATCAATCCCAACAACAAGGTCAAGAAAATGTGTTCTTGAAGATGTTCTTGTCTAACCTTCATGGCCCATATGGACTTATCCAGCGGATGGTAGACTTTGAAACAGAATCCGTCCTTCTTTGAGGGCCTTTCGATGAGTTTACAGGCGTTGAGAAGAATAGTTCCCACCCAGTGTTCTGAACCAGGCGTCTTGTAAATCAGGAGAATGCCAGGCTTCAGGACGCACCATAATTTCGTCCAGCTCTTCAATGTTCCCCGAATCTGATCCAAGAACAACATCTTAAAGCTATTGCAAAATCATTCATTGTTATAATGAAAACCAATGAGGTTTACTAACTAACCTTTAGCCAGTTGGACATAATAACCACACTTGGATCCTTAAGTGCACTGAACAATTCATTGGCGACTCTCTTCTTTTCCTGTCGATAGTTCTTTTTTTGAACCTACAATATAAAAGGTTAAGGTTTAATGCATTGCTCAAACATCAGCTAGGGGGAGTAAGTGGACGGCAAGACATGTAAAATGTCTAAAAACTTTGCTGAACACTAGAGTGCACCATATACAATACCAAAGAGCTACAAAACAGCAAAAGATACAGCTGTAAGCAGAAATGAGTGGGATCAAATTTGGAGCTACCATTAAGAAATAGGTGAAATGGACTTTTGTGTTCATAATTTAACATGTTTTGCTTTGTCTTCTATGAAATCTCTCTGTTGAACAATTCAACTGTAGATGATTATATACCTGATAAAGCTTTGGTATTTTGTGTGGTTGATTTTAATAGCATCACAGATGACACTTCATATTTTTGATTGTATACAAAACTTAAATCATATACCTCTTTTAATATATCTTTAAATCTCTCTTTAAACTCTCTCTCTATTTTAGACTGTAGAGAAGAACTCTGATTGGGCAATGCAATGCAAACATCACTCATCTCAAGCCATCTCATTTAATTTTTGTTTTTGTAGAAGTATAACCCCAAATTAACATTAGAGTCTATGGAGTTACACTGACGGTCTTACATTTTAATTTCAACATACACAAAAACTCATCAAATCTTTTTAAATTTTTACAGTTTCTTTACAGGAAATTTATTTTTTAAGGGTATTGCCAAAGATAAAAACAATAGAAAAAACAGTGTTATTTAATAATAATATTTTATATACTATTATTGTATTTCTTAATATTTAATATTTATTTCTTAATATAAAATTAGCTTTCATTTTTATATTTTCAGTTTTCATTTCAGTTTTATTTAGTTTTAGTGATATGTTTTGTGCTCTTTTTATTAGCTTTTTTTATTTTGCTTAATTATTTCAGTTTTAGCTTTAGTAATTTTAGTTCTTCAATTTAGTTTTAGTCAAGTTTTTTTTTTTCAGTTTAAATTTTAATACTTATAATTAATTTTATTTCAATCGACAAAAATGTGTTTAATATTTATAGACAACAATAATAAAACTGCACTGTACGAGTGGTTCATTAGATAAAGATTTTTAAAGGTTTCACCTAAAATATCAAATACTAAAAACATTTTCATGACAAAACGTATAGGTCCTTGAGGCAAATGTGTTCCTAGTGAGGAGTGAGATGTTTCTGTAAAATTTGAATTCTCTACCTCAAACAGGGTAGTCAGGCTGATGTTTTGAATATTTAACTGCTATTTGTTAGCAACCATATATTCGTCCCAAAATGACAAAATGCTATTAGCCACATGCAAAGTTTGGTGGGATAACATTTGTAGCTGTTTAAAGTAAGAATATGAAAAAAAGAGGCCAGATGAAAAGCTGCATTAAATATTTTAATAAATATTTTAGTATTTCCTCTGCTTACTATAGGGGAAGTGCCTGTATGCAGGTTCTGTGCTGTCCACCTGTTGACTAGTACTGGAGGTGACAACGCGAACAAGCTGCTGTTTTGAGAAACTGGGTCAGGAACTCTGCCTTGAGTGGGAAGCACATCATACCTTAAGCGATTCTTTCCTTGCCAGCTTCTCCGTGGGTGAGGAAGACTCCTTCTCCAAACCAATAAACATCCTGGATTCCGACTGAGGCAAAAAAGAGATAGCAAAAAAAGAAAATCCCAGAAAAATCCATTTAAAATTCATGTAAAGTCAACAGGAGATCAAAATTGACCCTGTTTGCTTTCTTGTTACATGTTCCTGAGCTTAATATGAACAACTCAACTGCACATTATTCCAAAGAAAAAAGGATTTGTAGTCATTTTGCTCCACCTACAAAGTGACTTGATAACATTTTTTTCTCATTGAATGTCCTTATGTTAGGGAAACAAAACGGTTTGTGAATGCCGTTTCATGCTCACTTCCCACTATAATAATCATATTAAGTAAGTCCCCCCATATTAAGTAATTATATTAATTTAGAAATTATAATGCAATTGAGGCAACTTCCAGCTACAACTCTTTCACACTAACTGCAAAAGGCACCAGGCTAAATGCAGCAGGTCTGTTTGGTCAGCTGTGGGTGTCAGTTGAACCAAAATATGTAGAAGACAGCTTCCCTCTTAGGCCCAAATTAGCCTGTAAACTAGATGATTGAGTGTGGAGTCCAGAACAACAGCAGTAATGTTATTTCACTGTTTTATATTCAGGGGTGTTTTCTCTGAGGAGGCAAGGCAGGCAGTGCCTCCTCAAAAAATTGGATGAGAAAATAATCCATATTACAAAAATAAAACAACGCAAATATTACAAAATGTAACATGAAAAAGTATATAAATCACTCGTATTTCTAAAATAACACTGTCCAGTCAGTCAGTCACGTTCTGGGCATACGCATGCTGAGACGGTGTTCGTGGGTGGTTCATGTTCTCGCATGAGAACATGACCACGTCGGCAAGCTGTTCGCATCTCGCCTTTCTCGTAAAGGCTTGAGCTCCTCTGCTGTTGACCAGCCGCCACTTGTGTGTAAAATCAGAGCCGCGGGTCTGCTTAACACTTTGGGAGACCAAGGATTACAGTGGGAGCTTCTCTGCCAGACAAATCCCCGTGGACCTCCCACTCCTCTGCCCTGCATGCTATGGCCACCCTGCAAGTCTACCAGGCCAAAGCACTCATAATGCATGAGGGTAGTTCTGAGCCGGGGTTGATGCAGGAACTGCGCACGGTGACTGATCGTGATGAAAGTGACAGCACAGGCCCCCTGGCTAAACCTTGCAGAGGTGTGAGATGTCGACAAAGCGCACTTTCTCGATGCTCCCATCTCACAAGGTGGCATGGCCAGCTCAGCCCCTCTTCTATCACCAGCAGGCAGTGGTGTGTGGTTCAAGGACGCTGCCCCACTGCGGCTATGTCAGTAGTCCCTCTGACCCCACTTGTACGGCATCTGGAAGCCTGGATAGCGCTTCCCAGCCTGTCTCACTGGCTCATTTGGACTAGGCTATGTGATTCACTTCGCCCGGCGTCCCCCCAGGTTCAGCAGTCTCTGGTTCACCTCAGTGGCGGACAAGGATGCTCCTGTCCTGCATGCGGAGATCGCAGTCCTACTGGCGAAAGACACGATAGAGCTGGTCCCTCCAGCAGATATGAAGACAGGGTTTTACAACCCGTACTTCATTGTACCCAATCTTGAATCAAGCCCTTCACAAGCTCCCATTCAAGATGTCAAAGCAGAGATGCATCTCAGAATGCATTCGTCCCCAAGACTGGTTTGCAGCGATCGACCTGAAGGATGAATACTTTCATGTCTTGATTCTCCCTCAACACAGACCAAGGGCAGGATGGTGGTTCCACTGAAATTGTTTCAGAGGCTCCTGGGGCATATGGCATCCGCAGCCACACCGCTCGGGTTGCAGGAGTTCCCCTAGAACAAGCGTCCAAGCATTTTGTTGTCTTAACCGGCTAGGGTGCCATGTGCAACGGGCATGCTGCCTCGGGCTCCTGGACAGAACCTCGACAGCAGTGGCACGTCAATTGCCTCAAGTTGCTAGCAGTGTGGCTTGCTCTGCACCGCTTCAGATCGCTGCCACAGGGCAAGCATGTGCTGGTCGGGATGGACAACACTGTGGCCACTGTACATCAAAGATCAGGGTGGTCTACGCTCCCATCGCATGTCGCAACTTGACCGCCATCTCCTCTGGAGTCAGAAGAATCTGAGGATGCTTCGCACCATTCACATTCCGGACGAGGTCATTCATGCAGCTGACGAGCTCTCACGAAAGCCTACACTGAGAGGAGAATGGAGACTCCACCCCCAGACGGTCCAGCTGATTTGGAGACGCTTCAGAGCTCCACAGGTAGACCTATTTGCCTCTTCGGACAAGTCCCACTGCCAGATGTTTTACTCCCTGACAGAGGGGACCCTCAGCATGAATGACACACAGCTGTCCTCGGGAATACGCAAGTACGTGTTTCCCCAGTGAGCCTACTCGCACAAACACTGTGCAAGGTCAGGGAGGATGAGGAGCAGGTCTTGTTAGTTGTGTCATACTGGCCCAACCAGACCTGGGTCCTAGAACTGATGCTCCTTATGACAGTCCCTTCCTGGTGAATTCCTTTGAGGAAGGACCTGCTTTCTCAGAGACAGGGCACCTTATGGCACCCACATCCAGACCTCTGGAACCTCCACGTGTGGTCTCTGGATGGGACATGGAGGACTTAAGTGCAAGAAGACACGATAAGTGCCCAGTCAGTACTGTGTTTTTCTTCCTGCAAGAGCGGTTGAAGTGTAGGACACCCTGAAAGTGTACGTTGCTGCTATTGCTGCACATCACAATGCAGTAGATGTTAAGTCTGTGGGAAAGCATGACCTGATCATCAGGTTCCTGAGGGGAGCGAGGAGGCTGAATTCTCCCCGCACTCACCTTGTACCATCTCCTTGCTTGTCAGCCTTGCAGAAAGAGCTGCTGTAGTCAGTACAACAGATCCTGTCTCTCAAGACAGCACTTCTGACTGCGCTCACTTTCGTCAAGAGGGTAGGGGACCTGCAGGCATTTCGGTCGACGAATCGTGCCTGGAATTCGGGCTGGCCAACTCTCACATGATCCTGAGACCCTGGCCTGGATATCTGCCCAAGGTTTCTACCACCCCCTTCAGGGATCAGGTGTTGAACCTGCAAGCACTGCCCCCGGAGGACCCAGCCCTTGCTCTGCTCTGTCCCATTCACACTTTACGCTTGTACGTGGACTGCATGCAGAGATTCAGGACCTCAGACCAGCTCTTTGTCTGTTACGGAGGCCAGCAGAAGGGAAAGACTGTCTCTAAACAGAGGTTGGCCCTGGTGATAGTGGATGCCATAGTCTTGGCGTATCAGGCTCAAGACCAGCTGGTCCCCCTTGGGGTAGGGGCTAACTCCACTCAGAGTGTTGCCTCCTCCTGGGTGTTAGCGCATGGTGCCTCGCTGACAGACATTTGTAGAGCTGCAGGCAAAACCCAACATGTTTGTGAGGTTTTACAATCCCTGTGTAGAGCCAGGCATGGAGTTCCTCCAGCACCCTCGGCAGTCAGACGCTAGGTCTAGTACTCGTGTGTATGCCCAGAAGGTCAGCCCCTGTACTAGACTAGGTGCCCATGTGTTGTGATTCCCCTACGGGTGATCCCACATGTGTATTCTTCCACAGTACAGCTCCCCTGTTGGCAAGCCCGTGTCTTTCCCTTGGCAGAGCCCGCCCTGCCATCACCCTCACAGGCAAGATCCCAATTCGTCAGTAGTTTTGACGTAACGCCTCTGTTCCATCCTTCAGAGAACAGGGGTTACATTAGTAACCTAGATGTTATGATTGGTTTGTGCGATAAATCCTGCCTCTTGCTTTCGTGTGTGTTCACGAATCAGTCTGAATCTTTTTTACAGCCTATGGTCTGAATGAACAAATTGATGGCATTGATGGGAAGACTAATTAAAAAGTAAGTAAACATCTCACCCACTTAAATATCAACTTGAATGACCTGAAAACATGATGGGTTTTTTTTATTGAGCAATCAGCTTGGTGAAATTAAAGGTACATCGTGCCTTTGACCAGAGTTTACTGAGCTTGATGACTGATGATATACGATATATGAGTTGACTACTAAAAAGAAAAGCTGAACATCAGTTCACAAATAAAATATATTGTTTAAATTATTACTGCCTTTAGGTATTATTTTGGAAAAAAATTAAAAAGGCTTAAAAACACTAACTTGATGAGATTTATACTAGGTTTTGATAAATAGAACATTAATAACATTGTTAATCTAAAAATACAAAATAGAATTGTAATTAGTTTCCTTTTTTTGGTGTAACATAATGTTTATTTTACCAGGAAAATGTGACAACGTGTAACTGGGACATGAATTTACATTTCATTTATTAAAATAGTTGTTAGTAATCAAAGTATTATCAGAATATCCAATGAATAGTTACAGTAGTATGTGCAATGCTAAATGCTTTTTTCAGGCTTATACAGATGAGATGCATTAATGCTGCATTATATCCTTGTGTATTATAGAATAATGTCTCACATGGGTCAATGAATGACAGTCTTTTACTGTATATTTGCCCATTAAAAACACATGATACAAACAGATGCGTTTTATATGTGCCTGAGACATGAGTTCTGATTTACTAAAAGCTTTTACCGCATGTAAACGGTTTGGAGAGAAATGAATCAACGAGACTATGATTGGTTGAGTTTTGGCATGTGCTAATTGCAGGTCATTTCACATTTGCAGAGGTCTAGTGAATCCTTTAATCCTTCATTTAGCAGCATTCAGAAATAAACTCTAGTGAAAGGTTAACTAGTAAGCGGGTTGAAATAACAAATGTGTTATGGAAATGTTCTGCAACCAGCAAGTACAGGTTTTTTTCTCTCCCATCTGCATTATTATGTCGTCATATTCCATGCAGGCAGTCAACAAAAAGATTAACGCACCACGCTGCTGGGCGACCGGGCCGGACTGACCTCGTCCCTCAGTAAGGGCAAACCATTTCGCTCCGTTTCATTACCTGCAGAACACACGCACGCACACGCACGCGCACACACACCCACACCAGTACACAAATGCCTAATTAATATCAAGGGCAATAAATGATAATCACCAGGACTGAATACACATTTAACGCTACAGTAAATAACATTGGGGATATCAAAACATAGTCAGCTCAGTCAAAGATTAAACGAAATACTTTTTTTTTCACACATTCCTTTCATAATAAATGTCCCATATTGTGCAAAATTTATTAATTCTAATTTGTTTGTAGCATGTTGCTGTGTGGTTGCTAGGGTATTGCTATGTGGTTGTTAAGGCATTCTGAGTGGTTAATTACGTGTTTGATAAGGCGTTCTGGGTGGTTGTCAGGTCTTCATAATGTGGTTACTATGGTGTTCTGAGTGTTTTTCAGTGCATTTCTATTGGGTTTTTAAAGTGTTGTAGGAGGTTGCCAGGGTGTTACTATGTGGATGCTAAGATGTTCAGAGCATTTTGTAGCACAAGGTGTTCTGAGTGTTCACAGTGCCATGTTTTTGCTACGGTGTTCTGCATCAGGGTATTGCTATGGTGTTTTGAGTAGTTGTTAGGGCATTCTTACAGGGTTGCTAGGGTGTTGCTATGTGTGTTGCTAAGCTGTTTTTGGTGCTTTGAAATTCCTAGAGGGTTCTAGGTGGTTGTTAGGGCATTGCTATGTGTGTTGCTAAATTGTTCTGAGATGTTGCCAGGGTGATGGTGTGTGACTAGGGTGTTCTGTGTGATTGTTAGTGGTGTACTATGTGGTTGTCAGGGTGGTACTATGTGGTTGCTAAGGTGTTCTTTTGAGTCATTAGTATAACACTGCTATAGGGTTCATTTGCTATGGTGTTCTACATCAGAAAATTATGAAAGATAAACATTCTTCAAAATATCTTATGTTCAGTAGAAGAGAGAAATTCATACAGATTTGGAACAACTTAAGTGTGAGTAAATGATGACAGAATTTTCATTTTAGGGTGAACTATCAGTTTAAGGAAGTGAAAAGCACTATGAATGTGGTTTTGTGATGAAAAACATGCAGCTCTTAAACTCTTTAACACAATTATTTACCATAACCATAGTGACTTAGAAGCAGAGCTCCTGTATGTCTCTTGTGCTTGAAGGATGTAGTGCTTCCACACATTTAGGAATAGAATGGATACCTGGACTGAGTGGGTACAGTTCATGATCTCCTCCATAGGAAAGGTTGCGGGTCAGTACACGTGGGTCGATCTTGGGAGGTGACGTGGCTGTGGGACAGAGAGAGAACCGTCTGCGGAACAAGTTCTCCTCTTTCATTGTGCCAGCCAGTCTGTCCACCTGGAGGAGAAAGGAGGAATATCATTATAGTTTGTAGCAACATAATGCACTGAAATACTAATGGATCATCACACACATACACACACAGATTAATGTTAATGCTGCAGTGTCATGCAGCCCTTAACAGAGGAAACAGATAATCAGCAAAGCAAAGTGGGAGTGTGTGAGCAAATGTGTCCCCTCAAACTTGGATGAAAATGGTTCCAGAAAGCTTATGCAACATAAAAATGGATGCTAAATGAGAAGAACAGCTGACAAATATTTTAAGATGAACTCTTAAACGTGAGTTTGCAAACTGAACTAATGAGACAGAGTGCCACCTACAACAAAATAATGGGAAGAAAACACCACTTTCTAATGTGTTGTCCTAGCAAATTACTCTTATGAGCTTTTTCATGTAAATAATCATTAAAAAAAACTCAAAAGTTACCAGTTTGAACCAGTCCTTTGCTGAAAAACTTACTGAATCTGTACTAAACCTAATCCATCCATCCATCCATCCATGTGTATATGAATTTCAAAATCAACCTAATATTTTCCTTAATATTTAAGTCTTTAAGCCCTAAAAACTTAAATATTCACTAAATCACTACATTACCCACATGCATTCTTTAGATAATTAGGTTCGAATTTTAGGGTTGTGAAATGAAAGATTTTAGGTTACATAAGATGACACTAATCAAAGGAGGAAGTCTAAACAGCATGGGCTTTTAGTTGCAGAGCATCTGAATCAAGTTTCCCAGCATCATTCCTTCTCATAAAAAGGAGCTAAAAATAGTCTTTCTGCTGCAGTGTGGATCTGACGGGGGGTGTGGGAGCCGCCGTCTTTAAGGTGCACAGTTACAAACCCCGCTCTATCTCTCTCCTGCTCTCACTAGAGCTCTGCAGGGTAATGAACCCCGCCCTGCATGTGGCCAGGCAGTCAAATGAACCAATCACAGCTCAGGGCCACAGCTGGAGGGTAGGACGGGATGGATTCAATTGGCCATGCATCTGGCTGCTGTTCAGTTTTGCTCTGTTTACAAGACTATGAGCGGCAGAGAGACGAAAACACATCCTGAATAGACTAAACAAATATAACACCTGCAAAAAGAATATAAAAAAGCCCTTTTATATGCAAGAAAATGACAAAAGAGTTCTTTTTAAAGGTGAAGTGTACAATTTTTTCGATGTTAAAGGAAAAGTTCACTCAAAAATGAAAATCGTTTACTCGTTCCAAATTCATTTGACTTTCTTTCTTCCTTGGAACACAAAACAATAAAATAAAATAGAAATGATTGAGACTAAGGCTGTCAAAAAGGACAATCCTCACATAAAACTTTCAGAATGGCTCAAGGTCATATAGGGGTCAATGATGTGATTTTTGTCCAATTTAATAATTTATTCAAAAATACATAACAAAATGCAATTCAGTTTTGATATTTTGGGGGGCATAAACTGCCCTTATACCATAATGAAAAAAAAAAAACTTATTAAACATGAAATGTATGAAAAGAAAACTGGCATAATCTTTTTAAATTATTATTTTATATATAAAAACTAAAATAATTTTAAACATAAAAGTACAGTGTCATATGTTAAAGTCAATAAGACTATCATAATATCATATAATTTGACCTTTTAGGACAGTTCAGGTTGTTAAATGTCATGTGGTGCGACTCCCCAAAAATGTAATGATATTTATGAATTCATGGTATTTGAAAAAAAACAACTTTTTAAAATTATATTTAAATACATTTTAGAAAATAATGTTGATGGTTACACCACATGACATTTTTAGAGCCATTAAATGTAGACATTTCTTGAAATTGGTATAAAGTGTTTCTAAACTAACTTGAATACAAAAGTACATGTTTCTACTGTTAATGCTGATAGTTACACCACATGGCATTTTTAGAGTTATTAAATGTAGACTTTTCTTGAAATTGGTATAAAGTTTTTCTAAACCAACTTGAATACAAAAAGGACATGTTTCTCATGTTAAATGAAAACTGAATGTCTTTGTGTGTGGCATAAAAGCCTGGCTGAAGGAGCAAGGGGTGTTTCATGGTCTTATTAAGTGTTTCAAAAGCTCATTTATTGACATGACACTTCCTACATCGAAAGGGGCATGGTTAATAATGATTGCAATTCTAAACTTAACAAAATGCCACATTCAATTTTAGATTGAGGCGAGCAAGCGCATTATTAGGAGCTGGCGTGTGAGAGATCTAGTGGTGGTTTGCAATAAAAGTGCCAGGAAAATAATACGCTGCCATTATTCATACAAAAACAGCCTGAAGTTTTACAGACGAGCCATTCATTTCTTGTGACACTCTTGGAGTCACTCTATATTTACAGAGCAAAACTGCTTGTTCTTTGTTTCGCCTGATTCGTGCAAACAGCATATAGCCATTGTTTAGATGTTTCCATTCATAAACAGCAGCCATAGTTATTTGATAAGCGTTTTGACCCTGCATGCCTGCACTATGATCCACTCTAGTAATCTTTAAACAGAGCTGAGTAAATGAATGGTAAAAAAAACTGAGCAGAACAACTAGAGCGATGCCAAGCCACCGTCTGCACAGCCTACCGAGCGTCCGTCCTCCTGTGACCCGGCAACTCTGATTTAAGGTCTGGCACTCCACAGCAGCTCCAAAACACTCCCTACTGAGACTTCAGAAGAAAACAACCCTTTATCCTGGCAGCTGACATCTTTAATCACTTCTTAACAAAGCAAGCAAAGAGACTAAATAATGAGAGAGGTTGACATAGCTAGTGCGGCTATGACAACTCAATGGATCTCAGTGTAAAAGTACCAGAGTGAAGTTTGACAACACTTTTGCACTTATACACTTTTTAGTTCAGATTCTTATTGCAATGTTCCTCTCCATAAAAATGCAAATATGTGTAGGCAGTATCTATGTCTTGGCCTGTATAAAAGGTGTGTATTGTGTTTGAATTGGTTTTGAGGATGATATTCTTGCTGCAAGGTCGTCTTTAGAGAGCATCATTTGCTTACCGCCAGTGTTTGGGGGTAAGACATTACAAGTAACTTGAGTTACGTAATCAGATTACGTTTTCAAGTAACTAGTAGCATTACTTTTTCAATTTACATCAAAATATCTAAGTTAGTGCAAGTTACTTTTTTTTTTTTTTTTACATTTATAGACTGACAGCTCTCCTGTCCCCATGTTGAGAGAAATAAAGTGCAGAGGTGTTGTAAACATGATGGTCATTGTAGTTCTACACTAAATGTGAACGTGCATTAAATCTCGCTTTATTAACCAATGTCTTTGCTGCTGACCTTCAATGATCTAATTCAACCATACCAATAAGCAAAAAGTACTTTAGATTAGATTTAGAAATAAGAGTGTTGATCTTCCTTCACCTGTATCATATTCTTCTTTAATCCAGAATGGCAGCACAGCTGAAAGGTTTGTTTGAGCTGCGCCCTCTACTGTACAGGAGTAAATATGCATTTCCTTCAGCCTGAGGCTTATTCATTTCACTTATGTTGTGAAAGGGCCTTAACATTTGCCCTAGAGCTAAAGAGATAATTAATGAGTCAACAGGTGAAACACACTGGGAAACTAGTTCAAACAGGCAAACAGGGAAACCAGAACCAAAACACAATGAAACATAGCCAAACCAGAACATAACTGAATATAACCATTACACCGCCATGCTTACCTTAATATATATTTTACTAAAACATAAAATAACATGCAGACATTTCTGTGAATATTAAGTGATGACACAAATGAACAAGCAATTAAAAAGGGGCCATTTTTAACTAAAAACAGAAAATTTTTCATGTGTTTTGGCCGTTTATTTACACGACAACGGCGTTTTTGTGGCCTCAAAATGCAAACTATTAAAAATGGGTTTCAGAGTGCAAGTTTTTGAAAACGATACCGTTATCATCTCGGTGTAAACTGCAAAAAAGCAAATCTGTGAAAATGGTGAGGACATGCACATACATATTACGTTTAGTCTGTCCACCTCAGTTTTCAATGCGGATATAAGGTGTTTTCTGTAAATGTGCGAGACTTCCGATTTATTAGCCGCTATAGAGAAATAACGAAAAGAATATCAAATGCAGTAAACTGTAAAAATA
This sequence comes from Ctenopharyngodon idella, assembly GCF_019924925.1. Lineage (NCBI taxonomy): Eukaryota > Metazoa > Chordata > Actinopteri > Cypriniformes > Xenocyprididae > Ctenopharyngodon > Ctenopharyngodon idella. The sequence goes on from NC_067243.1 coordinate 22,491,903, forward strand.
AGGTGGATAGGTTGCCCGTTAGTCTTTCTTTACAAAGTGACATCGGCAACTACTTGTCTGGCAGCATAATACAGCATTTTTAGTCGTTTTCGCGGATCTGTGTGAACGGGGATAGTTTTGATAATGTTGTCATCTGTACAAAGAAAAAACTTTTTCATTTTTAGTACATCATTGTCGTGTAAACGTACCCTATAGCTATGTCCTAATTCAGAGGCTGCATCCTTCGAAGGCTGCATTCGAAGACTGAATGCATCATTCTGGTGCGATGAAGGCTGTCCCAATTCGAAGGCTCCTTCACATGTGACCTCGAAATGGGTCTTTCATTTCCCGGGCCATGAACAAAAGGATCCTTCATTGCCCAGACTATCCCAAGATTCATTGCGTGCTGGTGACGATAGATTTTTTTGAAAGAAAATGGCGGATTACACTTTTAAATGTAAGTAAGTACTTATACTCAATATTGAGTTTCAACTTAGTGGAATATCTAACGATACAAATTACAAATTATGTTACAAAAACACTTCAGAGCAGTTTAAATGTTGACATATATCTACCAAGATGCAATTTTATAAATATTTTTTATATTTTTTATTATGACCAAAGTGAAAATATTTAGACAGGTTATGAACCCTGTTTTGTTTTCAGACAATTGACAGTTGAATATAACAGTACAAAAGTTACTGCCACTCATCAACGACAGCTGCTAGGTGACAAGAGCAATCCTCCGTAGGCTAGACTGTCCCATTTAACAACGCTCAGTCTGAACTTCACAGCCTTCGAAGGATGTAGCTTCTGAATTGGGACACAGCTTATGACTCAGTCGGAAGTCACTAAATTTGGTCGATCTCACGAACCAATAGCAATTTTGATTATGAAAAAAAATCGTTAAAAGTTTCCACCAACATGTATGTAAACAGTATACAGATGAGGCTTTTGCACCACATTCTGCTTTGTAACTTTGTGAACCATTAGTAAACCATACTAAATCACACTTTATTTAGAGCAGGTTGTCTCAGTTCAAACAAGCCCTCACACAACATAGCATGATGCATAGATCTTGAGAAAATCCTCACGGAGTGACATGACATGCTGCTTGGCTAAAGCTATAGGACATCTGGGATCTGATCATGTCGTGTTTTCACCCATCCAATATCCATTAGCTTTGTGACATGATCCTTTTTGACAACTGAGTGAATGTCTGTCTGTGGATCATTGGACCGCCCAGTGTACAGACGGACTTCACGCCTACTGGGTTCAGCTAATCTCCACCGTTACTGGGCTTTTAATCCAACTCCTAGCACTGGAATTAAGGCCTGGCCAAATGACCTATTTACTACTGTTGGCACCACAGCAGCAGACAGAGCATGGCCTATCTCACGAGACAAGTCCTCTGACATATATCGCATGGTGACCTCATTTTCACCAACCAAAGCTTCCACTGAAGCAGAAAGAAACACGTGGGACTGAATGAAACATAAATAAACAATGGAGACTTAGTTACAAACGGATTTAGTGGTTGGTTAAATAGTGAATGGATTGAAAATAAAATCAATATGTAATTAAACTGATCCTGTTTATTTCCTTAATACACGTTTCTGGTATTATTGTGCATGATTAATCTATATGCATGATTCCAACATTTAAAAAATGCCTTCATGATCTTTTATCAAAATGTAATAGCTTGCTCCACCTCTTAAATGTCTTTCCTTTTCAGATGGATCACTTCCTTTACCCTTTATTTGTGCCAACTATCATGAATTATTATACTTTTGGGGAGTCACACCAAATGACATTTTACAACCTTACCTAACCTGAAAATATCTGATATTTTAAGAGACTTTTTGACCATGACACACAGTCATGTGAGTCTACAGTGGTCCTCTCTATGATATCCAGTGGTGGGTGAAGTACACAAATCAAGCACTTGAGTAAAAGTACAGATACCCTAATAAAATATATAAAATACAATTTAACTAAATAAAAATACTTAGTTATAAATAATGAGGAACAATAAGTTTTTATGAAATATAGTGGAGTAAAAAGCACAATGTTATGCTTTGCAGTATAGTGCATTAAAAGTTTTCCAAAATAAAAATACTTTTTTATTAAAAATATCTAAAAAAATAAAGTACAGATACTTAAGTACTGAAAAATGTACATTAAAATACTGAGGATATCAGTTTTTTAAGCTTTTTTTGTATATTTTTTTTCCCCAAATATGAATAAGCAACAAAGTAGTTTTGTTAAAATAGCTCTTTTTTTCTAATAAATAATAATAGGATATTTAATTTTTAAGAATTTAATTCTTTTAATTATTTTTTTTTCTTCATTATGATGTCAGGACAGTTGTACTAGCCTGATATTTTTACTTTTTGCCCCCCTAAAAAAATATAAAAAATAATTTTTAAACAGGAATCAAAAACATGTTCATCATAGATGAGGCATATTCAAATTAATGTTTAAATTGCATTTTTTATGTATTTATTTTTAAATAAATTGATAGACAAACAGCATCAATTTACTGACCAATGTAACATCCAATTTTCACAATCCAGTTAATTCCTGACTTTATATATATATATATATATATATATATATATATATATATATATATATATATATATATATATATTTATATATACATATATATTTTATATATTTATATAAATCACTTATATAAATGAACTATAGTGTCCTGCACCCACTAGTAAAAATATATAAAAAATGTCTAAATCATTTTTTGTTTGACTGTATATATATATAAATATAAATATATATATATATATATATATATATATATATATATATATATATATATCCTGTCAGTCATGTTACAAAAGTAATATGCAAATAGCATTTAATGTTGACTTTAACTTGGTCAAAAGTAATTTTGCCTTTTTATTTGGTTAGCATGAGCGGAAACTATTCCAACAACCAGGGCAAGGTGTTGGGTTTCTTACAACAAATTAAAAAAAACGGAGTGTATATTTACATCAAGTGCAAATAGGCTGCCTTGTTGGCAGAGGCTATTTACATTAACTCCGCCCACCACTGTCTGACTGAGCCAGACATAATTACAAAAAAATCCCGCTGATAACAGAATCAGTGGTGTGGAGAGTAAGGCGAGTAAAGTTAGCTGCTGACGAGACCGACCCGAGTTCGAATCCACCTTTTTCCGAACTCATTCTTCTACCTTTTCCCATTGCATATCAGCTCGGAGAGGGGTTTACTGTAAATAAAAATTAAGAAAATATTCAAAAAGTGGAAATAAAGTGCCTAACGGGTATTTAATAGTGGGAATAAAGTGTTTAACGGGTAGGGTTGGGGGTAGATGTAGGGGAGCTTTAGCGACAGGGACAAGTACTGTTCCAAAAAAGCAGGATCCATTTAGGATTTTAATAAATATAATTGTATACACTGAATATGTTGTTATTATTGCAACGTTTTATAATATACTACAGTAAACTAAGGTGCAAATAGTATCATTATAAAGTATAGATAGCATCTAACAACTATTTACACTGAGTGCAAACAGCCACTGCCTTAAAAAAATGTAAAAATCCTAACCAGTCATTATTTTAAACTGGTTAAACTGGCTTATGACATACACCTGACAAGCTGATACCTGCATATAAGTGTTAAGTCAGACTGAAGTTTGAATCTAAAGGTTCTCAAGTGTGCTAAATGGAGATCAGGGTGGTATTTTTGGGCCCTCACAAGGGGAAAGTCTAAAAACACTGACTTCCCACTGAGCAGTCTCTTTAAATAGACTGACAGCATGGCCCCTGTGCTCTCAGCTCCACTAATGATGAGTTCTGCCTCATGGGCGACCATGAAAAATAACAAGGTCACTCAGAGCTAGCTTGTACCTTCATCCTGGGGGCTGACAGTGCTCAGTCTGACTTTCTTGTCTGAGAAGCAGCAATTATGGTTTCTTGAGAGGCTTGATTGTGTGCTATTCAGGGACACAACCACTAAAGGGACTGAGCAAATGTTGTTCTTGAAGGCCAGGGTAACCCTTGAATGCTGTGACTACATTGCCACAAAAAAATACATTCTTAAAGGAACAGTACACCCAAAAATGAAAATTCTGTCATCATTTACTCACCCTCAAGTTGTTCCAAACCTGCATGAATTCTTTTTTTTCTGCTGAACACAAAAGAAGATATTTTGAAGTATGTCGATAACCAAACAGTAGATGGGCCCCATTGGCCTCCATAGTATTGTTTTGTTTTTTTTCCCTCCATACTATGGAAGTCAATGGGTCCATCAATTGTTTGGTTACCCAATATTCTTCAAAATCTCTTCTTTTGTGTTTGGCAGAAGAAAACGACTTATACATGTTTGGAACAACTTGAGGGTGAGTAAATGATGAATTTCATTTTTGGGTGAGCTATCCATTTAAGAGGCCTGGAAACAAAGCCAGGTTGGAAAATTATTACAGGAATAGTTTACTTAAAAATGTCTGGTTCTCAGAACCTGTCATTATTTACTCACCTTCATATTGTTCCTAACCAGTATGATTCTTTTTTTGTTAACCCCTTCGATTTGATATTCGAGTTTGTTAAAGTCTAAATCCTGAATGAATCGTTCAGGCTGGTTCTGTAAACCAGATCAACCGATTCATTGAACAGAACTGACTCAAAAGAATGAGACATTACAACTACTCAAGATTTTCAGAGAATAACGACTTAAATGTCTTTTCTAACAAAAACTTATCATACAGCTTCAGAAGACTAGATATGAACTACTTTTATGATATTTTCATGTCTTTTTTAAAGCTTGAAAGCTCCAGTCCCCATTCATTGTAACTGCATGGACCAGTACATTCCTCAACATTTCTCATTTTGTGATCCACAAAATGAAGAAAGTTTAGGGAAACAGGTTTGGATTAACATGAGGGAGAGTAAATAATGACAACATTTTTGGGTGAACTATTCTTTTGAGATATTGAGAAAAACCAAACAACACAAGCTCTAAAGTCTATATTTATACTAGGACTACTGTGTCCACTAGTGAGGTAGAGCTTTAGCCTATGAGATTTATTTATTCATTGGCGTGTGATGCATTAGAGCCCAGCTAATGGTGCCATGTCTGTACCTCAGCACTATTTTGAGCAGGTTGTGTTTTTCCATCATAACCCTACATCACATCACACACTCCATTTAACATAGACTTTAATGCATCTTATGTAGGTCAAAGCAAATGAATGAGAATTCAAAGACTTCCGTAAAAGATCTCTCTCCCTCTCCCAACCACCCCACATAGCCTAATTTCTGTTTTTTGAGGTTTCCAAAATTACACCTTGCTTCTTCTGTTCCTTCCCGTTTACATTCCCATCAGCACTAATTGCAATCAAGGGCAGTGCTAAACATAATCAACATCTAATTACATACGTCTGGATTATAGAGCCCGAATGCCCTTCAAATAATCCAGTGTAATTCAGAGTCTTTTAGGGTACATTTACACTACAACAATGTACTAAATATTAAATTTTCCTTTGCATTTTTCATGTACAGATGACAATGTTGTCAAAACAATCCTCGTTCACAGGGATCCGCGAAAATGACTAAAAACGCTGTATTATGCTGCCAGGCCAGTAGATGGCAATGTCACTTTGTAAAAAAACACTACGCGCCTATAGACTGAACACGTAATACATATACGCATGTCACCGTTTTCACAAATTTGCATTTTTGTGGTTTACACTGAGACGATAACGCTATCGTATTCAAAAACTAGCACTTTGAAACCCATTTTTAAAAGTTTGCATTTTCAGGCTCCCAAAACACCGTTGTCGTTTAAATGAACGTTTAAAAGTTTTCCATTTTTACTTCCGGAGAATGTCATCAGTGCATTCCGACATTCTACTGATAAGACAAAAATAAAATAACAAAAGCATCAAACAAAATGGCTGCCAACTAAAACTGCTTTTCTTACACTGAAGACTACATTTTTTATCATTTCTAATTTACTTAGCATAATTATTATATGGATTAATTATTACATTATTACTGTTACAAGCTGCATTATTGAAGAACACATGGTGAATCATGAAAACATGCCCCTAAAAATAAAAATAAAAATATATATGAAAACATATTGTGTATAAAGAAAATAGGAAATCTTATTTGTTTCCTATTTTTTTTTCCCATTGTGACTATTTTCAGGACAATTATAACAGCATAAATAAAAGTTACAACTAATATACTTTCATGTTTTATAAATACTTATAAACGCTTTACACTTAAATAGCATGACTTTTTCATATTACAGTAATGAGAATAGTACTTAATCAGGCAATTAAAGTAATAAAGTCAAACAATGTTAAAATAAAATAAAATAAAATAAAAATTGTTCTATTAGTTTCTTATTAGTTTGGTTTTGCGATGAAATATGACCTTGATATGCTCTTGCATATTTCACACGGTATTCAAATACGGCTTTCTAGCAGAGAATCTCCCAACAACGTCTGTTTCTTAACATTTTGGTGACACTAATAGGCTCACTAAGACATGAAAATGCCAAAAAATAATGTTCTGCACTTTTAATGGAGTCCAAGGGAGTATGTGCACACTCAGTACTGACACCAAATTCCAAATATTCTTAGAGAAAAAGAACAGCCTTTTGCAGCATTAGATTTATATTAGAATTTTGCAATGTGCAAGTGCTGATAGAATAATCCAGCAAATACCAGCTCAACTGTTAAAGCAGAGGTTGGATTACCCAAAATGTGATGACTTATAATCTGACCTGAAAGAGGGCAAATGCTAATGGATGTGATCACTGATGGCTATCTTTAACATGATGGAAAAAGCATTGAGATTTTGACCTTTAGTGCCCTTTTCCCAGAGAGGCATATGTCTATTTCTGTCCTGATGTCCTCTAAGGTTATTGACTGATGATGGTCAATAGAGACCAGCTCTGGACTGCAATAATTAACACATAGTCATTGGGTTTTAGAGAATGCTAATGTAGCTTGAAGTGTGATAAAACCAAATGCATGTATTGTGGGCGAATACTCAATTAGAATGGGAATGGAGGTGGAATTATGAGCTGTACACATTTAATAATCTGCCCTGGTCACCACTGCATGGTTTGACACTGTTTGAATCTGATCCTCCATTGGGAGTCAATCTAAAGCAATCATTATGAATAATGATTTTGTAAGGAACAGTTCATCTAAGACTGAAAAATCATTTACTCAGCCTCATGTCATTCCAAACCTGTATAATATTCTTCCTTCTGTGGAACACAAAACATTTTAAAGAATTTCCAAGCTGCTTTTTTCTTTACAATACAAGTAGTAAACAATGGTCGTCAAGTAAAAAAAAAAAAAGATGAAATGAAAAAGTACTATTAATATAGCACGCAATTAATAGTATTAATTTTTGTTTTATTTTTGCGCACAAAAAGTATTCTCGTCGCTTCATAACATTAAGTTTGAACCACTGTAGTCAGGTTGACTATTTTAATGATGTTTTTGGGTCAATGATGTGACGGGTCATTTTTTTGTCCAAAGGCCTTAATAATAATAAAAAACAAAGATATGACATCCAAAGTATGTAAGGTAGTATAACTAGATCTCTTTTATTGAATCCAAAAGCATTTGATTATATTTTGCTACATATAAAGGTATTTTAAAGATTTTGAAGTGTCAAAAGGTCATTTGGTTTAACCGTCCAAAAGCCAATACAGCCATTTCATTTGTTATTAAAATATCTCAAAATGTAATAAATGTATATATTTTTTATTCTGGCATGATTTTATGACATCATATATCAACATAGTGCAAAATGGTATTAAAATCTTGTGTAGAAGTCGTTGCTTTGTTATGAGAAAGAAGGTCCGGAAAAATGAATTTAGTAACCAATATAAAGGGACCATTTTTGATCAAGTCATGCGGTCAGTATCATGTGACAGGATGTGACATCATTAAGACACCTGCAAAAGACCACAAGGTCATGAAGCAAAGTAACTAACTCTCTCTTAACTGTTTGAAAAATTCATGTTTTCACTTGCTCATACGCATGTCCCGAAACATCAGGTCATTCGGTACAACCGTTATAAAACATGGAAAATGTTGTAATATTTTAAAAACTTGTACTAAATATAAAATGTTTGATTGTCCTTTTGCTAGCTAGCTAGATATTAGCCGTTAGCATTGTTTTAAAATATCATCATTCTGTATAACCAAGATTGTTGTTTGGTAAAACCTAAATTTTGGTTAAACCGAATGACTTTTTTGGTGACAAATTTTGTCGATCTTGTAAAAAATGACAAAAGCTGCGTTAATTGATTATAAAAACCACATAATCTGATTGTTAACACTTAATAAAACTTCAAAATTAATTAAATCTACATTGTTTTTTACACTTTTAAAAAACTTATTCATCAATACCCTTTTGTGAACATTGAATGTGGTAATTTCGTTGCTTTGAATGGAGGATAAAAAAAACCTCTCGGATTTCATCAAAATATCTTAATTCGCGTTCTGAAGATGAACAAAGGTCTTACGGGTTTGAAACAACATGAGGGTGAGTAATTAATTTTGGGTGAACTAACCCTTTAAGTACTTCTATAGTTTTCTTTTGTTCTTTTTATAACTTAACAGCAACAGTCACTGTTCTACTTTGTATTATGGAAAAGAGCAGCTTGAGCATTTTGCTAAATATCTCCTTTTGTGTTCCTCAGAAGAAAGAAATTCATATGGGAGTGGAACAGTATATGGCTGAGTAAATTAATTTTTATTTTTGAGTGAACTATTCCTTTAACTCACTCAGAATAAGGTCAAACGGATAGTCACAGTCAGGGGTTTAATGATCTAACCAATCATTCATTGTTGGCTTGGAAACTCAGAAGAAAGTCAGTAGCCAGAACTGCTTGATAGCATTAGCAACAATGCTGTTAATGACATGGGGGTGTTTTCCTCCATTTCCTACTATAAAAAAAAACATCACCAAAATACTGCCATTAACGCATTACAAAGTGATAGTTTGCTCAAATAATAGCTCACTATACCATCATTAACCAAGTCAACCCTGTAGAGGCCTTTTTCGTGAGCTGCTAGTTGTAATGATTCAATTAGAGATTTTTACAATGCAAAGTTTGTTTTAAAAAAAAAAGATCTAAGAATATCAGTTTGGAAATCTGGGACATTAAAAGAGACCTACAGACCTCCTATTAATTAAAGGGATAGTTCCACCAAAAAATAATTTATTCATGCTTATGTCAATTCTAAACCTGACCTCCTTTCATCTACAGAAGACAAGTAAATTCACAGAAAAGTAAATGGGGTCCAATCCGTGTTGTTTTGGACCCTATTGACTTTCATTGCATGGGCATTTTTCAAAATATCTTTTTTTTGTGTGTGTTCCACAGAACGACATGAGGATGAGTAAATGACAGAATACTTATTTTTGGGTAAGCTATTCTTTTAAATACAATATAACTTGAAGGATCACTGCTAAAATTCACAAGACAGCCCTGCCTACTAACCTATCACACAGTTATTCTAGGTCAATTAAAGTCAAATCCACGAAACTTTGACCACATACTATAAAACTTTGCACACATAACACAAATCACGCTTGCTCGGTCAATGATTAGATGCCCCATTTACACACAACTACAACAAACCAAAACATACAGTCTTGGTTAACATTAAATCCTGGAGAATCACTTTGGTGAAACCTGAATTGAAAATGTGTCCAAGCTTTAACTACGCTGGGATTGATTCAGCTTATTCATTGTTCCTGACATTGTTTCCTCTTCTGAATTCCTTAAAAATGTGCTCACTAGCAAACAATAGCAGCAAAAACTAAAGAGTGCGATAAGCTTCATTTTGAAAAGCACCTAGATAAAATAAGCTGCAGAGAAAATCAGAAGCATTTCTCATTCATGTGAGCTTTATACATAAACACTGAGGGAAAATGCAGCTGCCGGCCCCCTCTAATTCCTCTGATAGGCTGAAATGGCGTCTGGTGATATGTTCTCATTCAGCAAGCTCAAAAGCACAATTGACCTCATGTCTCTCCGCACCTTTAAAAAACAGCTCCCTGCTGCACAAATGCAAGTGAGAAAAACTTGAGAGCAACTGACTAAGAGCAGAACTCATATTATTCTCTTAGGGAGGGGGTGCTTCTTACTCACTTTTGTTGAACTGGTTATTTCACCATGAAATCTTCTAAATATCATCATACCAAAAGAGACTAAAGAGGTTTACAGATTGAACCCGCAGGAGAACATTTTAAAATTCCACAAAGTAAATTAATCTACTGCAGTGTGTGAATAATACGACTTTCATGGGGGTTAAAAAAAATTCTGGCTTTTAATATTAATAAAAAACAATATTTATTGAACAATAATATTTAAAAAACAACAACAGCCATTAGACAAAATAAACACAAGCAAACAAATCAGTCAAATGTACAAATGCAGTGCTTTAGTACAGGATTTAAGTTATATAAAGCCTAAATATAAAGTTAAGAAACTTAATTTTCCTTCGATTTACATCTGGAATAAGTAATAGATTAATAAGACTAAAGATTGCCTGTTTGATATACCACAAATGAATTATATCTCATGTTTAACCACTATCTACATAGGAGTCAGCGGCAAATTCCCAAAGAACTGGTTCTAAATGAAGCTGTTCTCTGTGGGTACATGAGCGCTGAATGGCCGCTGATGGCGAAAGCATCATCTGAGAAAGCGTCTAAACAAATTGTCAAATAGAGTCACATATTTGAAGTCTAAATAACTACATTCTCACCTAAAAACTCGTAAAACTACATTCTGAAATGGTTCCAGTATTGACACTGGGGGAATATCACATGGCTTTCAGCCAATCAGTTTAGAGAGCCAGAAAGAACTGTTGTATATATATATATATATATTCATAAGGAAAATATTTTCTATTTATATTGTTGTATTTGTTGTGTTCTGCTATTATTTTTGCTACAAAAAAGCACCCAATTCTCTATTATTAAGTTTAATTTTGAATGTCATTATTTATGCTGACTTTACCTAAAAACATCACAGAGAGTGGATGAGTTTCATTACTGTATTACAAAAATGGGGATTAAATTTAATTTGCATTATAATAATGATAATGGCATTTTTGCATTAGAATAATTAGAATTCATGGCAAATGCGCTTAATTTTCAATCTTAATAGTCCTAAAACTGGTTTAATTTTCTCATGCAAAATATAAATTTGCATTAAAAAAACTGATCTGAAGAAAATACAATGTAACATCAAGAACTTTTTATCTTTAAATAATCATATAGCTACTCAAAAAGCCAATATAATCAACCATAGTTCTTTAGGGTTCTTTGCAAAGCTTTTCTTTTTTAAAGAGAGACAAAAGTATTCTTATATAATAATATTTGTACTAAAACAACTCAAAGTAGATGGAATTGAAACTTTGTAGACTATAGTTTAAACCAGGTTGCCCATAACAGCAATCAGCCTTCATTCTTTGCTGAAATGATGGTTTGTGGGAAAGCACAGCCGACCTCTCTCTGTACATCAACTCCCCATGGGCCGTTACTATACTCAGCTCCTACCAACCACACACACACACACACACACACACACACACACACACACCAGTGCTGCAGAGGTGCACCCCTGGCGTGTTTGTTTACACTCTGCATTGGTTGCCAAGGTAAACATAAGCGGGGAGGGCTGGTGAGCACAGCGCCTCTAGCACGGGGGTGTGTGAAATCCGGCCCTCGCCCCCCTGCATGTGCTCAATGCCACATGAGATCACTGTATGGAGTACCATTACTGTTAATGAAACGACTTTGTCTATAAGCCTTTTTTCAAACCTTAAAGAGAGCCACTGGCAATAAAGTGCAACAAAATGTTTTAATACTAAAATAAAATGAAAATTATAATGTTTCAAAAATCTAAATTCTGTCATTCTTTACTCACCCTCATGTCGTTCCAAACCCATCTGCTGTTGTATATTTCTACTGGGTTCCAAAAATACATCATAGGCCTAAGGTTTGGAACGACATGAGGGTGAGTAAATAATGACAAAATTGACCTTTTCAGGTGAACTTTTCCTCATCTGATGGTCTTTAATCGTATTACTTGACACTATTGTTGTAGCTATTTGATAACTTGTCTACAGGATCTTTGGATATGAGCTGCATGGGCAGAACTTGGTACAACCCTGCCTGGATTTCTTCCTCCTCACAATTCACCTCTTGTATGTTTATATTTCCTTTTTTCCCCTTAGCTTTCTTCCGACATAAGAAGGAGAGAACAGACTTGTTTACTCTTCATGAAGCACAGTCAGGCGTTAAGTACAGACTAGATTGGGGTGTTTATGTACCTTAGAATATCTAGAGGGACCAATTACAGCTCAGGACAGCCCAATCTCTGAGGAAGCATTCTCCACCACTGCACAAAGATCTCCGTTTCCAGATGGCATAACATGAAGGGAACACTGTGATCCATTTAGTTTCTTCGAATCTGTGACCAATTTTGGATCACGCTCATGCTCAAGTTTCACTTTTCGGGTTGTATTGACAGACAATAAAAGCTTAAAACTGCTAGCTAGCATAAAGCACTAGCATGAAGCATTTGTGTTTACATGCTACAAAACGTACCTGTAGCGCTTATTGGGTGCCCCTTTCACAAGCTAAATTAACCCCTATACATTGTGATCTTTGTGACTAGGTACAGATATAGAGCCTAAAATGGCTAGCTAGCATGAAGCGCTTGTGTTTACTTGTGTAAAATATACTGTGGGTGTACAGTAAGTATTACAGTAATGGACTAGGGTTAATGCGCATGCTACAAAATGTTGAGCCATATTATTTATTGGATCTAATTTAGCAATTTCACTTAAATTAACTTCTAGTCTTTGTAATTTTTTGTAAATAGGTTGTACATGCAGAAGCTAAAACAGCTAGCTAGCATAAAACACTAGCATTGAAGCATTTGTTTACATACTGGTGTAAATTATGTTGTGGACATTACTGTAATAGACTAGCAGGTAGGACACACACACAATGGGCGATATGAGATTAAATTTGGCTTTTTATATATTCTGTTTCCTTTTCCAGTTCCACCTATCATTTCCTGTTCTTTTTCCATTATATCTAAAATGTCCTACATATTGTTCCCATCTTTCTCTGCACTTTGCTGTGTCATTCTGTAACAAGCCCCCCGTGAGTGTGTGCAGAATAGCACACAGTCTTTTAACATAGTCACACTGCAGCCTCATAGGAGGGAAAGTAGGGCAGGATGTCTTCCACTGCTCCAAACACTGAACGTCAAGGCTAGGAAAACTTGAACAGCAGCCTGGAGCATCTGATGCCATATAGACTTGATGAGGGAGGGAGGGATAATCTAGAAGCTTCCACTGTAAATTACATACTGTGTCAATCATGGCTTTCTAAATCAGGTAAAATGGATAAAATAAGAGATTATGAATATATACAGGCAAGAGAAAAGAAACCCTCCAGCCTGACCAATGTTATTGGCAACACTGTGCTAGATGATTTAAGTGAATGCTAGATGATGACAGATACAGACACAATGTGGTATACAACATATCGTGTATCCATAATATTTACTATAATCATGCACCAAGAGGCCAATGTTTGGCTAGTTAGCATTAGCAGTTAGCACCTGCTGGTAAATGCCACAACCATACCAATTTTAGGCCAAAAAAGTATCTTTCTCCATTGACAAACATTTCTGTGGTCCCATGAGCAAAGATGGCACATTCAAATCTTGTACTTCTGGGGCTAAAAATACACTGTAAAAGTCAAATAAAAAATACATTGTAAAAGTCATATCAAATCATGGTTCGTAAAGGAAGGAAAAGAGGGAAGTTTGGTTCTGTGTACGCACATACACTTAGCTGTGCAAACATGCCATGAGCTACTTTACTCAATGGAAAACAAATATAGCATGACTGATATTAAACTCCTAAAGCCAGAGATTAGCACAGTATTAAAGCTCACAACATAGATCAGTTTACTACATTGTGGTTCTGCACAAATGCCTTTCTAAAAAGCATAAAGCATTGCAAAAACCATCCTACTGCCACCGGACAGATGAAAACAGCTGCTGCACTATCTTTTTTTAATATATCATGCTGGTATTGAGCTAAATGTTTTCTAAAGGGATTGAGGGAAGCTGAAAAACGGCACCATATCTACGGATTTAGTAAGAGATGAATGAAGGATGACAGAGGCAAAAAACTATTATGTTTGGATTCTAAGGGTGGGAGAAAGTCGTGTTCACATCTGCCCACTTACAATACATAACAGAGTACCTATGGCTTCTTCAAAAACTTCCTCCTGAGTGGATGACTATAGCCTCAGTAACAGTATAGTGTACTTTCAGTGGCCTCTATATATTGGAGCACTGATACACTTTGTAAACTACTGGTATAAGGGACTGATATATTTAAACAAAAACATTCTTTATTCTCCATTCCCAAGCAATACTCTTTGTATTTACAAAGCAGACAGTGAGATCTTAACATATTGGATTAGGTGTAAAGGTATTAAGCAGGATGATTTTAATGAAATAAGGCCTGTGGTTCCACAACAAACATCTTCGCAGATCTTCAGACACTACTTAGATGCTGTCAAACACTGGAACAGAGAACTTAAGGACACTTTATTACGCTACAATAACAAGACATCAGTCCAAACAAAGCTAAACCATTATCCTTTAGCATTAGCATTTTCCAAACATTTAAAAACTTTGAAGTATAAGATGCAAAACATCGGAATCGGCCAATAGAGGCCTAAAATGTAATCATCAGCATCAGGCCGATATAAGATAACCAGGTGACGCGTCTACGATAACTTACATGTGTGAAAGGAGTGCTAGTGATAAGATTGCCAGCCGTCCAATCAGAGTGGAGGAGGGGTGGGACAAATACAACACCGACCAACTGTCACAACATTCTTGCTGTATAATGACATCAAAAAGCAGGGAACGGAACAAAATGGATAAGAAATTAATATTGCTGGTCTCCGAGCATACATAGCAAGTTCTCTACATTGTGTCGACATTTTTAGTCTGAAACAAATTATCTGTGAAATCAGTAATAAGTAACAGTGCCGCAGATATCCGTATCATACCAACAAAGCGTCTCAACTGAAAAAAAAAAAAAAAAAAAAAAAAAACGCTGCGACGCCGAAGCACTCTCAAGTGCTCACAGATAGGTGTTTTTAGCAGAGCGGCTAGCATTTTCAGCTGGCTAAAAACAGCCTTATTGTTTGAATTTCATAATAAAATTGACAGACAAGCTGTGGATTTTATTGCGATTACAGCCGCAATACAAATGTTTAGTAAGGTTTTGTTCACGCATCAACAGAAAACAGCACAGACTAAATGATTTTAGATTTAAGAAACCTTATCATTACGATTAATATTGAGGAATTAATTTTTTTTTTTCATGGAACATTGCAGTTTTTTTTATAAATGATTTAACCATGCAAATCATTATTCATTTTAATTCATGTGCCCTCATAATCTTTAATCAAAGTAACTTCCCCTCCCTCTTGCAGCAACATATCTTCTCTTCTCTGATGATATGTTTACCGGTGCAAGGGCGGGAAAACCTGTTACTCACGTCACGTGAGATCAAAGCAATAGCAAATGACAACGATCCAATCAATTCCTGATGGACAATATCTTTGGGCTGCACAATTAATCAAAATGAAACCAAACGCGATTTGGCAAAGGCTTCCATTTTTTATGCGCAGCTTCTCAGTGAAGCACAGCTCTGTGATTAGTAGTAAATGCTGCTCCATCTGAAAGCCAGAGGGCGCTCTCGCACAGAAACTCCAAATATGCCCCGCAGAAGTAAGATAACACATGTCGTTCCAGGAAATCCCTATGGGCATCATACTATCACTGTAGCTTAATAAACAGAACATTGAAACAGAACATTAAACATGACTAATAAACACACGACTATGACAATATATGGTTTATCTGAGTTCTTCAAGCCTTCTCTGGTATATTCCATGATAATAAAGTATATTTTTAATGCAATGCTAATCGAAATAGCCTTTATCACTGTATAGAATACTATGAAATAATATGTTGTATGCCTCATTCTGTGTAAGAAGCCACATCATCTCACAGAAGATTTTTTTTAAACACTCAAATGACGTTATGAAGTGAGTTTGGAGTAAAAACATATTATTAAATGTTGTCTTTTGTTGGACAAGAGGCTCATAAATGCTTGGAAAGATATTTGACTCATGTTGCTTTTTCAAGTGCGCGTTATAAGCGACTAAAACTCGCAGTGCTTTCAGATGGAGCAGCATTTACTACTGATCAGAGAGCCGTGCTTCATGGACAAGTTGCGCTTGAAATAAATCGCAGCCTTTGTGATTTAATAATCGCACTAAGCCAGATCGGTTTAAGCGCGATTTTGAGTTAATTTCGATTAATCGTGCAGCCTTAACCAACCTTACATTGTTTCTCATTCGAGAAGCCGTTACACTCAGACATACATCACAATAGGGAAGAAAATAAGATCGCATCTTCTGTTTCATGCCGACTTTAAGGGTTTAAATGCCAATTAATAAATGGACAACGCAAAGTTTTCTTTGCGCTTGATGTTAAAACATAATAACACACCTTTTGTAACCTGAGAAATGAACACCATACACGGTTTTACACAACCTCTGAATAATCAGAGTTAGGCTGAGCATGTTAATGTGCTCATTATTAGCAATTTTCTTTCAATTTTTGCCATTGGTCAATATTGGAAGATGAAAACACAAGATCTAATATTTTCTAAATAGTTTAGGCTACTTTTCATCCATATCAGATTGCAAAAGATGTTTTTCATATTGTACATTTTGGATTAACTTTATATTGTGTTTTAGATTTAGTATAGATTATTGGCCATGAAAATGAAAATAAGCATCTAGTAATCATTATCGGCTAGAATTTCTACATCAATGCATCCCTAAGTGTGACAGCAACGGTTTATAAACAGTTAACAACATTTTTTATTGATGATTAAAAAAATTCTAGCCCACTCGTATGTAAATGCACTTCTAGAAACAACTTGGCCATATTTCAAGCTTTTAAGCATGAGCCAAGCATGAGTAATCAGAAGTTCCTATTGGACCGCGGTACTTGTGGATGAGAGGCTAAATATGAAGAGTTTGGCACAACAGGAATGTAGCAGCTCCAAGCAAATTAACACAGAGCTCTGTAAAAAATGTTGCCGTGATGCTAAAACAAAAGCGACAATCTTGCAACCTTGAAGTCAATCTGAAACAGCATTTCCAAACCTTTTTATCTTCACATCATGGCATACTTCCAAGGGAAACAGGATATTCAACAAAGAAACCATGTAGGTTGGGACTTTTTACTTATTATTTAGATATTATTTTGTTAATTTTATCCACGAGGAGTTGAAGTGTTCATGGAGTACACCTTCCAACTCCCATTGGTCGAAAAAACAAACAGCCCCACCCCAATCGCTATTGGCCGAGCCAATGTTGCGCTCCAAAACACAAAGAAATGTAATAGTACTACAAAGCCACAGTGTTTACTGTTTTTTAGAGGAATCAACTTAAAGTTTTAGTCTGTGCATATTAAGTTTTGTTTTTAGTTTTTTCCCATTAAAATCCAACAACAGCTCCATAGCATTTGGTATCAGAAACCGTTGTAAAAAGCTCAGCTGTACATACAGGAAATGCAGGCTGACCAGTCAATGACCCCTTAAAAAAGAATTCAGCTGTCTGGAGTTCTCACAAAGAGCGATCAGCGAGAAAATCGACACAGTTGGAACAGGAGGGTACGAATAAATTAAAGAACAAACACTGGGCTGTTAGGGAAGCTTGATTCTTGGTTTGCTCTTCCCAACATGTCACTGGAGACTTCTGTTCAAGCAATCTGGTACTGAATGTGAACTAGTGGTCGGCCGTTTTAAAGAGCAGGGTGCTGCAATGTGCTATATCCTATATCTAGATATATTTATCCTAATGAAAGAGAAACATCAGCAAACTCATATTAGGTCGCCACACTATTCACACCCTACTGCTGGTGGGAATGGAACGATTTTGGCTGATGTCAGCAAGGTCATGGCAAAATTATGTATTAGAAACACACTTCTAAGGTACAAAAAGAGTGATGATATTTGCAGCATTAAATACGGAAACAAAAATAATATAATACATTTAATATAACGTTAGGTTACACTTTAGTTTACAGTGCCATAATTACATTGTAATTACTCAAATAAGTACTGAGTACTATTAGTTAACTTCATGTACTTACTACAGAGTTTGGTTTAGGGTTAGTTACTTGTAACTATGCATAATTTACTGTTATTACTATAGTAAGTACATGTAGTAATGTGTAACTACGGCACTAAAATAAAGTGTTACCTAATGCTACTATAATGTTAATAATAATAAGAATATATGCTATCAATATCAATATAATAATATTGTTTAATAATTTATTATTTTTACCATTATTCTTTATTTATTATTATTAAACTGATGGATGCTGGATGGTCAGTAAAGTATTCACCCTTCAGCAGACCCTTTATTGCTTAATTATTTATATTTTATTTAGAAATCAATTAAATATTGTTGTATTATATTATATAAAACAATATTAAGTATGTAAAGGCCTAAATATATGAAATCTCCTCTAAAGCGACCTGTGTTCAAAAAGGCGCTATATAAACAAGTTTTGATATTATTACTGTTACTGTTATTTTGTTAAAATATAAAAAAATATTTTCTTAAAAACTGTATTATCAATTTAAAGATTGTTAAACAATATTGATATTAAAATATGAATACAACAACGCATTATTTTGGATGTCTGACAGCTGTGTTTTTTTTTTTTTTTTGGCAAAAGGAAAATATTCAATAATGTCTAAATAAGGGAGGGGTTGGATGGACTGTAGGCGACTTTGAAATGTCACCTCAACTGCAGAGAAGAAAAATATAACAGAATAATGCAGAGCTGTAACGTTTAAAATGATTCGTGCTGGTTAGGGATTGATGGATGGATGCCGGAGAGGAAATTCAATAATCACATTCACATCCAAATGCAAATAATCAGTGATGCTCGTTGTGGTTATTTATGCTAAACAGCCCATGATTCCATCCTGATTCAAACCACAGCAGCTGTAATACAGTTATATTAGGCTATCATATATTATGGCAGATGTGTCTTACCTCTGTTGCAGTCGCAACTTCAGCCCTCGAAGATAGAAACGTGGCAGAAGATCTAGACGTATCCGAACGACTTCATTTCGGATCGAGAACGGGTCGGTTTGGGTTTAATTGGGTTCCAATCACTTCAACAACCGTCAATCATGAAGGCTATTACGTGGAATGGAACTGCGAGACGCTCGTGTTTGTCCCGAAACAAAGTAACGCTCGCGAATTATGCCGTCTCAAAATGTGGAAAGGCCGCTCGAAACGGTGTTTTCCAAACGCGATACAGTTGGAAGTTTAAAGTTAACCGCGCACACCTGCATCCTCAAGAGATGGAAGATGATGGAGAGATAAAATAGCGGTCCATAGCATGCCATAACCGCTGGCGTACAGCTGTGTATTCTGGGAGCTCGGACGGCAGGAAATGCCTTTGGAGGAAAGGAGGCGCTTAACCAGCCAGAGTGGAACAAACGCGGGCGCTGGATTTAACCCTCATACAGCCTGACGTCATTCTTGAACAGCAGAACTTTTCACCTTAATGTTTTGTTTCTATTTAACAGTGTTTAAGTAAAGCATATTCAGATCTGTCCATAAAACTGTTCCACTGAGGTTCATACTGATTGCATTATTGCATGTATTTCCATTTGACATGCAGCCGACATTATCTCTGTCTCTATCTTTATAAGTCTATTGTGTTTATTTTTTTTTATACAGAAATCTTTGCAATTGCAATAAGCTTTATGGCCAATATGTATGTATAACACAATACAATATTTGTTTTTCATTAAATTGTATTCGGGTCATTGACGAATAAGGTTTTTAAAAGTGTAAAAAAAAAAAAAAACATAATAGAGATATCATTAATTTTGAAGTTTTGTTAAGTGTTAACAATGAGATTATGTGGTTTTTATAATCAATTAATACTGCTTTTGTCATTTTTTACAAAACGTCACCAAAAAAGTCATTCGGTTTAACCAAAATTTCGGTTTTACTGAATGACACTTTTGGTTGTACCAAATGACGATATTTTCAAACAATGCTAACAGGCTGATATCTAGCTAGCTAGCAAAAGGACAATCAAACATTTTATATTTAGTACAAGTTTTTAAAATATTACAACATTTTTCATGTTTTATAGCGGTTGTACCAAATGACATGATGTTTCGGGACATGCATATAAGCAAGTGAAAACATGAATTTTTCACATAGTTAAAAGAGAGTTAGTTACTTTGCTTCATGACCATGTTGTCCTTTGCAGGTGTCTGAATGATGTCACATCCTGTCACATGATATTGACCGCATGACTTGATCCAAAATGGTCCCTTTATATTGGTTACTCCGAATGACATTGAAATACATTTTTCCGGACATTCGTTCTCATAACAAATCAACGACTTCTACACATAATTTTAATACCATTTTGCACTATGTTGATATATGATGTTTATAAAATCATGCCAGAATAAAAAATATATACATTTATTACATTTTGAGATATTTTAATCACAAATGAAATGGCTGTATTGGACGGTTAAACCGAATGACCTTTTGACACTTCAAAATCTTTACAAAAAACTTTCTATGTAGCAAAATATAATTAAAAGCTTTTAGATTCAATAAAAGAGATCTAGTTGTACAACCTTACATGCTTTGGATGTCATATCTTTGTTTTTTATTATTATTAAGGCCTTTGGACAAAAAATGACCCGTCACGTCATTGATCCATTCATTCATTTTGTCCTTTGTTTGTTTATTTATTTATTTAAATAGTTAGTAAACTAACTATGGACACAATTTACATAATCTGATAAAGGATTATGTGGTTATGAAGACAGTATGTTTATGTATTCATTTAGATAGATAGACAGACAGACAGACAGGAAATTAAGCTGATTTTCCTGAGGTGACTATAAAACCCAAGTGTGAAATATGCCTGTTTGATATTTCTCACTACCTTAATAATGTGTAATGACAGAAAAAGTGCTTGGCTGCCCTCTAGTGAAACAAGAAGATAAAAATGTAGCTGTTCTGTTGGTGGTTTGGTCTGTGTTCCTAAGATTATTGTACCTTTGTGATTACTTTATTAAAAACGCTGCACTTGGATCCCACTATCACTTTCTGAGACTCCATTACATAAACTATATTTTGTAATGATTCATTCAACTGAGTATTTTTGTAATTTTATTTTTTTATTAATTTTGTGTTCATTGTTTCCAGCATGCATCAGAATCTCCCCAAAGCATCCGCTGTTAAAGAAAGAGCTATAGAGATATAGCAGGTAGTAACAAAACATCCATATAAACTATTCAAGTAAAAATGTTACAAGTGTTGATAAAAGAAAGGCATGAACAGTAAAAATACAATGAATAGTGCTTTAAAATTTATTATAGTTTATTATTAATGTTACAGTGTAATTATGCATTTAAGTAGGACTACTCAGTAATATTAATTAAAAAACGTACTTACAATGTGGTTAAGAATAGGGTTTAGGGTTGCACTTTATTTTACAGTATGTGCACTTACGTGTATTTAAAGTGTACTTACCCAAGAAAATACTGGGTAGTTTAAGTTAACTGCATGGGTTAAGGTTAGGTCTATGGGTAGGTTCAGGGTTAGTATCTAGTTATTACTCAGTTATTGTATATACACTGTAATAAGTACATTGTATGTACATGGGGAACAGGACTGTAAAATAAAGTGCTATCGGGTTTAGTTTAGGGTTAGTTGATGAAATTATGCAAAATGTACTCTTATTACTATAGTAAGTAGATGTAACGTGTGTAACAAGGTCACTGTAAAGAAAAAATGTATGCAATATCACACGAGCAAGAGTGCATGTAATCACATCTGTGCTGCAGTACAACATTAAAGGCACACAATGTAACTTTTTTTTTGTTGTTGTTCAAAATTAACAAAATTTAAAGGATTAATTCACTTTTAAATAAACTTTTGCTGATAATTTACTCACCCCCATGTCATCT